>NW_026712293.1:4258521-4502510 GCF_030504385.1 Musca domestica | reverse complement strand
AAAAAAAAATCTTTAATAATCTGTATATGGGTGCCTATATGAACACGTGGACCTGCACAGACAATTTTTTGCATTAAAAAGTAGTATCCATTACGAACACAAATACCAAATTTGAAACAATTCCGGTGAATATAGTCAGTAAAATAATCAAAATACTGAATATCGGGAGGTACCGTTATATATGGTCTATACGAAGACGTGGACCTGCACAGGCAATTTTCGGTCTTAGACTGTAGTATCCATTACTAACCTCAAGTACCAAATTTGAAACAATTCGGTGAATAATGTCGCTAAAATCATCAAAATACCAAATATCGGGTTTTACAGTCATATAGGGGCTATACGAAGACGTGGACCTGAACAGACAATTTTCTGTTTAAGGCTGTACTAACCATTACGAACTTCAAATACCAAATTTTAAACAATTCCGGTGAATAGATTTGCTAAAATCATCAAAGTACCGAATATCGAGAGGTACCATTTTAAGAAGACGTGGACATGCACAGACAATTTTCTGTCTTAGACTGAACCATTACGAACTTCAAATGCCAAATTAAAAACAATTCCGGTGAATAAATTTGCTAAAATCATCAAAATAACGAATATCGGGAGGTACCGTTATATGAGGGCTATACGAAAACGTGTACCTGCATAGACAGTTTTCTGTCTTAGGCTGTACTATCCATTACGAACCTCAAATACCAAATTTGAAACAATTCCGGTGAATAATGTCGCTAAGATTATCAAAATACCGAATATCGGGATGACCGTTATATGGGGGCTATACGAAGACGTGGACCTGAACAGACAATTTTCTGTCTTAGACTGTAGTAGCCATTACGAACCGCAAATACGACATTTGAAACAATTCCAGTGAATAAATTTGCTAAAATCATCAAACTACCGAATATCGGGATGACCGTTATATGGGGGCTATACGAAGACGTGGACCTGCAATGACAATTTTCTGTCTTAGGCTGTGCTACCATTACGAACTTCAAATACCAAATTTGAAATAATTCCGGTGAATAATGTCGCCAAAATCATCAAAGTACCGAATATCGGGAGATACCGTTATATGGGGGCTATAAGACGACATGGACAAGCAAGGTAACATTTGTCATAAGGCATTAAAACATTCAAATGAGAAACTTATAAAAATCGGTAATAATGTAGATAAAATCATCAAAAACACGAATATCAGGATGTACTGTTGTATGGGGCCTACATGAAGACGTGTACCTGCATAGACAATTTTCTATCTTAGGCTGTACTATCCATTACGAACTTTAAATACCAAATTTTAAACAATTCCGGTGAATAAATTTGCTAAAATCATCAAAATAATCAAAGTACCGAATATCTTGAGGTACCGTTATATGGGGGCTATACGACGACATGGACCGGCATAGGTAACATTTGTTATAAGCCATTACAATATTCAAATACGAAACTTAAAAAAAAAAAAATCTTTAATAATCTGTATATGGGTGCCTATATGAACACGTGGACTTGCACAGACAATTTTTTGCATTAAAAAGTAGTATCCATTACGAACACAAATACCAAATTTGAAACAATTCCGGTGAATATAGTCAGTAAAATAATCAAAATACTGAATATCGGGAGGTACCGTTATATATGGTCTATACGAAGACGTGGACCTGCACAGGCAATTTTCGGTCTTAGACTGTAGTATCCATTACTAACCTCAAGTACCAAATTTGAAACAATTCGGTGAATAATGTCGCTAAAATCATCAAAATACTGAATATCGGGAGTCACCGTTATAAAGAGACGTGGACCTCCACAGACAATTTTCTGTCTTAGACTGTAGTATCCATTACTAACCTCAAGTACCAAATTTGAAACAATTCGGTGAATAATGTCGCTAAAATCATCAAAATACCAAATATCGGGTTTTACAGTTATATAGGGGCTATACGAAGACGTGGACCTGAACAGACAATTTTCTGTCTTAGGCTGTACTAACCATTACGAACTTCAAATACCAAATTTTAAACAATTCCCGTGAATAAATTGGCTAAAATCATCAAAATACCGAATATCGGGATGACCGTTATATGGGGGCTATACGAAGACGTGGACCTGAACAGACAATTTTCTGTCTTAGACTGTAGTAGCCATTACGAACCGCAAATACGACATTTGAAACAATTCCCGTGAATAAATTGGCTAAAATCATCAAAATACCGAATATCGGGATGACCGTTATATGGGGGCTATACGAAAACGTGTACCTGCATAGACAAATTTCTATCTTAGGAGGTACCGTTGTATGGGGCCTATATGAAGACGTGGGCCTGCACAGGCAATTTTCTGTCTTAGGCATTACTATCCATTACGAACTTCAAATACCAAATTTGAAACAATTCCGGTGAATATATTTGCTATAATCATCAAAATACTGAATATCAGGAGGCACCGTTATAAAAATACGTGGACCTCCACAAACAATTTTCTGTCTTAGACTGTAATATCCATTACTAACCTCAAGTACCAAATTTGAAACAATTCGGTGAATAATGTCGCCAAAATCATCAAAATACCGAATATCGGGAGGTACCGCTATATGGGGGCTATACGAAGATGTGGACCTGCACAGACAATTTTCTGTCTTAGGCTGTACTTTAAATACGAACTTTAAATGCGAAATTTGAAACAATTTCGGTGAATAAATTTGATAAAATCATCAAAATACCGAATATCGGGAGGTACCGTTATATGAGGGCTATACGAAAACGTGTACCTGCATAGACAATTTTCTGTCTTAGGCTGTACTATCAATTACAAACTTAAATTTCAAATTTGAAACAAATCCGGTGAATAGTGTCGCTAAAATCATCAAAATACCAAATATCTGGACGTACCGTTATATAGGGGCTATACGAAAACGTGCACCTGCACAGACAATTTTCTGTCTTAGGCTGTAGTATCCATTACTAACCTCAAGTACCAAATTTGAAACAATTCGGTGAATAATGTCGCTAAAATCATCAAAATACCAAATATCGGGTTTTACCGTTACATAGGGGCTATAGAAAGACGTGGACCTAAACAGACAATTTTCTGTCTTAGACTGTAGTAGCCATTACGAACTTCAAATGCCAAATTTGAAACAATTCCGGTGAATAAATTCGCTAAAATCATCAAAGTACCGAATATCGGGAGGTACCGTTATATGGGGGCTATACGACGACATGGACCTGCATAGGTAACACTTGTTATAAGCCATTACAATATTCAAATACGAAACTTAAAAAAAAAATCTTTAATAATCTGTATATGGGTGCCTATATGAACACGTGGACCTGCACAGACAATTTTTTGCATTAAAAAGTAGTATCCATTACGAACACAAATACCAAATTTGAAACAATTCCGGTGAATATAGTCAGTAAAATAATCAAAATACTGAATATCGGGAGGTACCGTTATATATGGTCTATACGAAGACGTGGACCTGCACAGGCAATTTTCGGTCTTAGACTGTAGTATCCATTACTAACCTCAAGTACCAAATTTGAAACAATTCGGTGAATAATGTCGCTAAAATCATCAAAATACCAAATATCGGGTTTTACAGTCATATAGGGGCTATACGAAGACGTGGACCTGAACAGACAATTTTCTGTTTAAGGCTGTACTAACCATTACGAACTTCAAATACCAAATTTTAAACAATTCCGGTGAATAGATTTGCTAAAATCATCAAAGTACCGAATATCGAGAGGTACCATTTTAAGAAGACGTGGACATGCACAGACAATTTTCTGTCTTAGACTGAACCATTACGAACTTCAAATGCCAAATTAAAAACAATTCCGGTGAATAAATTTGCTAAAATCATCAAAATAACGAATATCGGGAGGTACCGTTATATGAGGGCTATACGAAAACGTGTACCTGCATAGACAGTTTTCTGTCTTAGGCTGTACTATCCATTACGAACCTCAAATACCAAATTTGAAACAATTCCGGTGAATAATGTCGCTAAGATTATCAAAATACCGAATATCGGGAGGTACCGTTATATGGGGGCTGTACGGCGACATGGACCTGCATAGGTAACATTTGTCATAAGCCATTACAATATTAAAATGCGAAACTTAAAAAATCTTTAATAATGTAGATAAAATCATCAAAATACCGAATATCAGGAGGTACCGTTATATGGTGCGTATATGAAGGCGTGGACCTGCACAGACAATTTTCTGTATTAAAAAGTAGTATCTATTACGAACTTCAAGTACCAAATTTGAAACAATTCCGGAGAATAATGTCGCTAAAATCATTAAAATACCAAATATCGGGAGGTACCGCTATATGGAGCTATACGAAGACGTGGACCTGCACAGACAATTTTCTGTCTTAGGCTGTACTTTAATTACGAACTTTAAATGCGAAATTTGAAACAGTTTCGGTGAATTATGTTGCCAAAATTATCAAAATATCGAATATCTGGAGGTACCGTTAAATGGGGGCTATACGAATACGTGTCCGTGCCTAGACAATTTTCTGTCTTAGGCTGTACAATGGATAGTACCGTTTAATGGGGGTTATAAGACGACATGGACATGCAAGGTAACATTTGTCATAAGGCATTGAAATATTCACATGCGAAACTTAAAAAAATCGGTAATAATGTAGATAAAATCATCAAAAACCTGAATATCAGGAGGTACAGTTGTATGGGGCCTATATGAAGACGTGTACCTGCAAAGACAATTTTCTGTCTTAGGCTGTATTATCGATTACGAACTTCAAATACCAAATTTGAAACAATTCCGGAGAATAATGTCGCTAAAATCATTAAAATACCAAATATCCGGAGGTACCGTCATATGGGGGTTATACGAAGACGTGGAACTGCACATGCAATTTTCTGCCTAAGGCTGTAATATCCATTACGAACCGCAAATACGAAATTTGAAACAATTCCCGTGAATAAATTGGCTAAAATCATCAAAATACCGAATATCGGGATGACCGTTATATGGGGGCTATACGAAGACGTGGACCTGAACAGACAATTTTCTGTCTTAGGCTGTACTATCCATTACGAACTTCAAATACCAAATTTAAAACAATTCCGGTGAATAAATTTGCTAAAATCATCAAAATACCGAATATCGGAAGGTACCGTTATATAAGGGCTATACGAAGACGTGGACCTGAACAGACAATTTTCTGTCTTAGGCTGTACTAACCATTACGAACTTCAAATACCAAATTTGAAACAATTCCGGTCAATAAATTTGCTAAAATCATCAAAGTACCGAATATCGAGAGGTACCATTTTAAGAAGACGTGGACATGCACAGACAATTTTCTGTCTTAGACAGAACCATTACGAACTTCAAATGCCAAATTTGAAACAATTCCGGTTGATGAATTCGCTAAAATCATCAAAATACCGAATATCGGGAGGTACGGTTAAATGAGGGCTATACGAAAACGTGTACCTGCATAGACAATTTTCTGTCTTAGGCTGTACTATCAATTACGAACTGATATATCAAATTTAAAATCATCAAAATACTGAATATCGGGAGGCACCGTTATAAAAAGACGTGGACCTCCACAGACAATTTTCTGTCTTAGACTGTAGGATCCATTACTAACCTCAAGTACCATATTTGAAACAATTCGGTGAATAATGTCGCTGAAATCATCAAAATACCAAATATCGGGCTTTACCGTTATATAGGGCCTATATGAAGACGCGGACCTGCACAGGCAATTTTCTGTTTTAAGTTGTATTAGTTGTATTATTATTACAAACGTCAAATAACAAATTGGAAACAATTCCAGTGAATAAATTTGCTAAAATCATCAAACTACCGAATATCGGGATGACCGTTATATGGGGGCTATACGAAGACGTGGACCTGCAATGATAATTTTCTGTCTTAGGCTGTGCTACCATTACGAACTTCAAATACCAAATTTGAAATAATTCCTTTGAATAATGTCGCCAAAATCATCAAAGTACCGAATATCGGGAGATACCGTTATATGGGGGCTATAAGACGACATGGACAAGCAAGGTAACATTTGTCATAAGGCATTAAAACATTCAAATGAGAAACTTAAAAAAATCGGTAATAATGTAGATAAAATCATCAAAAACACGAATATCAGGATGTACTCTTGTATGGGGCCTACATGAAGACGTGTACCTGCATAGACAATTTTCTATCTTAGGCTGTACTATCCATTACGAACTTTAAATACCAAATTTTAAACAATTCCGGTGAATAAATTTGCTAAAATCATCAAAATAATCAAAGTACCGAATATCGGGAGGTACCGTTATATGGGGGCTATACGACGACATGGACCTGCATAGGTAACATTTGTTATAAGCCATTACAATATTCAAATACGAAACTTAAAAAAAAAAAAAAAATCTTTAATAATCTGTATATGGGTGCCTATATGAACACGTGGACCTGCACAGACAATTTTTTGCATTAAAAAGTAGTATCCATTACGAACACAAATACCAAATTTGAAACAATTCCGGTGAATATAGTCAGTAAAATAATCAAAATACTGAATATCGGGAGGTACCGTTATATATGGTCTATACGAAGACGTGGACCTGCACAGGCAATTTTCGGTCTTAGACTGTAGTATCCATTACTAACCTCAAGTACCAAATTTGAAACAATTCGGTGAATAATGTCGCTAAAATCATCAAAATACTGAATATCGGGAGTCAACGTTATAAAGAGACGTGGACCTCCACAGACAATTTTCTGTCTTAGACTGTAGTATCCATTACTAACCTCAAGTACCAAATTTGAAACAATTCGGTGAATAATGTCGCTAAAATCATCAAAATACCAAATATCGGGTTTTACAGTTATATAGGGGCTATACGAAGACGTGGACCTGAACAGACAATTTTCTGTCTTAGGCTGTACTAACCATTACGAACCGCAAATACGACATTTGAAACAATTCCCGTGAATAAATTGGCTAAAATCATCAAAATACCGAATATCGGGATGACCGTTATATGGGGGCTATACGAAGACGTGGACCTGAACAGATAATTTTCTGTCTTAGACTGTAGTAGCCATTACGAACCGCAAATACGACATTTGAAACAATTCCCGTGAATAAATTGGCTAAAATCATCAAAATACCGAATATCGGGATGACCGTTATATGGGGGCTATACGAAAACGTGTACCTGCATAGACAAATTTCTATCTTAGGAGGTACCGTTGTATGGGGCCTATATGAAGACGTGGGCCTGCACAGGCAATTTTCTGTCTTAGGCATTACTATCCATTACGAACTTCAAATACCAAATTTGAAACAATTCCGGTGAATAAATTTGCTATAATCATCAAAATACTGAATATCAGGAGGCACCGTTATAAAAATACGTGGACCTCCACAAACAATTTTCTGTCTTAGACTGTAAAATCCATTACTAACCTCAAGTACCAAATTTGAAACAATTCGGTGAATAATGTCGCCAAAATCATCAAAATACCGAATATCGGGAGGTACCGCTATATGGGGGCTATACGAAGATGTGGACCTGCACAGACAATTTTCTGTCTTAGGCTGTACTTTAAATACGAACTTTAAATGCGAAATTTGAAACAATTTCGGTGAATAAATTTGATAAAATCATCAAAATACCGAATATCGGGAGGTACCGTTATATGAGGGCTATACGAAAACGTGTACCTGCATAGACAATTTTCTGTCTTAGGCTGTACTATCAATTACAAACTTAAATATCAAATTTGAAACAAATCCAAAAAAAATTATATAGGGGCTATACGAAAACGTGCACCTGCACAGACAATTTTCTGTCTTAGGCTGTAGTATCCATTACTAACCTCAAGTACCAAATTTGAAACAATTCGGTGAATAATGTCGCTAAAATCATCAAAATACCAAATATCGGGTTTTACCGTTACATAGGGGCTATAGGAAGACGTGACCTAAACAGACAATTTTCTGTCTTAGACTGTAGTAGCCATTACGAACTTCAAATGCCAAATTTGAAACAATTCCGGTGAATAAATTCGCTAAAATCATCAAAATACCGAATATCGGGAGGTACGGTTATATGGGGGCTATACGAAAACGTGTACCTGCATAGACAAATTTCTGTCTTAGGAGGTAACTTCCATTTTAAGAAGACGTGGACATGCACAGACAATTTTCTGTCTTAGCCATTACGAACTTCAAATGCCAAATTTGAAACAATTCCGGTTTATGAATTCGCAAAAATCATCAAAATACCGAATATCGGGAGGTACGGTTATATGAGGGCTATACGAAAATGTGTACCTACATAGACAATTTTCTGTCTTAGACTGTAGTATCCATTACTAACCCCAAGTAACAAATTTGAAACAATTCGGTGAATAATGTCGCTAAGATCATCAAAATACCGAATATCAGGAGGTACCGTTATATGGTGCCTATATGAAGGCGTGGACCTGCACAGACAATTTTCTGTATTAAAAAGTAGTATCCATTACGAACGTCAAATACCAAATTTGAAGCAGTTCCAGTGAATAATGTCCCGAAAATCATCAAAATACCGAATATCGGGAGGTACTGTTACATAGGGCCTACACGAAAACGTGGACCTGCATAGACAATTTTCTGGCTTAGGCTGTTTTATCCATTACGAACTTCAAGTACCAAATTTGAAACAATTCCGGAGAATAATGTCGCTAAAATCATTAAAATACCAAATATCGGGAGGTACAGTTATATGGAGGCTATACGAAGGCGTTGACCTGCACAGACAATTTTCTGTGTTAGGCTGTACTATCGATTACGAACTTCAAATGCCAAATTTGAAACAATTCCGGAGAATAATGTCGCTAAAATCATTAAAATACCAAATATCGGCAGGTACCGCTATATGGGGCTATACGAAGACGTGGACCTGCACAGACAATTTTCTGTCTTGGGCTGTACTATCCATTACGAACTTCAAATACCAAATTTAAAACAATTCCGGTGAATAAATTTGCTAAAATCATCAAAATACCGAATATCGGAAGGTACCGTTATATAAGGGCTATACGAAAACGTGTACCTGCATAGACAATTTTCTGTCTTAGGCTGTACTATCCATTACGAACTTCAAATACCAAATTTGAAACAATTCCGGTGAATAATGTCGCTAAGATCATCAAAATACCGAATATCAGGAGGTACCGTTATATGGTGCCTATATGAAGGCGTGGACCTGCACAGACAATTTTCTGTATTAAAAAGTAGTATCCATTACGAACGTCAGATACCAAATTTGAAGCAGTTCCAGTGAATAATGTCCCGAAAATCATCAAAATACCGAATATCGGGAGGTACTGTTACATAGGGTCTACACGAAAACGTGGACCTGCATAGACAATTTTCTGTCTTAGGCTGTTTTATCCATTACGAACTTCAAGTACCAAATTTGAAACAATTCCGGAGAATAATGTCGCTAAAATCATTAAAATACCAAATATCGGGAGGTACAGTTATATGGAGGCTATACGAAGGCGTTGACCTGCACAGACAATTTTCTGTGTTAGGCTGTACTATCGATTACGAACTTCAAATACCAAATTTGAAACAATTCCGGAGAATAATGTCGCTAAAATCATTAAAATACCAAATATCGGCAGGTACCGCTATATGGAGCTATACGAAGACGTGGACCTGCACAGACAATTTTCTGTCTTAGGCTGTACTTTAATTACGAACTTTAAATGCGAAATTTGAAACAATTTCGGTGAATTATGTCGCCAAAATCATCAAAATAACAAATATCGGGTTTTACCGTTATATGGGGCCTATACGAAGTGTGGACCTGAACAGACAATTTTCTGTCTTAGGCTGTACTAACCATTACGAACTTCAAATGTTAAATTTGAAACAATTCCTGTAAATAAATTTGCTAAGACCATCAAAGTACCGAATATCGAGAGGTACCATTATAAGAAGACGTGGACATGCACAGACAATTTTCTGTCTTAGACTGAACCATTACGAACTTCAAATGCCAAATTTGAAACAATTCCGGTTTATGAATTCGCTAAAATCATCAAAATTCCGAATATCGGGAGGTACGGTTATATGAGGGCTATACGAAAACGTGTACCTGCATAGACAATTTTCTGTCTTGGGCTGTACTAACCATTACGAACTTCAAATGCCAAATTTGAAACAATCCCTGTAAATAAATTTGCTAAAATCATCAAAGTACCGAATATCGAGAGGTACCATTATAAGAAGACGTGGACATGCACAGACAAATTTCTGTCGTAGCCATTACGAACTTCAAATGCCAATTTTGAATCAATTCCGGTTTATGAATTCGCTAAAATCATCAAAATACCGAATATCGGGAGGTACGGTTATATGAGGGCTATACGAAAACATGTACCTGCATATACAATTTTCTGTCTTTGGCTGTACTATGAATTACGAACTTCAAATATCATATTTGAAACAAATCCGGTGAATAATGTAGCTAAAATCATCAAAATACCAAATATCTGGACGTACCGTTATATAGGGGCTATACGAAAACGTGTACCTGCACAGACAATTTTCTGTCTTAGGCTGTAGTATCCATTACTAACCTCAAGTACCAAATTTGAAACAATTCGGTGAACAATGTTGCTAAAATCATCAAAATACCAAATATCGGGTTTTACCGTTACATAGGGGCTATAGGAAGACGTGGACCTGAACAGACAATTTTCTGTCTTAGACTGTAGTAGCCATTACGAACTTCAAATGCCAAATTTGAAACAATTCCGGTGAAAAAAATCGCTAAAATCATCAAAATACCGAATATCGGGAGGTACGGTTATATGGGGGCTATACGAAAACGTGTACCTGCATAGACAAATTTCTGTCTTAGGAGGTAACTTCCATTTTAAGAAGTCGTGGACATGCACATACAATTTTCTGTCTTATCCATTACGAACTTTAAATGCCAAATTTGAAACAATTCCGGTTTATGAATTCGCAAAAATCATCAAAATACCGAATATCGGGAGGTACGGTTATATGAGGGCTATACGAAAACGTGTACCTACATAGACAATTTTCTGTCTTAGACTGTAGTATCCATTACTAACCCCAAGTAACAAATTTGAAACAATTCGGTGAATAATGTCGCTAAAATCATCAAAATACCAAATATCGGAAAGTACCGTTATATAGGGGCTGTACGAAAACGTGTACCTGCACAGACAATTTTCTGTCTTGGGCTGTACTATTCATTACGAACTTCAAATACCAAATTTAAACCAATTCCGGTGAATAAATTTGCTAAAATCATCAAAATACCGAATATCGGAAGGTACCGTTATATAAGGGCTATACGAAAACGTGTACCTGTACAGACAATTTTTTGTCTTAGGCTGTACTATTCATTACGAACTTCAAATACCAAATTTGAAACAATTCCGGTGAATAAATTTGCTAAAATCATCAAAATACCGAATATCGGGAGGTACCGTTATATATGGTCTATACGAAGACGTGGACCTGCATAGGCAATTTTATGTCTTAGGCATTACTATCCATTACGAACTTCAAATACCAAATTTGAAACAGATCCGGTGAATCAAATTGCTAAAATCATCAAAATACTGAATATCGGGTGGCACCGTTATAAAAAGACGTGGACCTCCACAGACAATTTTCTGTCCTAGACTGTAGTATCCATTAATAACCTCAAGTACCATATTTGAAACAATTCGGTGAATAATGTCGCTAAAATCATCAAAATACCAAATATCGGGTTTTACCGTTATATAGGGGCTATACGAAGACGTGGACCTGAACAGATAATTTTCTGTCTTAGGCTGTACTAACCATTACGAACATCAAATACCAAACTTGAAACAATTCCGGCAAATAAATTTGCTAAAATCATCAAAGTACCGAATATCGGGAGGTACGGTTATATGGTGGCTATACGAAAACGTGTACCTGCATAGACAATTTTCTGTCTTAGGAGGTACCGTTGTATGGGGCCTACATGAAGACGCGGACCTGCACAGACAATTTTCTGTTTTAAGCTGTGGTATCCATTACGAACGTCAAACAAAAAATTGGAAACAATTCCAGTGAATAAATTTGCTAAAATCATCAAAATACCGATTATCGGGATGACCGTTATATGGGGCTATACGAAGACGTGGACCTGCAATGACAATTTTCTGTCTTAGGCTGTGCTATCCATTACGAACTTCAAATACCAAATTTGAAATAATTCCGGTAAATAATGTCGCCAAAATCATCAAAGTACCGAATATCGGGAGGTACTGTTATATGGGGGCTATACGACGACATTAACCTGCATATTTAATATTTGTCATAAACCATTACAATATTCAAATACGAAACTTAAAAAAATCTTTAATAATCTATATATGGGTGCCTATATGAACACGTGGACCTGCACAGAAAATTTTTTGTATTAAAAAGTAGTATCCATTACGAACACAAATACCAAATTTGAAACAATTCCGGTGAATAAAATCACTAAAATTATCAATATACTGAATATCGGGAGGTACCGTTATTGTTAGGGAAAATAATTTGACGAAGCACAAGATTGCTGTTTTCAGTTCAACAGTTTATTACAAAAGGTACAGAAAATATTCATGACAAACATAAATACATATTGTTAAATCCAAAGCCTACTTGGTACAAATATTAGGTTTGAACAGTCAGTGTATTTCAACAAGTATATTTTCAACACTTCCCCTCAAACCGAATATTGTGGTTACATAAACTATTTTAAATTCATTAATTCAACAAATTTCTTATGTTTAATTTTCTGCAAATTCTTTGTGCAAATATCTGCGATCATTTCATTAGTGTTCAGATGTTTCAGCTCAATGTGTCCCTTATTAATTGTATCACGAATGTGGTGGTACTTTATGTCGATGTGTTTGCTCCGGTTGTGGAATACAGGATTCGTTGCCAACTTCATAGCACCTTGATTGTCAACATGGATTATCACTGCTTTGTCATCAACACCTTCGAGTTCGTTTAGTAATCTTTTTAAATATATAGCTTCTCGAGCAGCGTTTGATATTGATATGTACTCCGCCTCCGTACTACTTAATGCCACCACACTTTGCTTCTTTGATTCCCAAGAAACCAAACAACCTCCATAATAGAATAAAAATCCTGTACAAGATTTTCTGTCAATGGGGTTTTCTCCCCAATCAGCATCCGCATAGCCGATTAATTCCTTTTTGCCAAATTTGAATTCCAGTTTTAAATCCTTGGTACCAGCCAAATATCTTAATATTTTCTTTCCAGCATGAAAATGTCCCAGGTGTGGGTCGCTATTCCTCTGCGATAGCTTTGCAACAGCATGCAAAATATCTGGACGAGTTGTAATGGCCAAATACATAAGTTCTCCTATTAGAGATTGATACACCGGTATGTCCGCTCTTGAGCATTTCTTCTCACATGCTACTTGAAATCCTGGATCTAGTGGAATTGCTGTAGTCTTGCATTCCTCCATATTATATTTCTTCAGCAAATTGGTAATATACTGTTTGTTACTCACAGCCAAATTCCCTGTTTCTCCCTCTCGATTTATTTCCATTCCAAGAAAATGTTGAACTGGTCCTTTGTCGCTTATGTCAAATTCATTAGAAATTGAAAGTTTTACTTTTTGAATAATCGATTTGTCCGCACAGCCAATGAGAATGTCATCCACATATACGGCTGCTATAACCATTTCATCATTTACTTTCATTTTGTAGAGACATGGCTCATTGTTGCATGAAGTAAATCCAATTTTTCTCAGACAAGCATCAAGTTTCGCGTTCCATTCTCTTCCCGATTGTTTAAGTCCATACAGGGATTTCTTTAATCGTAAGACCTTATTCGGAAACTTGACATCCACAAACATTTCTGGTTGTTGCATATAGACCTCATCATGCAGATCTCCATTCAAATATGCGCTTACCACGTCCAACTGATGCAAATGCATTTTATTCTGTACTACAATACTTAAGAAAAGTCTTATATTTGAATGTCTTATGACTGGCGAAAACGTTTCCTTATAATTTACGCCGTATTGCTGACTGCAACCCTTGGCTACTAGCCTGGCCTTATATCTTTCTACATTTCCATCCTTGTTGGTCTTAATGGCATACACCCATTTGCAGCCTATAACTCTCTTTCCAGCTGGTAGATCAACTAATGACCATGTTTTATTCTTCTTCAGCGCATCATACTCCATTTGCATAGCTTTCCTCCACTCACTTGCTTTTTCACAATTCATTGCCTCTTGTGGCGTTTGAGGTACAAATTCAATTTCTGCTGATAAACCACTTACCACGTTGAATTGCTTCCTTGGCCTTCCTCGATTACCTTCACGTAAAATTCTGGGTCTTCCGCGACCTCTTTTAGGCTCTTCTTGATTCACAAGTTCTTCTGATTCCTCAATTTCTTCACCTACTTGCTGGATTGTTATGTCATCCTCTTCCGTACTACTGCTTAATTCTTCGGCAGTATTGAAACCATCTTCTTCAAGAACTTCTACTTCTTCTACAATTGGGTTAACTTCTATCCGTTCTGTATGCTCCGGGGTTTCCTGATTCAAAACAACATAAAAAGGATCACTGTCAACGGATCTTGATTCGATTCGGCCACTTTCGGAATTTTGAAATCCATTTTCATCAAAAATAACATCACGTCTCTCAACAATGGTTTGATTGGTCCTATCGAATAAGCGATATGCCTTCGTAACTACTGAATACCCAACCATAATGTATTGCACGTGGGTCAAATTTCGTCTTCTGTCCTTTATTTAAGGCTACTGCAAACGAACCAAACACTCTGAGGTGACTGACCTTTGGTTTCCTTTTGTACCATACTTCGTAAGGAGTTCTATCGCATAAAATTTCTGTAGGACTTCGATTCCGCAAATACACTGCAGTTAACACAGCTTCTGCCCACAGGTTTTTGAGGAAGATTTGCATGTATCAACATAGAACGGGCCATTTCCACCAGGGTACGATTTGCCCTTTCAGCAACTCCATTTTGCTGAGGTGTGTAGGCCACCGTCAATTGCCTCAATATACCATTATCCTGTAGATACGAATCGAATTGATTATTTATGTACTCACGTCCATTATCACTCCTTAGAATCTTAATTTTCTTCCCCGTTTGGCGTTCGACTTCTTGCTTAAATATTTTGAACTTTCCAAAGACTTCACTCTTCGTTTTCATGAAGTATATAAAAATACGACGGGACTTGTCATCGATAAATGTGACGAAATATCTCGATCCTCCAAGTGAATTCACATTAATCCGTCCACACACGTCGGAATGAATCAATTCCAACAATTCTTCAGATTGATGTTGACTTGCCCTTGGAAATGGAGACACATGTATTTTGCTAATCATACACGTCGTGCATTTTAGTTCCTTTACATTCTTCGATACTTGCATTCCTTGCACGACACCTTTATTGCTCATTTCACCCAAATCACGAAAATTTATATGCCCGTACCTGCAATGCCATAGTTTATCTCTATTCATAGCGGCATTCAAGCGATGGTCATCCTTCTTGATAAGTTCAAACAGACTATCCACTTTCTTGGCTTTCATCATAACAAAATTATGACAATCCTTTATCATAACACCCTTGGAGCTAAATATTGCTGTATGACCCTTTTCTACAGCCTTGCTAATAGAAATGAAGTTTCCATGAAGTTCTGGGGAGTATAAAACACCTTCGAGGCGTACTTTACATTCAGCTTTAATAATTACATCCCCTTTACCAATTGCTCTTATAAAATTCTCACCAGCCAGGTATATTTTTTCATCACATTCTTCAAATTTCGTGAACAAATCACGATTATTGCACATGTGGGATGTTGCCCCACTGTCGATGTACCAAACATCTGTCTTGAATCCTCCCGATGCTGCCAGCATTGCGCTTGATCTTTCCTTCTCTGTTTTCTTTTCACGGCAATGTCGAGCAAAATGTCCCTTTTGACCGCATACATAACACTTTCCTGAAAATTTTCTTTTGGGCCTTTCATATTTTTCCTTTGGATGATGACGTACAACAAATGCTTGCTGTGAGCTACTAGCTGTAATGTTGATATTGGCGTTTACACGACGCTCGCCTTCTTCCAGAAGTTTCAATTTTAATGCATGAGTTTAGGGCAACTCATCTTCTTCTTGTATAGCATTACCTTCTGGACTGGACCTCTTGGTTTGTATGTTTCGGCTAACTTGTCCCAAGCCTCTGCAGAATACTTACATTTCTTTATATAATTCAGCTGGCTTCCTTTCACGCTGAGCACTATTATTGCTAAAGCCTTCTCATCGCGGTTCTCCCATTCGGCCTTTTGTTCCCTTGTCCATGTTGGATCACATTTCAGAGATCCATTCGCGTATTTCCAGAGCTCGTTGTGCACCAAACGCTTTTCATGTGAACATGCCAGGAATCGTAATTCCCTTCATCCAGCTTCTCTATTTGCAGGAACGGCGATGTCATCTTGAAATTTCTTTTCTATTTCCTTACCGAAAAATTCTTGCACTCAATACACAAATTCAATCAAAAATCTCCTGGGCCCATAACCAATGTTAGGGAAAATAATTTGACGACGGACAAGATTGCTGTTTTCAGTTCAACAGTTTATTACAAAAGGTACAGAAAATATTCATGACAAACATAAATACATATTGTTAAATCCAAAGCCTACTTGGTACAAATATTAGGTTTGAACAGTCAGTGTATTTCAACAAGTATATTTCCAACAGTTATATATGGTCTATACGAAGACGTGGACCTGCACAGGCAATTTTCAGTCTTAGCACTACTATCCATTAGGAACTTCAAAAACCAAATTTGAAACAATTCCGGTGAATAAATTGGCTAAAATCATCAAAATACTGAATATCGGGAGGCACCGTTATAAAAGGACGTGGACCTCCACAGACAATTTTCTGTCTTAGACTGTAGTATCCATTACTAACCTCAAGTACCAAATTTGAAACAATTCGGTGAATAATGTCGCTAAAATCATCAAAATACCAAATATCGGGCTTTACCGTTATATAGGGGCTATGCGAAGACGTGGACCTGAAAAAACAATTTTCTGTCTTAGGCTGTACTAACCATTACGAACTTCAAATACCAAATTTGAAACAATTGCGGTCAATAAATTTGCTAAAATCATCAAAGTACCGAATATCGAGAGGTACCATTTTAAGAAGACCTGGACATGCACAGACAATTTTCTGTCTTAGCCATTACGAACTTCAAATGCCAAATTTGAAACAATTCCGGTTTATGAATTCGCTAAGATGATCAAAATACCGAATATCGGGAGGTACGGTTATATGAGGGCTATACGAAAACGTGTACCTACATAGACAATTTTCTGTCTTAGACTGTAGTATCCATTACTAACCTCAAGTACCAAATTTGAAACAATTCGGTGAATAATGTCGGGAGGTACCATTATATGGGGACTATACGAAGACGTGGACCTGCACAGACAATTTTCTGTCTTAGGCTGTACTATCCATTACGAACTTCAAATACGATATTTGAAAATATTCCGGTGAATAATGTCGCCAAAATCATCAAAATACCGAATATCGGGAGGTATCGTTATATGGGGGCTATAAGACGACATGGACATGCAAGGTAACATTTGTCATAAGGCATTAAAATATTCAAATGCGAAACTTAAAAGAAATCGGTAATAATGTAGATAAAATCATCAAAAACCCAAATATCAGGATGTACCGTTATATGGGGCCTATATGAAGACGTGTACCTGAACAGACAATTTTCTGTTTTAGGCTGTACTAACCATTACGAACTTCAAATGCCAAATTTGAAAAAATTCCGGTAAATAAATTTGCTAAAATCATCAAAGTACCGAATATTTTCTGTCTCAGGCTGTACTATCCATTACGAACTTTAAATACCAAATTTTAAACAATTCCGGTGAATAAATTTGCTAAAATCATCAAAATAACGAATATCGGGAGGTACCGTTATATGGGGGCTATACGAAGACGTGGAACTGCACAGACAATTTTTTGTTTTAGGCTGTACTAACCATTACGAACTTCAAATACCAAATTTTAAATAATTCCTTTGAATAATGCCAAAACCATCAAAATACCGAACATCGGGAGGTACCGTTATATGGGGACTATACGACGACATAGACCTGCATAGGTAACATTTGTCAAAAGCCTTTACAATATTCAAATTGCACAGGCAATTTTCTGTCTTAGGCATTACTATCCATTACGAACTTCAAATACCAAATTTGAAACAATTCCGGTCAATAAATTTGCTAAAATCATCAAAATACTGAATATCGGGAGGCACCGTTATAAAAAGACGTGGACCTCCACAGACAATTTTCTGTCTTAGACTGTAATATCCATTACTAACCTCAAGTACCAAATTTGAAACAATTCGATGAATAATGTCGCTAAAATCATCAAAATACCGAATATCGGGAGCTACCGCTATATGGGGGCTATACGAAGACGTGGACCTGCACAGACAATTTTCTGTCTTAGGCTGTACTTTAAATACGAACTTTAAATGCGAAATTTGAAACAATTTCGGTGAATTATGTCGCCAAAATCATCAAATTACCAAATATCGGGTTTTACCGTTATATGGGGGCTATACGAAGACGTGGACATGCACAGACAATTTTCTGTCTTAGCCATTACAAACTTCAAATGCCAAATTTGAAACAATTCCGGTCTATGAATTCGCTAAACTCATCAAAATACCGAATATCGGGAGGTACGGTTATATGAGGGCTATACGAAAACGTGTACCTGCATAGACAATATTCTGTCTTAGGCTGTACTATCAATTACGAACTTAAATAACAATTCCGGTGAAAAATGTCGCTAAAATCATCAAAATACCAAATATCTGGACGTACCGTTATATAGGGGCTGTACGAAAACGTGTACCTGCACAGACAATTTTCTGTCTTAGGCTGTACTATTCATTACGAACTTCAAATACCAAATTTGAAACAATTCCGGTGAAAAAATTTGCTAAAATCATCAAAATACCGAATATCGGGAGGTACCGTTATATGAGGGCTATACGAAAACGTGTACCTGCATAGACAATTTTCTGTCTTGGGCTGTACTATCCATTACGAACTTCAAATACCAAATTTGAAACAATTCCGGTGAATAATGTCGCTAAGATCATCAAAATACCGAATATCGGGAGGTAGCGCTATATGGGGGCTATACGACGACATGGACCTGCATAGGTAACATTTGTCATAAGGCATTAAAATATTAAAATGCGAAACTTTAAAAATCTTTAATAATGTAGATAAAATCATCAAAATACCGAATATCAGGAGGTACTGTTATATGGTGCCTATATGAAGGCGTGGACCTGCACAGCCAATTCTCTGTCTTAAGCTGTAGTATCCATTACGAACTTTAAATACCAAATTTGAAGCAGTTCCAGTGAATAATGTCACTAAAATCATCAAAATACCGAATATCGGGAGGTACTGTTATATAGGGTCTCACGAAAACGTGGACCTGCATGGACAATTTTCTGTCTTAGGCTGTTTTATACATTACGAACTTCAAGTACCAAATTTGAAACAATTCCGGTGAATAATGTCGCAAAAATCATCAAAATACCAAATATCGGGAGGTACTGTTATATGGAGGCTATACGAAGACGTGCACCTGCACAGACAATTTTCTGTGTTAGGCTGTACTATCGATTACGAATTTCAAACACCAAATTTGAAACAATTCCGGTGAAAAATGTCGCTAAAATCATAAAAATACCGTATATCGGGAGGTACCGCTATATGGGGGCTATACGAAGGCGTGGACCTGCACAGACAATTTTCTGTCTTAGGCTGTACTTTAAATACGAACTTTAAATGCGAAATTTGAAACAATTTCGGTGAATTATGTCGCCAAAATCATCAAAATATCGAGTAACTGGAGGTACCGTTATATGGGGGCTATACGAATACGTGTACGTTCATAGACAATTTTCTGTCTTAGGCTGTACTATCCATTACGAACTTCAAATACGATATTTGAAAATATTCCGGTCATCAAAATACCGAATATCGGGAGGTATCGTTATATGGGGGCAATAAGACGACATGGACATGCAAGGAAATATTTGTCATAAGGCATTAAAATATTCAAATGCGAAACTTAAAAAAATCGGTAATAATGTAGATAAAATCATCAAAAACCCAAATATCAGGATGTACCGTTATATGGGCCTATATGAAGAGGGGAACCTGCATAGATAATTTTCTGTCTTAGGCTGTACTATCCATTACGAACTTTAAATACCACATTTTAAACAATTCCGGTGAATAAATTTGCTAAAATCATCAAAATAACGAATATCGGGAGGTACCGTTATATGGGGGCTATACGAAGACGTGGAACTGCACAGACAATTTTCTGTTTTAGGCTGTACTAACCATTACGAACTTCAAATACCAAATTTGAAACAATTCCGGTGAATAAATTTGCTAAAATCATAAAAATAAAAAGACGTGGACCTCCACAGACAATTTTCTGTCTTAGACTGTGTTGAAATATCAGTATCTCCACGATACGATCGTACAACACACAACACACGTACAGAGTAATTGCGGTGTGTTCGCAATGTGTGACACCTATACCCTTGTAAATAGATTAGTTCTAAGCGTTAAGGTTTCATGTGTAGTGTGTAAGTAGAATAAGTTTTACTCGTAATAAAGCACTCAACAGCAACAGTCGTCTTTCATTTAAACAAACATCTGCAGAGAATACGCAAATAATATTCAACAGACTGTAGTATCCATTACTAACCTCAAGTACCAAATTTGAAACGATTCAGTGAATAATGTCGCTAAAATCATCAAAATAATAAATATCGGGTTTTAAATTCCGGTTCCGGTAAATAAATTTGCCAAAATCATCAAAGTACCGAATATCGAGAGGTACCATTATAAGAAGACGTGGACATGCACAGACAATTTTTTGCCTTAGACTGTAGTAGCCATTACGAACTTCAAATGCCAAATTTGAAACAATTCCGATTTATGAATTCGCTAAAATCATCAAAATACCGAATATGGGGAGGTACGGTTATATGAGGGCTATTAGAAAAGTGTACCTGCGCAGACAATTTTCTGTCTTAGGCTGTACTATCCATTACGAGCTTCAAATACCAAATTTGAAACAATTCCAGTGAATAAATTTGCTAAAATCATCAAAATACCGAACATCGGGATGACCGTTTTATGGGGGCTATACGATAACGTGTACCTTCATAGACAAATTTCTGTCTTAGGAGGTACCGTTGTATGGGGCCTATATAAAGACGTGGACCTGGAAAGACAATTTTCTGTCTTATGCATTACTATCCATTACGAACTTCAAATACCAAATTTGAAACAGTTCTGGTGAATAAATTTGCTAAAATCATCCATATACTGAATATGCAGAGGCACCGTTATAAAAAGACTTAGACTAGACGGTAGACTATCCATTACGAACTTCAAGTACCAAATTTGAAAGAATTCGGTGAATAATGTCGCTAAAATCATCAAAATACCAAATATCTGAACAAACAATTTTCAGTCTTAGGCTGTACTAACCATTACGAAATTCAAATGCCAAACTTGAAACAATTCCGGTGAATAACTTTGCTAAAATTATCAAATATCGGGAGGTACCGTTATATGGGGGCTATAAGACGTTGTAATATCCATTACGAACTTTAAATACCAAATTTTAAACAATTCCGGTGAAAAAATTTGCTAAAATCATCAAAATGCCGAATATCCGGGGTACCGTTATATAGGGGCTATACGAAGACGAGGAACTGCACAGACAATTTTCTGCCTAAGGCTGTACAATCGATTACGACCTTCAAATACCAAATTTGAAACAATTCTGGTGAATAATGTCGCTGAAATCTGCTAAAAAAATTTTCTAAAATCATCAAAATGCCGAATATCCGGGGTACCGTTATATGGGGGCTATACGAAGACGTGGACGTGCACAGACAATTTTCTGTCTTAGGCTGTACTTTAAATGCGAAATTTGAAACAATTTCGGTGAATTATGTCGCCAAAATCTCAAAATGTCGAATATCTGGTGGTACCGTTATATGGGGGCTATACGAATACGTGTACGTGCATAGACAATTTTCTGTCTTAGGCTGTACTATCCATTACAAACTTCATATTCGATATTTGAAAATATTCCGCTGAATAAATTTACTAAAACCATCAAAATGCCGAATATCGGGGGTACCGTTATATGGGGGCTATACGAAGACGTGGAACTGCACAGACAATTTTCGGCCTAAGACTGTACTATCCTTTACGAGCCTCAAATACGAAATTTGAAACAATTCGGGTGAATAAATTGGCTAAAATCATCAAAATACCGAATATCGGGATGACCGTTATATGGGGGCTATACGAAAACGTGTACCTGCATAGACAAATTTCTGTCTTATGTAGCATACAACGTACCGTTCATGAAGGAGGTGGTATAAAAGGCACAATGTAGAAGTAGGAGCACGTCAATGACCGGCCTTATCGCTCGCCGCAATGGGGTGGGTTCATAACTTCTGGCCTTCTTTTTAGCTACATCTGATTATTAAATTTACGTGCTCATTGTAATGATAGTTAGAGATTTGAGGATATTTCTAACTTTTGCGACTGTTGAAAGACAGGACGAAGAGGTGATTTTTGCGTCCCGTATACCCTCCCATCCTAATCACAGATACTACCTTCCTAGTAAACATAAGAAAAAAACTTGTGATTCCCAACATCAGTGTAACCTTTCTACCTTACATCACTATGGAATCAAACCAATGTTACCCACGTTAATGTATAGCGTTTGCAGAGTATACAAATTTAGATGATGATTGCGACCAACCAAGAGAATGTAAATAAAAACAACAACAAAAAATATCAATGCCCTTCCCACATTGTAAGTAAAAGAGCGTACAATTTAAGGGAATATAATTATTGTTCACTTACTCGTTTTATGACTGCTCCCACGCCGAAAGATCTTTCGATGAGAATAGCCGTTTTGAGAAGGTGTGTGGTGATGAGAGAGTTAGATGGTTTTACATTATCTGGTTGTTTGCTCGCTCAGCAACAATGTTGCCAATCGTCTAGCAACATTAAACCTACAACACGCTTACAAATTACACGCTTAGTAGAGCAAGAAACATACATCCAGCAACATTTATTTAAGACCACAACCCAATATTTTCTACTGTAATAATGTAATGTAAATATGTCAGCAATTGATATAAGTGCGTAGAATTGTGTAGTTGGGCTTTGTTCTTAACAATGTTGTTGGAAATACACGAATGAAAAAAACCCGTGTGGACAATGTCGGAGATCACTGCACAGTTTAACTAACTTTATACAGCAGAGTTACAACACTTAAATTGAGACAATGAGGATGTCTTCGAAAGAAATTATATTGAGTTGATTTCAGATCAGCTTTTTTTACTTTAATTTTGTTTATGACTTGACAATTAATAAACTTTCAAATTCGAAGGTAGATTTAAGTAGTTGTAGCTCTGTTGCCTTAAAAGTTTACACTTAAAATAACACAAGTTAACGTACATATTTTTTCTTAATGTATACTTATTCTGTTTTGTAAGATCTATGAAAAAACTTCGTTTCACCAATTTGTTGTTTTTTGCACAAGTAACATAGTTTCCTTTGATTGATTTGTTAAAATGATTTTTGCAGCAATATTAATGAACTCGACTCCGACAATTTTTCCCCTTTTTTAGGACTCTGCCTTGGACGTTTCGAACCAACTTCATAAGAAACTTCTGGCACTCGTCTATATAAAATAGTAAGGGGTTTCTTTGCGATAGATATTTAGCTCACAATAAGAAGGTCTTTTTTCACAATTTTGGCTGATCACTTCTTACAGCTCAGAGGTCGCACAACAATTGAATGCGACAATATGATCAACCTGTTGAGTGAGTGTATCACAATTACAGAAGAAAACCAGTATTTTGTTGGTTTGATTCTATGTTTTTTGAGAGCTATTCCAACGGCAGATGGTGCCTATCGCATAAAAATATTCAACTCTCAATTAACTTGAGATTGATATAAAACAAATTCCTTACCGCATTGGCGTAATAGCAGCGAATAAATAATTTTAAAGGGATTCCCTTTTAAATTGGGGTGATAGAATAAAATGGCTTTTGTCGACCATAAAGTATAATTTTGGCTGGATGGTTAAATGTTGATTAAAACAATCTAAATATGGGATGCATTCAATCAGAATAAGTCCTAATGATTTATATTCCGACAAAAAAAACTTACCAGTTTCAACAATAAAATTTTGTAGCTTCGGTTCTCAAAACGTTAGATAATATCAATTCATAAGTTTTTGTGAGTAACAGAAAAAGCCAATAAAAATAGTGTAAGTACCCGCAATGTGATAAATAGGCTGTTGGCCAGATGTGAACTGCAACTGTAGGTGGCGTTGAAGATAATTACCAGTAACATTTGATACATTGGAAAACAAATAAATGATCTATATTTGGAAAGCAAATGATGGCAAGCACCACATTACATTCCCCCCAACCAAATTCAGACTTCGGGGATGACCTGCATACACGAATCTGATCAAGCTTGCCAAAAGCAACACCAACATATCTTATCTATTGGCGGATATCTTTGGCATGGTATGTGCCAACTATGTTACCCTGTAGGTCTTCCAATTCATAATAAGAGTTTCCGATTTGCTTCTTTATTCGGGCCTTTAAGAATGTTGGAGCTAACTTGGCGTTATAACCTTGTTCGAAACTGCTTTGTTTGAAGTTTCGCCTGAAGACTTCCTGCCCTACTTTATACGAAACTTCCCTCGAACGTAAATTGTAAGCTTATTCATTTCTGGAAAACTGTTTTTTTATCATCTCAGATGCTCGTTGTGCCATTATGTCCCTAGAGTCGCTTTTACTGAACCTCACAGTACGGTCCTCCAACATTTCCAATTGTCTGAGCAGAGGATAGGTGGAACCATGGGTTAACATATGTTGACCAAAGGCCATATAGTAGGGAGTAGTACTTATTGCGGAATGGACAGAAGAACGTAAAGAAGAACAAATGCTGCTAAGGTACTCATCCCAGTTTTTTTGGTCCGGCTTAACATATGACTTTATAGCAGCTAAAATTGATCTATTAACTCTCTCGGACGCGTTCGATGGAGGTGCATGTACAGCAGTATAAACATGTTGTATGCCATAACGTTTGAGAAGTTGATTGAAAATGTTGGAACGGAACTGTGATCCATTGTCTGATACAATAGACTCCGGGACTCCGAATGTATGGAAGAGATCACTTTCCATATTGTTGGATATTACATCCGTAGTAAATTTTTTCACGGGCTTCAAGAATGGATATTTAGAATAGTGATCAAGCACTATAAATATGCCAATATGTCCGGATCTCGACCTCGGGTATGGACCAAGGAAATCGACGTACAATTTTTGGAAGAACCTGCAAGTATCAGAGACCTTGCCCATTGGAGTTCTTAGAACTGTATTGGGGTGCTTCGTGGACTTGCAGACTTCACAACTATTGACATACTCTTTAACGTCAACAGCCAAATTCGGCCAATAATAATATCTTCGAATCCTAGCCAGGGTCTTGTTTATACCCCCATGTGAGGACATAGGGTGGTCATGAGCTTTGCTTAAAACGTCCGGTATCAATTCCCGTGGGACCCACAATTTTCAAGCTAAGTCATCGTAAGTTTGATCACCGATAGCATGTTCGGTACGGCGATATAAGTAACCATCTATGATTTTGAGATCTGGCATGTTATCCAAATTCTTCTCTATTTTACCCAGCAGTTCCAAGTATTCTTTGGATTTAAAGTGGTTAGAACTTAAGTCTACGAACAACCCACCATCCTTCTCAATCGCATAAACACCACACAGAGCAGAGAGATCGTCCGTATTGGCCCTTGAAAGGGTATCAGGGACTATGTTCAAACTACCATAGGCGTGGTGGCTGGATGCTAAATTTATACCCTTGCAATTTTAAAGCCCACCGAGCCAGCCTCGTACTAAGATCTGTCTGGGACATAAGCCACTTTAATAACGCATGATCAGTAATTATAGTGAAATTATATCCCTCGACATAAGGTCTAAACTTTTTAACACTTAGCATTGCTGCTAAGCATTCTTGTTCGGTAACCGAATAATTGCGTTGGGCTTTATTGAGTTTCCTCGACATAAAGGCGATGGGAACTTCTTCACCCTCCACATTCTTCTGTACCAATACGCTTCCTATTCCTGTACTGCTAGCATCACAGTGTATATAGAATGGCTGTGAAAAATTTGGGCTGTGCAGGACAGGGGCTGTGCTTAGGCGAGACTTTAAAATTTCAAAGGACTCTTGGGCCTCATTGGTCCACACAAATCTTCTTTTTCCTTGTAATAAATCTGTCATCGGGGTGGTAATTGAAGCATAATCCCTAATAAACTTCCGGTACCAACCGGTCATTCCCAAGAATCTGCGAACCTGTTAAATTGATCGAGGAGGAGGAAATTCAGTGATCGCTGAAACTTTTTCTGGGTCCGTACGAATAACGCCGTTCCCCACAATGTGACCCAAATATTTTACTTCAGGGACACAGAAATGACTTTTCTCTACATTAATTGTGAGACCAGATTCCCGTATCTTCCTCGCCACTAGTCTGAGCACATCGAGGTGCCAAAAGATTCCGATATGACCAGAAGATCGTCAAGATAGACAAACACTTCCGTCCTGAGATCCGCCGGTATCACCCTGTCCATTAGCCGTGACATGGTCTGGGGGGCATTACATAACCCGAAAGGCATGACCTTGAAGTGATACAGGGGCCTCCCAGGGACGGTAAATGCTGTCTTCTCTCGGGATTTCTGGTCCAAAGGAATCTGCCAAAAGGCATCCTTCAGGTCCAGACTAGTTATATATTGGGCTTTCGGTAGTCGGCTTAAAATCCCATCGATCTAGGGTAGAGGATATGCATCTCCTACCGTAACCGAGTTTATTTTCCTGCTGTCCAAACACAGTCAATTTTTCCCCGGTTTCCTGTGTAGGACAACAGGAGATGACCAAGGACTATTAGATTCCTCTATCACATCTAGAGCCAACATTCTGTCCAACTCTTCATAAATTAATCTCTCAATAGCTGGAGATACAGCGAAATGGCGCTGCTTTATTGGCTTAGCTTCTCCCGTATCAATAGCATGGCAGATAATATTAGTTCTCCCAAGACCTTCTTTTGCATATGAGGGGAAAGAGACTGATTACTTGCTCTAAACGTTGTTTTTGCACGTCTGAGAGAGGGATTTGATCAAAGATTTCTGATATTCCTTGCCCCAATTTCGAATTTTTGCAACACAATTCAGGGGGTAGCAAATTAAATTTTTCCCAGAAATCTATTCCCAGGAAAAGATCCCTATCTAAACTGGGTATAATGAAAATAGTTATTGGCATTTCGATCTTTTTCTTGCCATCAGCAGTTCTAACCCCCGACTTTAATTTTTTGTAGAGTGCCTTGGACTCCCAGAATTTCTGAGCAGCACCAGCGCCTATACAACTAATGGATGCCCCTGTGTCCAATGGCCCCAACATTCTGTGTCCAAATAGCTCAACTTCGGCATATGGTCTCACGTCTGATGGGTTATCTAATATTGAGCAAACCAGTTTTCGTTTGATATCCGATTTGAAGATCTGGATGTTTTCCGATTAGTTTGCTCAAATATTCTCTCTCGGGCTTTTTCGTATTCCCTCAAACGAATATGCAATGGCTTAAAACGGAGTTGGGTTTTCGAGTCTATATTCGGAGGTTGATCAAAAGAATTGTCACATTTAATAGTTGTTGAATCCATATATGATTTCATGGATTTGTCACAGCAGGTTATATTATTAACGGGTTTCTGCAGGATTCTTACTCCAGATTCGGTGATCTGGGTGGGTTTGCTGCACTCTTCGGTGCTATTACCTTCAAGTTTTTTGACTTGCAATTAAGGCAATTTGGTTTATATGTATCAGGAGCACCACAGCCGTAGCAAAAAATGGTGCGATCCGAAAGGCAATCCTGATATCTATGACCTTTCTTTTGACAGTTCCAACACACCAAATTAATGGCAGATATTTCCTCTAATGGTAAATCCTGGCTGTCCAAAACATCCCCATCTTCGACGTCTATTTCTGAGACTCTTTTAGGGATTGGTTTCATCCCTGCGAATCCGTGTCTCCGACGCATGTCCTGCAAGAAAAACTCGCGGCGTCGGCATGTGTCCCTGAGAAACTGCAATGACTTTACTTCTAAATTAAGCATCTCATGCTGTATCTCAGGGAGGAGATTCCTACGTAGAATTTCCACTAAGACGTTTTCGGAAAGAGGGGTCTGAAGGCGATCCGTGAGAGCAACAATTGATTCATAGAAGCTGTCGAATGATTCATTTGGTTTCTGCTTACGATCCCTGATCAGTTCTCTAACATCAATGTCGGTCCGTGAGTCCTGATATTGCTCCCTAAGAGCTTTGCACAATTCACTCCAGCGTATGACTCTAGCAGTGCGATGGTACCGCCAAAACCAATCATTGGCTTTCCCATCGAATAGAGAACTAGCATTTCCACACAATATATCAAAATTACCCTGTAATGTTTGAGCCGTCAACGCCTCAACTCTGTATATAAAGTTGTCAACTGTCAACCCGTTGTGTCCACCATTGAACTTTAGCTTCCAGTTGGACATAACTTGTAGCACCTTATCTGGCCGGGCGAGAAGATCTGAGCATGCATTTGTTCCAAATCCCGACATATTCAAACCCGAATTAACATTATTCAAAGGTGATCTGTTTGATATGCCCTCCGTTTGTTCATTATGTGTGGAAATACCGAACAGCTCTCTAAAAGTTCTATCCTCTACTGCAGGAAATGTCTGAATTTGTTGCGGTGATGTCCCTGGCTGTCTATGCAGACCACGGGGTGAGTTATTCGTCCTAAGTCTTGCCATACTGGCTGCTATATTTCTCTCAATGAGCTCCGATATCTGTGCACTAAATGTAGACAGTTGGGCTGTAACCTTAGTGGTAACCATCTCCTGAATTCTTTCTGCGTTAGGATTCGCTATTGGAGCTTGCGTATTATCCACTCTCGGACTTGTCGTGGCGTTTTCAGATGTAGGATTGACGACGCTTCGAGACTGTGACCTGGTTCCACATTGAGACTTGCTTTGAGCCTGTGGCTCGGAAGATATTCGAGTGTTGCAAATAGGACAAAAAGGCCTAGATTTAACGCAAATATCCAGACAAGCTTTGTGCCTTCAAAATATGCAGAAAAGGTAAAAATGTAGAATAGCAAGCTGCTGGATTTTGGAAGTTTCAATAACAAAATATTTCAATTAAATGTTATAGCAAGATTATTCCGACAATTATATTTGAAAATATATATTTTCTGTGAAGAAATCGGATCGCTAGTGAACCGAATCTAAAAAAAAATTGTATACTAAATTAATCGTATCGTATACTAAAGTGAAAATTGAATTATATCCTTAGTAATGTGATAGTACTGTTGAATCAGACTTTTTAACAATTTGGAAATAATTACTCAGAATTGACGAATTTTCGTTATCTCTAAGCAGTTATTTTGTTACAAGCAATATTTCTCCCAATTCCTAGGAAATTCAACTCTCATTAATTTTTTTTTTTTAGTTATAATTAATTATTCGTATGAAAACAACAAAAATGTATATACGTTATATAAAAATAAATATTGAATGTTAATAATAATGAATGTTAAATAATAATAGAAAACGAAAAAAATTTATACACAGTTTGACTCCATAGTGTTCAGGTGAGATTCGTTACTAAAAATAACAGTCATCAAAGAGAATAGAAAATTACAAAGAATATAGTCTAGGTACAGATTAAGATACAAGTAGGAATGGTAACAAATTTTGTTCCAATTTTTCCTAATCATGCGAAGGTTAATATTAATAAATCTGTTCATTTTGCGGTCTGATCCGACTTATGCAACCAGAATCAGCATTCCCTTCAAACTGAAGGTAGAACTATTAATATATAAAAAGTGAGATGAAATTTCCCCAGAATTTGGTAGAGACGAAATAATTCTAAAATTTTGATTCGCCGATAATCCAGAATTTCTTTAGAAATCTCTATACATAATGAAAAGATACAGACAAATTGATAGGACAGTTGAAAAATTTTAAAATGAATTTAGTTTATGAGGTCGAACAAAAAAAAGTCTGAAATCATTCTCAAGAAGAATAAAAAACAGATGATGGTGTTTTTTGTTAAATAATTATTGTTCGAGCCCCACATTGGGCGCCAAAATAATCTATAATGTAGCATACAACGTACCGTTCATGAAGGAGGTGGTATAAAAGGCGCGAAGTAGAAGTAGGAGCACGTCAATGACCGGCCTTATCGCTCGCCGCAATGGGGTGGGTTCATAATTTCTGGCCTTCTTTTTAGCTACATCTGATTATTAAATTTACGTGCTCATTGTAATGATAGTTAGAAGAGGGAAAAATAAAAGAGATTTGAGGATATTTCTAACTTTTGGGACTGTTGAAAGACAGGACGAAGAGGTGATTTTTGCGTCCCGTATACCCTCCCATCCTAATCACAGATACTACCTTCCTAGTAAACATAAGAAAAAAACTTGTGATTCCCAACATCAGTGTAACCTTTCTACCTTACATCACTATGGAATCAAACCAAAAGGGTTTACTCAAAGCGAGACATATTTGATTTATTATTCATAATTCCAAACCGTGTTCATAAAAAAATCTAACATGCAAATTCATTCAAATGAGCTTAAAATAATAATTAGTAATACTAACTGTCTTAAAATAAATAGTAAATCTTTGTATATGAATTCAACTTTTCCATCATTTTTTTTTAAGTGGAGTTTTCTTAAAATATTCTTTCTTTAAATTTAACAATTTATCATATTAAAAACAACGAGTAATGTTACCCACGTTAATGTATAGCGTTTGCAGAGTATACAAATTTAGATGATGATTGCGACCAACCAACAGAATGTAAATAAAAACAACAACAAAAAATATCAATGCCCTTCACACATTGTAAGTAAAAGAGCGTACAATTTAAGGGAATATAATTATTGTTCACTTACTCGTTTTATGACTGCTCCCACGCCGAAAGATCTTTCGATGAGAATAGCCGTTTTGAGAAGGTGTGTGGTGATGAGAGAGTTAGATGGTTTTACATTATCTGGTTGTTTGCTCGCTCAGCAACAATGTTGCCAATCGTCTAGCAACATTAAACCTACAACACGCTTACAAATTACACGCTTAGTAGAGCAAGAAACATACATCCAGCAACATTTATTTAAGACCACAACCCAATATTTTCTACTGTAATAATGTAATGTAAATATGTCAGCAATTGATATAAGTGCGTAGAATTGTGTAGTTGGGCTTTGTTCTTAACAATGTTGTTGGAAATACACGAATGAAAAAAACCCGTGTGGACAATGTCGGAGATCACTGCACAGTTTAACTAACTTTATACAGCAGAGTTACAACACTTAAATTGAGACAATGAGGATGTCTTCGAAAGAAATTATATTGAGTTGATTTCAGATCAGCTTTTTTTACTTTAATTTTGTTTATGACTTGACAATTAATAAACTTTCAAATTCGAAGGTAGATTTAAGTAGTTGTAGCTCTGTTGCCTTAAAAGTTTACACTTAAAATAACACAAGTTAACGTACATATTTTTTCTTAATGTATACTTATTCTGTTTTGTAAGATCTATGAAAAAACTTCGTTTCACCAATTTGTTGTTTTTTGCACAAGTAACATAGTTTCCTTTGATTGATTTGTTAAAATGATTTTTGCAGCAATATTAATGAACTCGACTCCGACAATTTTTCCCCTTTTTTAGGACTCTGCCTTGGACGTTTCGAACCAACTTCATAAGAAACTTCTGGCACTCGTCTATATAAAATAGTAAGGGGTTTCTTTGCGATAGATATTTAGCTCACAATAAGAAGGTCTTTTTTCACAATTTTGGCTGATCACTTCTTACAGCTCAGAGGTCGCACAACAATTGAATGCGACAATATGATCAACCTGTTGAGTGAGTGTATCACAATTATAGAAGAAAACCAGTATTTTGTTGGTTTGATTCTATGTTTTTTGAGAGCTATTCCAACGGCAGATGGTGCCTATCGCATAAAAAGAAATAGAAAATATTCAACTCTCAATTAACTTGAGATTGATATAAAACAAATTCCTTACCGCATTGGCGTAATAGCAGCGAATAAATAATTTTAAAGGGATTCCCTTTTAAATTGGGGTGATAGAATAAAATGGCTTTTGTCGACCATAAAGTATAATTTTGGCTGGATGGTTAAATGTTGATTAAAACAATCTAAATATGGGATGCATTCAATCAGAATAAGTCCTAATGATTTATATTCCGACAAAAAAAACTTACCAGTTTCAACAATAAAATTTTGTAGCTTCGGTTCTCAAAACGTTAGATAATATCAATTGATCACAGTAATGAAACTTTATGAAATTATTAGATTGAAAATATTATTTCAAAGAACTGAAGCCTTGAACGGTTTGCGACAAAATGGCCGAGAAAACGGAGGCTTGCTTTAATCAAGTTCCCTCCATAAGTTTTTGTGAGTAACAGAAAAAGCCAATAAAAATAGTGTAAGTACCCGCAATGTGATAAATAGGCTGTTGGCCAGATGTGAACTGCAACTGTAGGTGGCGTTGAAGATAATTACCACTAACATTTGATGCATTGGAAAACAAATAAATGATCTATATTTGGAAAGCAAATGATGGCAAGCACCACATTACACTTAGGATGTACCGTTGTATGGGGCCTATATGAAGACGTGGACCTGCAAATACAATTTTCTGTCTTAGGCTGTGCTATCCATTACGAACTTCAAATGTCAAATTTGAAATAATTCCGGTGAATAATGTCGCTAAAATCATCAAAATACCAGATATCGGATTTTACCGTTATATAGGGGCTATACGAAGACGTGGAACAGACAGTTTTCAATCTTAGGCTGTACTAACCATTAGGGATTCAAATACCAAATTTGAAACAATTCCGGTAAATAATGTCGCTAAAATCATAAAAATATCGAATATCGGGAGGTACCGCTATATGGGGGCTATACGAAGACGTGGAACTGCACAGACAATTTTCTGTCTTAGGCTGTACATTAAATACGATCTTTAAATGCGAAATTTGAAAAAATTTCGGTGAATTTTGTCGCCAAAATCTCAAAATGTGCCGTTATATGGGGGCTACACGAATACGTGTACGTGCATAGCCAAATTTCTCTCTTAGGCTGTACTATCCATTACGAACTTTAAATACCAAATTTTAAATAATTCCGGTGAATAAATTTGCTAAAATCATCAAAATTCCGAATATCGGGGGTACCGTTATGTGAGGGCTGTACGAAGACGAGGAAATGCACAGACAATTTTCTGCCTAAGGCTGTACTATCCATTACGAACCTCAAATACGAAATGTGAAACAATTCGGGTGAATAAATTGGCTAAAATCGTCAAAATACCGAATATCGGGATGACCGTTATATGGGGGCTATGCGAAAACGTTTACCTGCATAGACAAATTTCTGTCTTAGGAGGTACCGTTGTATGGGGCCTATATGAAAACGTGGACCTGCAAAGACAATTTTCTGTCTTAGAAGTGCTATCCATTACGAACTTCAAATAACAAATTTGAAATAATTCCGGTGAATAATGTCGCCAAAATCATCAAAATACCAAATATCGGGTTTTACCGTTATATAGGGGCTATAAGAAGACGTAGACCTGAACAGACAATTTTCAGTCTTAGGCTGTACTAATCATTACGAACTTCAAATACCAAATTTGAAACAATTCCGGTGAATAAATTTGCTAAAATCATCCAAATACCGAATATCGGGAGGTACCGTTTTACGTAGACGTGGACATGCACAGACAATTTTCAGTCTTAGGCTGTACTAACCATTACGAACTTCAAATAACAAATTTGAAATAATTCCGGTGAATAATGTCGCCAAAATCATCAAAATACCAAATATCGGGTTTTACCGTTATATAGGGGCTATAAGAAGACGTAGACCTGAACATACAATTTTCAGTCTTAGGCTGTACTAACCATTACGAACTTCAAATTCCAAATTTGAAACAATTGCGGTGAATAGATTTGCTAAGATCATCAAAATACCGAATATCGGGAGGTACCGTTATATGGGGGCTGTACGACGATGTGGACCTGCATAGGCAATATTTGCAATAAGCCATTACAATATTCAAATGCGAAACATAAAAAAATCTTTAATAATGTAGACAAAATCATCAAAGTACCGAATATCAGGAGGTACCGTTATATGGGGCCTATATGAAGGTGTGGAACTGCACAGACAATTTCTGTATTAAAAAGTAGTATCCATTACGAACTTCAAATACCCAATTTGAAGCAGTTCCGGTGAATAATGTCGCTAAAATCATCAAAATACCGAATATCGGAAAGTACCGTTATATAGGGTCTACACGAAGACGTGGACCTGCACATGCAATTTTCTGTCTGAGGCATAAATATCCATTAGGAACTTCAAATATCAAATTTGAAAAAATTCCTGTAAATAAATTAGCTAAAATCGTCAAAATACCGAATATCGGGAGGTACCGTTATATGGGGGCTGTACAAGTTCCAATACCGTCGTATGGACTTGTTGTGGTTCAAATTCTACTGAGTAGATTTTGAGCCGAAATTTATTGTTGCACAAAGACGAACAACAATATTATTTAGCAAACTACAAACAAACACAAAAGTATTCTGGCGATACTTACGTTTGTTGTCTGCACAAAAGAAAAAGCACTTAAATTATGATTTCAAAATAAAAATGACTCTGTCGGTCAACTTTTTTATTTATAAAAAATTCACAATTTTGTTTGATCTGGCGATCCACTTTTTTAAACTTCAAGAAGAAGAGTGCCAACCAAAACTCCTTGACGATGTAACCTCATCGATAGTTTTAATTATCGAGATCGATAAGGTCCATATCGATATCATCGTCTATGGGGTTGGGTCTATTCCCAACATGCCGGGCCCCTTGCACTGGTGCAACCGTTAAAGCTGTTGTGCGGCATGTTGATTTTGTTGTTTACTCTGTTTTTTGGTTGTTTTAACTCGCCGATATTTGTTGTTTGTTTGTGTTTTTTGCACACCAATCTGTTGTTTGTTCTGATGCTGCTTCCGCTTTTTTTGCTTTGGTGTAGTTTCAGTGACAGTGAGCGCGTGCCGTGTCTGCAGTTGAGCAAGAATTTGTTGTTGCTGTTGGGTTTGCTGCGCTCTTTGATTGGCATACGGGTGATACCTGGCAAACCCTATGTCACTGCCAATTAGACCTGCCACTACAGGACGATGTAGCATCGTATTGTGCCGAGAACCACACATACGACATGTCCCTGGCCAGGAACAAAATCTCGCTACGTGGTTCCGTCCGAGGCAGTTCTTGCAGTATCTGCGGGCCAATACCACACTCTCTCTTTGCTCCACCGTCATCACTTTAAAATCGGGACAGTTCCTCAGGTGATGAATACCGTAGCAAACCTGATAGACTTCACCTTGGCCCATATTCATTATTATGTAACTGCAAGAAATATATTGAAAGAAAAAATATCCAAGAGAGAAAAGGGAGCCATTAAAGGCATTGTCTGTTAGATATTTAACCATGATTGGGGCACGCATACACATATATTACATTCTACTGACAACCACTGACTGGGAGTACACATAACTTCACAATAGGACGAGATATGATACCTGTTGTAGTTTTTACATCAACTACTCTTACGTGTTGATCGTGCCCTTCATGCACTTTTACCACACGTCCCATTTTCCAGTCATTCGGAGGTAGCAGTTCATCTTTTACTAGTACCAAGTCATTCTCTTGAATATTTCGTTTAGGATATTGCCATTTGTATCTTTTATAATATAAAGTTCCTGGATATAGTCTGTTTTCCATCTCTTAGTAAAGGTATGATGTAGGGCTTTTATTTTTTCCCAACGATTTATTAACGATAAATCGTCAATAGGCATTTCCGGAGCGAATAATAATGGTCCACCTCTTAGGAAATGTGCTGGAGTTAAAGCCTCTAAATCTTCCGGATCCTCTGACAATGGTGTTAAAGGTCTAGAGTTTAATACACTCTCTATTCTCACTAAAACCGTGGCAAATTCCTCAAAATTGAACTTTCTTTCAGACATTACCTTTTTGAAATGTGTCTTAAAACTTTTAACTCCTGCTTCCCATAATCCGCCCATGTGTGGAGCGCTAGGTGGAATAAACTTCCACTCGAAGCCAATAACAATATACTTCTCTGAAATTTCTTTGGAGGATTTCTTTATAAATTCATGATATTCCCTCGAGAGAGTACGACTGGCACCCACAAAATTGGTTCCATTATCTGACATTAAACATCTAGGCAAACCTCTTCTACCTATGAATCGTGTAAATGTTGCAAGAAACGCTTCTGTGGATAGTGACGAACACGCTTCAAGATGTATGGCTTTTGTCGAAAAACATACAAATATACATACATACGACTTTTGATACGGTGAATTTCTCAAATTGCCACTTTTAATTTGAAATGGACCTGCAAAGTCTGTTCCAACATAGGTAAAGGGAAGTGAAAAAGAAGTTCTCTCTAAAGGCAATGCAGCCATTATCTGTGATTTAACATTCTGTTTGTATCTTGCACAAATTACACAATTATGCACTACTTTTTTAACGGTTCTTCTTAGTCTAGGGATGTAAAATTGCCGTTGAACCATGGACATCATAAGTCTTACATCAGCATGCACTAATGTTTTGTGGATAAATTCCAAGAATATATTACATAAATGAGACGAACTTGGCATTATTACTGGAAATCGTTCGTCATTAGAAACATTTGCATTAGCTAGACGTCCATTAACTCTCATTACCCCATTCTCATCCAAAAATGGATTCAAAGCACGTAACGGACTTTTTCGTGATATAATTTTCGAATTAATTAAATCATTATATTCTTGGGGATAATGAACCCTTTGCGCCATTCGGGCTAGAACCATCTTAGCGTGATTCAACTCATCTTGAGATAGAAGTTTTCCACTTACTCCATCTGAATATTCATTTTTTCTTCGTTTATTCTTCATACGATACATATATCCTATAATCCACAATGTTCTGTTATAAGAAGAAAATTTTTGAATCATTTCTTTATAATCATCTTTCTCTATAATTGGTGCACAATGTACTTCAATATTTCGCTTTTCTGGCGGATCTTTCGATACCATATTAGATTCTGGCCAATTATTACCAGGACTTAATAACCACATTGGGCCATTCCACCATAGCGAACATTTACTTAACTCTACAGAATTACAACCTCTTGTTCCAAGGTCTGCAGGATTACATTTCGAAGAAACATGTCTCCAAGTTGCATTTTCGATATTTTTGAATATAGTTGCGGTTCTATTTGCAACATAAGTATTCCATGTGGATGGATGTTTTTGCAACCATGCCAATACAATTGTTGGATCTGTCCACATGTGGACAGAATAATTTTTCACATCTAATTTGGAGACAACATACTTCATTAAAGATGAGAGCAATACGGCACCACAAAGCTCTTATCTTGGCAAGCTTACTCTTTTTAATGGAGCAACTTTACTTTTCGCTATTAACAAGTTTACTGATGACTTTGATTCTGTGTCCATTCGAACGTATACTGCGGCACAATACGCTTTCTCAGAAGCGTCACAAAATCCATGAAATTGTATATTGCCCTCTAGGCAATAATTAATCCATCTTGGTATTTGAATAGAATCAACACTTGAAAATTGATCCAAAAATGTTTTCCATTTAGTATACGTGGATGAACTTACTCTTTCATCCCAATTAACACCTTCTAACCAAAGGTCTTGCAACAAAATTTTTGCCTGTATAATTAAAGGCGTTAACCACCCTGCTGGGTCAAATAATTTCGAAATGGTTGACAAGATTTTCCTTTTAGTTATCGGAGTAGTCACCTCTAGTGACTTCATACTATAAGAAAATGAGTCAGTTAAGGCATTCCAACGAATACCTAATGTCTCTGTTGAACTCATATCTTTAATTCTTAAAAATTCTTCATTTAACAAATCTTCTGATCGGACATTAGAAAGAAGGGTCGGATGATTTGCCGTTATCTTCTTTAACGGAAATCCAGCCGAATTCAAAACACAAATTAATTGTTTTTCCGCCTCCAAAGCTGAGGCAAGAGTATGACCTCCAGTCAATACATCATCAACATATATCTCATTTTTAATTATTTTCGATGCAATTGGGCATTTATCTCTTGACTCTTCCGCCAATTGCAACAATGTGCGAATCGCCAAATAAGGTGCACAGTTTATACCAAAGGTAATAGTACACAATTCGTAATCTTTAATATCACTCTGACCTTCTTTTCTAAATAAAATTCTCTGGTATTGCCGATCAGAATCATGAACACATATCTGTCGGTACATTTTCTCAATGTCACCGTTAAACACATACTTATACAGGCGCCAATTCAAAATTACAGACACTAAATCATTTTGTAATATTGGCCCTGTATGTAAAACATCGTTTAAAGAATAAGAGCTTTTTGTCTTACTCGATCCATTAAAGACCACTCTCACTTTAGTACTAGAACTTTCTGGGCGAAAGACTGCATGATGTGGTAAATAATATGAAAAATATTTCCCACCAGTACATATTTCTCTTGATTCTGTGGGTTTCATATGACCCAATGACAAATATTCATTTAATACTTCATTATATGACTCCTCAAGGTCTACATTCTTGCTTAACTTTACTTCCATATGTTCATATTGTTTCTTTGCTTTGAATCTGGACGAATCTAGGTACATTTTTTGAGGAAATTCTTCTTTGAAAGGTAATTTTACAACGAATCTTCCATCTGATCGACGGTATGTCGTGTTGTTGTAAAATTTCTCGCAATATTCGTCTGATTTCGTGGAAATGGGCACTTCACTTATTTCTTCTTGTTCCCAAAACTTTCTCAATAATTGACTAACGTCATCTTCAGAATTATTTTTCATTTCTATAGACGCTAAACAAATTTCATTGGCTGATATTGGCCCATAGATATACCAACCGTATATCGAATTTTGAGCTATCATGTTGCCCAATATGTTCTTTCTAACTCCCTCTAGGATTATATATGGGATAACATCGCTACCTATAAGCATATCAATTTGAGCAGAAATCATAAATCCTGGATCTGCTAACTTCAAATCCTTAATACTTCCCAAATCTGAAATTTTAATAGTCTGCGTCGGCAATAAACTTGTCAAATTTTGCACAACTAATGCTTCTGCTTCAAATTCAGTTTCATTTATTTCTGAACACAACGTCAGAACACATTTTTTATTTGAATTAGCCACGACTGTTCCACTCAGTCCACTAATCTTGAAACTAGCTTTTTCAGTTAATATGCCAATTCGTTTAATTATTTTTTGAGTAACGAATGTTCGTTTCGAAGCTGAGTCAATGAGAGCTCTAACTGTAAATATTTCTCCAGAATATTTTACGTTTACCAGAGCTGTAGGCAGCATAACGTCATCATGACTCACTGACACGTGTGTTTCCACATTAGAAGTTTGAGCTACAGAATTGGACGAACATGGCATTTCTTCTACAATATTCTCTGTGGTAACTAGAGCATTTGTTTGGCGTCCATTTTCAGAACGGTTTTGACTTTCTCTTGCTACCAATCTTGGCTGTGTAGATCTCTCTTGAACGTTATTTGGTAAATGCAGTTTAGTGTGGTGCTTCTTTTTGCAAAACATACACCTATGCACACTAACGCATTCCTGAGAAATGTGTTCATGTATAAGACAATTGTTACACAATCTTTTTTCTCTTGCAAATTCAATTCTCTGATTTACACTCATACTATTAAATCTTGAACAATTCTTTAAAATATGATTTCTATTACACATGATACATCTATTCGATTGTGTCGATTGCGCATTTTGATGCGCTTGAAATTCATCATGAAAGGCAGTTGAAGCTGCTATATTTCTTAGACTGTCTATTCTCTCTAGGACTCTATGTCTGTTTTTAGAAAATCTTCCATTTGTGACCATTTGGGTAGCTCTGAATGTGATTCGAGCGATTGTTCCCAAAGAGTCAGAGTGTCAACCGGAAGCTTAATTGAACACAAATATATCAGAATAGGATCCCATTGATCTACTTGTACCTTATGTGCTTTTAATATAGCTAGACAGTCGCTAACTGTTGATTGAATTCTTTTTATATCTCTGCTAGATTCAGTCTTTGCTGCCGAAAGATTGAATAAAATCTTTAATTGATTATCTACCAGTACCCTCACATTTTCGTATCGCACTGATAATGCTTCCCATGTCAACGAAGAATTCTGATCAGATAACGGGTACCGATCAACAATTCTACCAGCCTCACCCTTTGTTTTGTTACGCAAATGATAGAGTTTTTGCGCAGGTGTGAGTCTGGGATGATTTCCATATATGGCCGTAAACATGTCTCTAAAAGTTGGCCACTGTTCATAACTTCCGTAGAAGTCTTGAGTGTCACAAGGTGGCACTTTAATACAAATTTCCGACATGTCAAAGGTTGTACCCGGAGGATACACAGCTGAGCTGTGAAACAGTGACGGATTTGTAACATCGCCTCTAGCGGTATTATTTTGATTTTGTTTTCTTTTCTTCAAAATCTCTAATAATTTAGCTTTTGTAGTTTGATATTTGTCCCTGAGGGACTCAAATATTTTTCTGGCTTCTAATTTATAAGCCTTTTCTTCTTCTTCCTCTATTTCTGCTAAATATACACATTCAAATGCACTGCGTGCATTGTGCCAATCTTCATCAATGGATTCTAGTTTGGTTTCTATTAAAGAATCCGAAAATAGTTCCTCGGGAGTATTCTCCAATTGAATGCACATATTCATAAGGCTGTCGGTTTCGTATTCAAATTTAGCACAAATTGTTGAATCCATTTTGTTTTTCTATTTATTTTTTATGTATATTTATATGAGGTTTATTTATTGTTATTTGTTATATTTTATTTACTTTTTTTATTATTATTATTTTTTTTTATTATTATTATACAAACAAATTATAATTATCACTTTATTCATTTTTAATAAATAAAATGAAATTATTTCCGTAAATGTTTTTGATTTGCCGTATAATATTATTTTTCTCAGCAAAAGTTTAATTTGTTTTTAAACTTATTGAAAAAATGATTTTAATATATTTTTATGATTTGTTTATTTAATTATTATTATTATTTTTTTTTAACTTTTATTATCTTATTATTTATTTTTATTCAAAATTATTTATGTATATTATTATATTTTATTGATTCAATAATTTATGCAAAGTTTTATACGTTACGTCAGAAACTTGCGTTACGTTAGCGAGTAATTGCACAACTTTTCTGACCCAGCAGCTGATCGATAGTCGATATGGTAAGCACAACAGACGGATCGATCTGGCACAATAAATATATGTCAAAAGATTGTTTATTACAAATGGCACAAATGACGAATGCGACAAATGTAACACAAAACAAAAATGAAATAAATGCCAAAAAAATGATGGAGAAAATGAAAGTGATTGTGGTGTTTTATAATGGTGTTAGTGTATGTGTTTTTGATAGTGTTAAGAAACAATGAATACAAACAAATATCTCTTTTTCTTCTAACTTCACACAAACAATTTCTTTTGAAAATGGCAGTGCTGATTTTGTTGTATGTATGTGTGTCTACGACAAACAACACAAAAGCCGCCACATTCGAACACAGATGAAAACACAACAACACTTCTTACTACTTTCAAATTAATTTTAAATTAAAATTAGTGCTTTTTTTGGAAAATATTTTTGGCAAATAAGCCGATTCTTTATTTTTTGGACTCGAAGGACCATGTACAAGTTCCAATACCGTCGTATGGACTTGTTGTGGTTCAAATTCTACCGAGTAGATTTTGAGCCGAAATTTATTGTTGCACAAAGACGAACAACAATATTATTTAGCAAACTACAAACAAACACAAAAGTATTCTGGCGATACTTACGTTTGTTGTCTGCACAAAAGAAAAAGCACTTAAATTATGATTTCAAAATAAAAATGACTCTGTCGGTCAACTTTTTTATTTATAAAAAATTCACAATTTTGTTTGATCTGGCGATCCACTTTTTTAAACTTCAAGAAGAAGAGTGCCAACCAAAACTCCTTGACGATGTAACCTCATCGATAGTTTTAATTATCGAGATCGATAAGGTCCATATCGATATCATCGTCTATGGGGTTGGGTCTATTCCCAACAGGGGCTATACGACGACATGGACCTGTATAGACAATTTTCTGTCTTAGGCTGTACTATCCATTACGAACTTTAAGCACCAAAATTGAAACAATTCGGGTGAATAAAGTCGCTATAAACATCCAAATGCCGAATATCGGGAGGTACCCTTATATGGGGGCTATACGAAGACGTGGACCTGCATAGACAATTTTCTGTCTTAGGCTGTACTATCCATTACGAACTTTAAGCACCAAAATTGAAACAATTCGGGTGAATAATGTCACTAAAATCATTAAAATACAAAATTTCGGGAGGTACCTTTATATGGGGCTATACGAAGACATGGACCTGCACAGGCAGTTTTCTGTCTTAGGCATGACTATCCATTACGAACTTCAAATAACAAATTTGAAACAATGCCGGTGAATAAATTTGTTAAAATCATCAAAATACCGAATATCGGGAGGTACTGTTATATGAGAGCTATACGAAAACGTGTACCTGCGTAGACAATTTTCTGTCTTAGGCTGTACTATCCATTACGAACTTCAAATACCAAATTTGAAATAATTCCTGTGAATAATGCCGCTAAGATCATCAAAATACCGAATACTTGAAGTTCAAGTACCAAATTTGAAACAATTCCGGTGAATAAATTTGCTAACATCTTTAAAATACTGAATATCGGTAGGTACCGTTATGAGAAGACGTGGACATGCAAAGACAATTTTCTGTCTAAGACTGTAGTATCCATTACGAACTTCAAGTACCAAATTTGAAACAATTCCGGTGAATAATGTCGCTAAGATCATCAAAATACCGAATATCGGGATGTACCGTTATATGGGGGCTATACGACGACATATACCTGCATAGGTAACATTTGTCATAAGCCATTACAATATTAAAATGCGAAACTTAAAAAATCTTTAATAATGTAGATAAAATTATCAAAATACAGAATATCAGGAGGTATACGAAAACGTGTACCTGCATAGACAAATTTCTGTCTTAGGAGGTACCGTTGTATGGGGCCTATATGAAGACGTGGACCTGCACAGACAATTTTCTGTGTTAAGCTGTAGTATTCATTACGAACGTCAAATAAGAAATTTAAAACAATTCCAGTGAATAAATTGGCTAAAATCGTCAATATACCCAATATCGGGATGACCGTTTATTCTGTCTTAGGCATTACTATCCATTACGAACTTCAAATATCAAATTTGAAACAGCTCCGGTGAATAAATTTGCTAAAATCATCCATATACTGAATATGCAGAGGCACCGTTATAAAAAGACCTAGACCTCCACAGACAATTTTCTGTCATTACGAACTTCAAATTCCAAATATGAAATAATTCCGGTGAATAATGTCGCCAAAATCATCAAAATACCGAATATCGGGAGGTACCGTTCTATGGGGGCTGTACAACGATGTGGACCTGCATAGGCAATATTTGCAATAAGCCATTACAATATTCAAATGCGAAACATAAAAAAATCTTTAATAATGTAGACAAAATCATCAAAGTACCGAATATCAGGAGGTACCGTTATATGGGGCCTATATGAAGGTGTGGAACTGCACAGACAATTTCTGTATTAAAAAGCAGTTCCGGTGAATAATGTCGCTAAAATCATCAAAATACCGAATATCGGAAAGTACCGTTATATAGGGTCTACACGAAGACTTGGACCTGCACATGCAATTTTCTGTCTGAGGCATAAATATCCATTAGGAACTTCAAATATCAAATTTGAAAAAATTCCTGTAAATAAATTAGCTAAAATCGTCAAAATACCGAATATCGGGAGGTACCGTTATATGGGGGCTGTACAAGTTCCAATACCGTCGTATGGACTTGTTGTGGTTCAAATTCTACTGAGTAGATTTTGAGCCGAAATTTATTGTTGCACAAAGACGAACAACAATATTATTTAGCAAACTACAAACAAACACAAAAGTATTCTGGCGATACTTACGTTTGTTGTCTGCACAAAAGAAAAAGCACTTAAATTATGATTTCAAAATAAAAATGACTCTGTCGGTCAACTTTTTTATTTATAAAAAATTCACAATTTTGTTTGATCTGGCGATCCACTTTTTTAAACTTCAAGAAGAAGAGTGCCAACCACAACTCCTTGACGATGTAACCTCATCGACAGTTTTAATTATCGAGATCGATAAGGTCCATATCGATATCATCGTCTATGGGGTTGGGTCTATTCCCAACATGCCGGGCCCCTTGCACTGGTGCAACCGTTAAAGCTGTTGTGCGGCATGTTGATTTTGTTGTTTACTCTGTTTTTTGGTTGTTTTAACTCGCAGATATTTGTTGTTTGTTTGTGTTTTCTGCACACCAATCTGTTGTTTGTTCTGATGCTGCTTCCGCTTTTTTTGCTTTGGTGTAGTTTCAGTGACAGTGAGCGCGTGCCGTGTCTGCAGTTGAGCAAGAATTTGTTGTTGCTGTTGGGTTTGCTGCGCTCTTTGATTGGCATACGGGTGATACCTGGCAAACCCTATGCCACTGTCAATTAGACCTGCCACTACAGGACGATGTAGCATCGTATTGTGCCGAGAACCACACATACGACATGTCCCTGGCCAGGAACAAAATCTCGCTACGTGGTTCCGTCCGAGGCAGTTCTTGCAGTATCTGCGGGCCAATACCACACTCTCTCTTTGCTCCACCGTCATCACTTTAAAAGCGGGACAGTTCCTCAGGTGATGAATACCGTAGCAAACCTGACAGACTTCACCTTGGCCCATATTCATTATTATGTAACTGCAAGAAATATATTGAAAGAAAAAATATCCAAGAGAGAAAAGGGTGCCATTAAAGGCATTGTCTGTTAGATATTTAACCATGATTGGGGCACGCATACACATATATTACATTCTACTGACAACCACTGACTGGGAGTACACATAACTTCACAATAGGACGAGATATGATACCTGTTGTAGTTTTTACATCAACTACTCTTACGTGTTGATCGTGCCCTTCATGCACTTTTACCACACGTCCCATTTTCCAGTAATTCGGAGGTAGCAGTTCATCTTTTACTAGTACCAAGTCATTCTCTTGAATATTTCGTTTAGGATATTGCCATTTGTATCTTTTATAAAGTTCCTGGATATAGTCTGTTTTCCATCTCTTAGTAAAGGTATGATGTAGGGCTTTTATTTTTTCCCAACGATTTATTAACGATAAATCGTCAATAGGCATTTCCGGAGCGAATAATAATGGTCCACCTCTTAGGAAATGTGCTGGAGTTAAAGCCTCTAAATCTTCCGGATCCTCTGACAATGGTGTTAAAGGTCTAGAGTTTAATACACTCTCTATTCTCACTAAAACCGTGGCAAATTCCTCAAAATTGAACTTTCTTTCAGACATTACCTTTTTGAAATGTGTCTTAAAACTTTTAACTCCTGCTTCCCATAATCCGCCCATGTGTGGAGCGCTAGGTGGAATAAACTTCCACTCGAAGCCATTAACAATATACTTCTCTGAAATTTCTTTGGAGGATTTCTTTATAAATTCATGATATTCCCTCGAGAGAGTACGACTGGCACCCACAAAATTGGTTCCATTATCTGACATTAAACATCTAGGCAAACCTCTTCTACCTATGAATCGTGTAAATGTTGCAAGAAACGCTTCTGTGGATAGTGACGAACACGCTTCAAGATGTATGGCTTTTGTCGAAAAACATACAAATATACATACATACGACTTTTGATACGGTGAATTTCTCAAATTGCCACTTTTAATTTGAAATGGACCTGCAAAGTCTGTTCCAACATAGGTAAAGGGAAGTGAAAAAGAAGTTCTCTCTAAAGGCAATGCAGCCATTATCTGTGATTTAACATTCTGTTTGTATCTTGCACAAATTACACAATTATGCACTACTTTTTTTAACGGTTCTTCTAAGTCTAGGGATGTAAAATTGCCGTTGAACCATGGACATCATAAGTCTTACATCAGCATGCACTAATGTTTTGTGGATAAATTCCAAGAATATATTACATAAATGAGACGAACTTGGCATTATTACTGGAAATCGTTCGTCATTAGAAACATTTGCATTAGCTAGACGTCCATTAACTCTCATTACCCCATTCTCATCCAAAAATGGATTCAAAGCACGTAACGGACTTTTTCGTGATATAATTTTCGAATTAATTAAATCATTATATTCTTGGGGATAATGAACCCTTTGCGCCATTCGGGCTAGAACCATCTTAGCGTGATTCAACTCATCTTGAGATAGAAGTTTTCCACTTACTCCATCTGAATATTCATTTTTTCTTCGTTTATTCTTCATACGATACATATATCCTATAATCCACAATGTTCTGTTATAAGAAGAAAATTTTTGAATCATTTCTTTATAATCATCTTTCTCTATAATTGGTGCACAATGTACTTCAATATTTCGCTTTTCTGGCGGATCTTTCGATACCATATTAGATTCTGGCCAATTATTACCAGGACTTAATAACCACATTGGGCCATTCCACCATAGCGAACATTTACTTAACTCTACAGAATTACAACCTCTTGTTCCAAGGTCTGCAGGATTACATTTCGAAGAAACATGTCTCCAAGTTGCATTTTCGATATTTTTGAATATAGTTGCGGTTCTATTTGCAACATAAGTATTCCATGTGGATGGATGTTTTTGCAACCATGCCAATACAATTGTTGAATCTGTCCACATGTGGACAGAATAATTTTTCACATCTAATTTGGAGACAACATACTTCATTAAAGATGAGAGCAATACGGCACCACAAAGCTCTAATCTTGGCAAGCTTACTCTTTTTAATGGAGCAACTTTACTTTTCGCTATTAACAAGTTTACTGATGACTTTGATTCTGTGTCCATTCGAACGTATACTGCGGCACAATACGCTTTCTCAGAAGCGTCACAAAATCCATGAAATTGTATATTGCCCTCTAGGCAATAATTAATCCATCTTGGTATTTGAATAGAATCAACACTTGAAAATTGATCCAAAAATGTTTTCCATTTAGTATACGTGGATGAACTTACTCTTTCATCCCAATTAACACCTTCTAACCAAAGGTCTTGCAACAAAATTTTTGCCTGTATAATTAAAGGCGTTAACCACCCTGCTGGGTCAAATAATTTCGAAATGGTTGACAAGATTTTCCTTTTAGTTATCGGAGTAGTCACCTCTAGTGACTTCATACTATAAGAAAATGAGTCAGTTAAGGCATTCCAACGAATACCTAATGTCTCTGTTGAACTCATATCTTTAATTCTTAAAAATTCTTCATTTAACAAATCTTCTGATCGGACATTAGAAAGAAGGGTCGGATGATTTGCCGTTATCTTCTTTAACGGAAATCCAGCCGAATTCAAAACACAAATTAATTGTTTTTCCGCCTCCAAAGCTGAGGCAAGAGTATGACCTCCAGTCAATACATCATCAACATATATCTCATTTTTAATTATTTTCGATGCAATTGGGCATTTATCTCTTGACTCTTCCGCCAATTGCAACAATGTGCGAATCGCCAAATAAGGTGCACAGTTTATACCAAAGGTAATAGTACACAATTCGTAATCTTTAATATCACTCTGACCTTCTTTTCTAAATAAAATTCTCTGGTATTGCCGATCAGAATCATGAACACATATCTGTCGGTACATTTTCTCAATGTCACCGTTAAACACATACTTATACAGGCGCCAATTCAAAATTACAGACACTAAATCATTTTGTAATATTGGCCCTGTATGTAAAACATCGTTTAAAGAATAAGAGCTTTTTGTCTTACTCGATCCATTAAAGACCACTCTCACTTTAGTACTAGAACTTTCTGGGCGAAAGACTGCATGATGTGGTAAATAATATGAAAAATATTTCCCACCAGTACATATTTCTCTTGATTCTGTGGGTTTCATATGACCCAATGACAAATATTCATTTAATACTTCATTATATGACTCCTCAAGGTCTACATTCTTGCTTAACTTTACTTCCATATGTTCATATTGTTTCTTTGCTTTGAATCTGGACGAATCTAGGTACATTTTTTGAGGAAATTCTTCTTTGAAAGGTAATTTTACAACGAATCTTCCATCTGATCGACGGTATGTCGTGTTGGTGTAAAATTTCTCGCAATATTCGTCTGATTTCGTGGAAATGGGCACTTCACTTATTTCTTCTTGTTCCCAAAACTTTCTCAATAATTGACTAACGTCATCTTCAGAATTATTTTTCATTTCTATAGACGCTAAACAAATTTCATTGGCTGATATTGGCCCATAGATATACCAACCGTATATCGAATTTTGAGCTATCATGTTGCCCAATATGTTCTTTCTAACTCCCTCTAGGATTATATATGGGATAACATCGCTACCTATAAGCATATCAATTTGAGCAGAAATCATAAATCCTGGATCTGCTAACTTCAAATCCTTAATACTTCCCAAATCTGAAATTTTAATAGTCTGCGTCGGCAATAAACTTGTCAAATTTTGCACAACTAATGCTTCTGCTTCAAATTCAGTTTCATTTATTTCTGAACACAACGTCAGAACACATTTTTTATTTGAATTAGCCACGACTGTTCCACTCAGTCCACTAATCTTGAAACTAGCTTTTTCAGTTAATATGCCAATTCGTTTAATTATTTTTTGAGTAACGAATGTTCGTTTCGAAGCTGAGTCAATGAGAGCTCTAACTGTAAATATTTCTCCAGAATATTTTACGTTTACCAGAGCTGTAGGCAGCATAACGTCATCATGACTCACTGACACGTGTGTTTCCACATTAGAAGTTTGAGCTACAGAATTGGACGAACATGGCATTTCTTCTACAATATTCTCTGTGGTAACTAGAGCATTTGTTTGGCGTCCATTTTCAGAACGGTTTTGACTTTCTCTTGCTACCAATCTTGGCTGTGTAGATCTCTCTTGAACGTTATTTGGTAAATGCAGTTTAGTGTGGTGCTTCTTTTTGCAAAACATACACCTATGCACACTAACGCATTCCTGAGAAATGTGTTCATATATAAGACAATTGTTACACAATCTTTTTTCTCTTGCAAATTCAATTCTCTGATTTACACTCATACTATTAAATCTTGAACAATTCTTTAAAATATGATTTCTATTACACATGATACATCTATTCGATTGTGTCGATTGCGCATTTTGATGCGCTTGAAATTCATCATGAAAGGCAGTTGAAGCTGCTATATTTCTTAGACTGTCTATTCTCTCTAGGACTCTATGTCTGTTTTTTAGAAAATCTTCCATTTGTGACCATTTGGGTAGCTCTGAATGTGATTCGAGCGATTGTTCCCAAAGAGTCAGAGTTTCAACCGGAAGCTTAGTTGAACACAAATATATCAGAATAGGATCCCATTGATCTACTTGTACCTTATGTGCTTTTAATATAGCTAGACAGTCGCTAACTGTTGATTGAATTCTTTTTATATCTCTGCTAGATTCAGTCTTTGCTGCCGAAAGATTGAATAAAATGTTTAATTGATTATCTACCAGTACCCTCACATTTTCGTATCGCACTGATAATGCTTCCCATGTCAACGAAGAATTCTGATCAGATAACGGGTACCGATCAACAATTCTACCAGCCTCACCCTTTGTTTTGTTACGCAAATGATAGAGTTTTTGCGCAGGTGTGAGTCTGGGATGATTTCCATATATGGCCGTAAACATGTCTCTAAAAGTTGGCCACTGTTCATAACTTCCGTAGAAGTCTTGAGTGTCACAAGGTGGCACTTTAATACAAATTTCCGACATGTCAAAGGTTGTACCCGGAGGATACACAGCTGAGCTGTGAAACAGTGACGGATTTGTAACATCGCCTCTAGCGGTATTATTTTGATTTTGTTTTCTTTTCTTCAAAATCTCTAATAATTTAGCTTTTGTAGTTTGATATTTGTCCCTGAGGGACTCAAATATTTTTCTGGCTTCTAATTTATAAGCCTTTTCTTCTTCTTCCTCTATTTCTGCTAAATATACACATTCAAATGCACTGCGTGCATTGTGCCAATCTTCATCAATGGATTCTAGTTTGGTTTCTATTAAAGAATCCGAAAATAGTTCCTCGGGAGTATTCTCCAATTGAATGCACATATTCATAAGGCTGTCGGTTTCGTATTCAAATTTAGCACAAATTGTTGAATCCATTTTGTTTTTCTATTTATTTTTTATGTATATTTATATGAGGTTTATTTATTGTTATTTGTTATATTTTATTTACTTTTTTTATTATTATTATTTTTTTTTATTATTATTATACAAACAAATTATAATTATCACTTTATTTATTTTTAATAAATAAAATGAAATTATTTCCGTAAATGTTTTTGATTTGCCGTATAATATTATTTTTCTCAGCAAAAGTTTAATTTGTTTTTAAACTTATTGAAAAAATGATTTTAATATATTTTTATGATTTGTTTATTTAATTATTATTATTATTTTTTTTTTAACTTTTATTATCTTATTATTTATTTTTATTCAAAATTATTTATGTATATTATTATATTTTATTGATTCAATAATTTATGCAAAGTTTTATACGTTACGTCAGAAACTTGCGTTACGTTAGCGAGTAATTGCACAACTTTTCTGACCCAGCAGCTGATCGATAGTCGATATGGTAAGCACAACAGACGGATCGATCTGGCACAATAAATATATGTCAAAAGATTGTTTATTACAAATGGCACAAATGACGAATGCGACAAATGTAACACAAAACAAAAATGAAATAAATGCCAAAAAAATGATGGAGAAAATGAAAGTGATTGTATGTGTTTTTGATAGTGTTAAGAAACAATGAATACAAACAAATATCTCTTTTTCTTCTAACTTCACACAAACAATTTCTTTTGGAAATGGCAGTGCTGATTTTGTTGTATGTATGTGTGTCTACGACAAACAACACAAAAGCCGCCACATTCGAACACAGATGAAAACACAACAACACTTCTTACTACTTTCAAATTAATTTTAAATTAAAATTAGTGCTTTTTTTGGAAAATATTTTTGGCAAATAAGCCGATTCTTTATTTTTTGGACTCGAAGGACCATGTACAAGTTCCAATACCGTCGTATGGACTTGTTGTGGTTCAAATTCTACTGAGTAGATTTTGAGCCGAAATTTATTGTTGCACAAAGACGAACAACAATATTATTTAGCAAACTACAAACAAACACAAAAGTATTCTGGCGATACTTACGTTTGTTGTCTGCACAAAAGAAAAAGCACTTATGATTATGATTTCAAAATAAAAATGACTCTGTCGGTCAACTTTTTTATTTATAAAAAATTCACAATTTTGTTTGATCTGGCGATCCACTTTTTTAAACTTCAAGAAGAAGAGTGCCAACCAAAACTCCTTGACGATGTAACCTCATCGATAGTTTTAATTATCGAGATCGATAAGGTCCATATCGATATCATCGTCTATGGGGTTGGGTCTATTCCCAACAGGGGCTATACGACGACATGGACCTGTATACGAACTTTAATCACCAAAATTGAAACAATTCGGGTGAATAAAGTCGCTATAAACATCCAAATGCCGAATATCGGGAGGTACCCTTATATGGGGGCTATACGAAGACGTGGACCTGCATAGACAATTTGCTGTCTTAGGCTGTACTATCCATTACGAACTTTAAGCACCAAAATTGAAACAATTCGGGTGAATAATGTCACTAAAATCATTAAAATACAAAATTTCGGGAGGTACCTTTATGTGGGGGCTATACGAAGACATGGACCTGCACAGGCAGTTTTCTGTCTTAGGCATGACTATCCATTACGAACTTCAAATAACAAATTTGAAACAATGCCGGTGAATAAATTTGTTAAAATCATCAAAATACCGAATATCGGGAGGTACTGTTATATGAGAGCTATACGAAAACGTGTACCTGCGTAGACAATTTTCTGTCTTAGGCTGTACTATCCATTACGAACTTCAAATACTTCAAACTTCAAATCCATTACGAAATTCAGTCTTTGCTGCCGAAAGATTGAATAAAATCTTTAATTGATTATCTACCAGTACCCTCACATTTTCGTATCGCACTGATAATGCTTCCCATGTCAACGAAGAATTCTGATCAGATAACGGGTACCGATCAACAATTCTACCAGCCTCACCCTTTGTTTTGTTACGCAAATGATAGAGTTTTTGCGCAGGTGTGAGTCTGGGATGATTTCCATATATGGCCGTAAACATGTCTCTAAAAGTTGGCCACTGTTCATAACTTCCGTAGAAGTCTTGAGTGTCACAAGGTGGCACTTTAATACAAATTTCCGACATGTCAAAGGTTGTACCCGGAGGATACACAGCTGAGCTGTGAAACAGTGACGGATTTGTAACATCGCCTCTAGCGGTATTATTTTGATTTTGTTTTCTTTTCTTCAAAATCTCTAATAATTTAGCTTTTGTAGTTTGATATTTGTCCCTGAGGGACTCAAATATTTTTCTGGCTTCTAATTTATAAGCCTTTTCTTCTTCTTCCTCTATTTCTGCTAAATATACACATTCAAATGCACTGCGTGCATTGTGCCAATCTTCATCAATGGATTCTAGTTTGGTTTCTATTAAAGAATCCGAAAATAGTTCCTCGGGAGTATTCTCCAATTGAATGCACATATTCATAAGGCTGTCGGTTTCGTATTCAAATTTAGCACAAATTGTTGAATCCATTTTGTTTTTCTATTTATTTTTTATGTATATTTATATGAGGTTTATTTATTGTTATTTGTTATATTTTATTTACTTTTTTTATTATTATTATTTTTTTTTATTATTATTATACAAACAAATTATAATTATCACTTTATTTATTTTTAATAAATAAAATGAAATTATTTCCGTAAATGTTTTTGATTTGCCGTATAATATTATTTTTCTCAGCAAAAGTTTAATTTGTTTTTAAACTTATTGAAAAAATGATTTTAATATATTTTTATGATTTGTTTATTTAATTATTATTATTATTTTTTTTTTAACTTTTATTATCTTATTATTTATTTTTATTCAAAATTATTTATGTATATTATTATATTTTATTGATTCAATAATTTATGCAAAGTTTTATACGTTACGTCAGAAACTTGCGTTACGTTAGCGAGTAATTGCACAACTTTTCTGACCCAGCAGCTGATCGATAGTCGATATGGTAAGCACAACAGACGGATCGATCTGGCACAATAAATATATGTCAAAAGATTGTTTATTACAAATGGCACAAATGACGAATGCGACAAATGTAACACAAAACAAAAATGAAATAAATGCCAAAAAAATGATGGAGAAAATGAAAGTGATTGTATGTGTTTTTGATAGTGTTAAGAAACAATGAATACAAACAAATATCTCTTTTTCTTCTAACTTCACACAAACAATTTCTTTTGGAAATGGCAGTGCTGATTTTGTTGTATGTATGTGTGTCTACGACAAACAACACAAAAGCCGCCACATTCGAACACAGATGAAAACACAACAACACTTCTTACTACTTTCAAATTAATTTTAAATTAAAATTAGTGCTTTTTTTGGAAAATATTTTTGGCAAATAAGCCGATTCTTTATTTTTTGGACTCGAAGGACCATGTACAAGTTCCAATACCGTCGTATGGACTTGTTGTGGTTCAAATTCTACTGAGTAGATTTTGAGCCGAAATTTATTGTTGCACAAAGACGAACAACAATATTATTTAGCAAACTACAAACAAACACAAAAGTATTCTGGCGATACTTACGTTTGTTGTCTGCACAAAAGAAAAAGCACTTATGATTATGATTTCAAAATAAAAATGACTCTGTCGGTCAACTTTTTTATTTATAAAAAATTCACAATTTTGTTTGATCTGGCGATCCACTTTTTTAAACTTCAAGAAGAAGAGTGCCAACCAAAACTCCTTGACGATGTAACCTCATCGATAGTTTTAATTATCGAGATCGATAAGGTCCATATCGATATCATCGTCTATGGGGTTGGGTCTATTCCCAACAGGGGCTATACGACGACATGGACCTGTATACGAACTTTAATCACCAAAATTGAAACAATTCGGGTGAATAAAGTCGCTATAAACATCCAAATGCCGAATATCGGGAGGTACCCTTATATGGGGGCTATACGAAGACGTGGACCTGCATAGACAATTTGCTGTCTTAGGCTGTACTATCCATTACGAACTTTAAGCACCAAAATTGAAACAATTCGGGTGAATAATGTCACTAAAATCATTAAAATACAAAATTTCGGGAGGTACCTTTATGTGGGGGCTATACGAAGACATGGACCTGCACAGGCAGTTTTCTGTCTTAGGCATGACTATCCATTACGAACTTCAAATAACAAATTTGAAACAATGCCGGTGAATAAATTTGTTAAAATCATCAAAATACCGAATATCGGGAGGTACTGTTATATGAGAGCTATACGAAAACGTGTACCTGCGTAGACAATTTTCTGTCTTAGGCTGTACTATCCATTACGAACTTCAAATACCAAATTTGAAACAATTCCTGTGAATAATGTCGCTAAGATCATCAAAATACCGAATATCGGGATGTACCGTTATATGGGGGCTATACGACGACATATACCTGCATAGGTAACATTTGTCATAAGCCATTACAATATTAAAATGCGAAACTTAAAAAATCTTTAATAATGTAGATAAAATTATCAAAATACAGAATATCAGGAGGTATACGAAAACGTGCACCTGCATAGACAAATTTCTGTCTTAGGAGGTACCGTTGTATGGGGCCTATATGAAGACGTGGACCTGCACAGACAATTTTCTGTGTTAAGCTGTAGTATTCATTACGAACGTCAAATAAGAAATTTAAAACAATTCCAGTGAATAAATTGGCTAAAATCATCAATATACCCAATATCGGGATGACCGTTTATTCTGTCTTAGGCATTACTATCCATTACGAACTTCAAATACGAAGTTTGAAACAGTTCCGGTGAATAAATTTGCTAAAATCATCCATATACTGAATATGCAGAGGCACCGTTATAAAGAGACCTAGACCTCCACAGACAATTTTCTGTCTTAGACTGTAGTATCCATTACGAACTTCAAGTACCAAATTTGAAAGAATTTGGTGAATAATGTCGCTAACATCCACAAAATAGCAAATATCGGGACGTACAGCTATATAAGAGCTATACGAAAACGTGTACCTGCACAGACATTTTTCTGTCTTATGCTGTACTATCCATTACAAACTTCAAATACCAAATTTGAAACAATTCCGGTGAATAAATTTGCTAAAATCAACAAAATACCGAATATCGGAAGGTACCGTTATATGAAGGCTATACGAAAACGTGTACCTGCATAGACAATTTTCTGTCTTAGGCTGTACTATCCATTACGAACTTCAAATACCAAATTTGAAGCAATTCCTTTGAATAATGTCGCTAAAATCATTAAAATACCAAATATCGGGAGGTACTATTATATGGAGGGTATACGAAGACGTGGACCTGCACAGACAATTTTCTGCGTTAGGCTGTACAATCGATTACGAACTTCAAATACCAAATTTGAAACAATTCCGGTGAATAAATTTGCTAAAATCAACAAAATACCGAATATCGGTAGGTACCATTATATGGCGGCTATACGAAAACGTGAACCTGTATAGACAATTTTCTGTCAATTCTGTCTGTACTATCCATTACGAACTTATAGTACCAAATTTCAAAAAATTCCGGTGAATAATGTCGCTAAAATCATCAAAATACCAAATATCGGGAGGTACCGTTATATGGGGGCTATACGAAGACGTGGACGTGCTGCACAGACAATTTTCTGTCTTAGGCTGTACTTTAAATGCGAACTTTAAATGCGAAATTTGAAACAATTTCGGTGAATTATGTCACCAAAATCTCAAAATGTCGAACATCTGGTGGCACCGTTATATGGGGGCTATAGGAATACGTGTACGTGCATAGACAATTTTCTGTCTTAGGCTGTACTATCCATTACAAACTTCATATACGATATTTGAAAATATTCCGTTGAATAAATTTGCTAAAACCATTAAAATGCCGAATATCGGGGGTACCGTTATATGGGGGCTACACGAACACGAGGAACTGCACAGACAATTTTCTGGCTATCTGTACTATCCATTACGAAACTAAAATACGAAATTTGAAACAATTCGGGTGAATAAATTGGCTAAAATCATCAAAATACCGAATATCGGGATGACCGTTATATGGGGGCTATACGAAAACGTGTACCTGCATAGACAAATTTTTGTCTTAGGAGGTACCGTTGTATGGGGCCTATATGAAGACGTGGACCTGCAAAGACAATTTTCTGTCTTAGGCTGTGCTATCCATTACGAACTTCAAGTATCAAATTTGAAATAATTCCGGTGAATAATGTCGCTAAAATCATCAAAATACCAAATATCGGGTTTTACCGTTATATAGGGGCTATACGAAGACGTGGACCTGAACAGACAATTTTCAATCTTAGGCTGTACTAACCATTAGGTATTCAAATACCAAATTTGAAACAATTCCGGTGAATAATGTCGCTAAAATCATAAAAATATCGAATATCGGGAGGTACCGCTATATGGGGGCTATACGAAGACAAGCACCTGCACAGACAATTTTCTGTCTTAGGCTGTACTTTAAATACGATCTTTAAATGCGAAATTTGAAACAATTTCGGTGAATTATGTCGCCAAAATCTCAAAATGTCGAATATCTGGTGGTGCCGTTATATGGGGGCTATACGAATACGTGTACGTGCATAGACAAATTTCTGTCTTAGGCTGTACTATCCATTACGAACTTCAAATACGATATATGAAAATATTCCGGTGAATAATGTCGCCAAAATCATCAAAATACCGAATATCGGGAGGTACCGTTATATGGGGGCTATACGAATACGTGGATCTGCACAGACCATTTTCTGTCTTAGACTGTAGTATCCATTACGAACTTCAAGTACCAAATTTGAAATTATTCCGGTGAATAATGTCGCCAAAATCATCAAAATTCTGAATATCTGGGGGTACCGTTATAAGGGAGCTATACGACGATATGAACATGCAGATATTACATTTGTCATAAGCCATTACAATATTCAATTACGAAACTTAAAAAAATCGGAAATAATGTAGGTAAAATCATCAAAATACCGAATATCAAGAGGTACCGTTGTATAGGGCCTATATGAAGACGTGGACATGCACAGACAACTTTCTGTCTTTGGCTGTAGTATCCATTACGAACTTCAAATAGCAAATTTGAATAAATTCCGGTGAATAAATATGCTAAAATCATCAAAATACCGAATATCGGGATGGCCGTTATATGGGGGCTGTACGAAGACGTGAACCTGCGTAGACAAATTTCTGTCTAAGGCTGTAACGCGAAATATCAAATTCGAAACAATTCCGATGAATAATGTCGCTAAAATCATCAAAATACCGAATATCGAGAGGTACCGTTATATGGGGGACTATACGAAGACGTGGATCTTCACAGACAATTTTATGTCTTAGGCTGTAGTATCCATTATTAACTTTAAATACGGAATTTGAAAAAATTCCGGCTAATGAATTCGCTAAAATCATCAAAATACCGAATATCTGTAGGTACCGTTAAACAGTGGCTATACGAAGACATGGACCTGCATAGACAATTTTCTGTCGTAGGCTGTAGTATCCATTATGAACTTCAAATGCCAAATTTGAAACAATTCCTGTAAATAAATTTGCTAAAATCATCAAAGTACCGAATATCCAGAGGTACCATTATAAGAAGACGTGGACATGCACAGACAAATTTCTGTCGTAGCCATTACGAACTTCAAATGCCAATTTTGAAACAATTCCGGTTTATGAATTCGCTAAAATCATCAAAATACCGAATATCGGGAGGTACGGTTATATGAGGGCTATACGAAAACGTGTACCTGCATAGACAATTTTCTGTCTTTGGCTGTACTATCAATTACGAACTTCAAATATCATATTTGAAACAAATCCGGTGAATAATGTCGCTAAAATCATTAAAATACCAAATATCTGGACGTACCGTTATATAGGGGCTATACGAAAACGTGTACCTGCATAGACAAATTTCTGTCTTAGGCTGTACTATCCATTACGAACTTCAAATACGATATATGAAAATATTCCGGTGAATAATGTCGCTAAAATCATCACAATACCGAATATCGAGAGGTACCGTTATATGGGGGCTATACTAAGACGTGGATCTTCACAGACAATTTTCTGTCTTAGGCTGTAGTATCCATTATGAACTTTAAATACCAAATTTGGAAGAATTCCGGTTAATAAAATCGCTTAAATCATCATAATACGGAATAACGGTATTTACCGTTATATGGGGGCTATACGAAGACGTGGATATGCACAGACAATTTTCTGTCTTAGGCTGTATAATCCTATATGAACGTGAAATACAAAATTCGAAACAATTCCGGTGAATAATGTCGCCAAAATCATCAAAATACCGAATATCTGGAGGTACCGTTATATGGGGGCTATAAGACGATATGGACATGCAGATGCTACATTTGTCATAAGCCATTACGATATTTTAATGCGAAACGTAAGAAAGAATCGGTAATAATGTAGATAAAATCATCAAAATACCGAATATCAGGAGGTACCGTTTTATGGGGGCTATACGAAAACGTGAAGTTGTATAGACAATTTTCTGTCTTAGGCTGTAAAATCCATTACGAACGTGAAATACAGAATTCGAAACAATTCCGGTGAATATGTCGCCAAAATCATCAAAATGTCGAATATCGAGAGGTACCGTTATATGGGGGCTATACGAAGACGTGGATCTGCACAGACAATTTTCTGTCATTACGAACATGAAATAGCAAATTCGAAACAATTCCGGTGAATATGTCGCCAAAATCATCAAAATGTCGAATATCGAGAGGTACCGTTATATGGGGGCTATACGAAGACGTGGATCTGCACAGACAATTTTCTATCTTAGCCTGTAGTATCCATTATGAACTTTAAATGCCAAATTTAAAAGAATTCCGGTCAATGAGTTCGCTAAAATCATCAAAACACCGAATATCGGGAGGTACGGCTTTATGAGAGCTATACGAAAACGTGTACCTGCATAGACAATTTTCTGTCTTAGGCTGTACTATCCATTAAGAACTTCAAATAGCAAATTTGAAACAATTCCTGTGAATAATGTATACTTGAAGTTCAAGTAGCAAATTTGAAACAATTCCGGTGAATAAATTTCCTAAAATTATTAAAATACTGAATATCGGGAGGTACCGTTATGAGAAGACGTGGACATGCAAAGACAATCTTAGACTGTAGTATCCATTACGAACATCAAATGCCAAATTTGAAACAATTCCGGTGAATAAATTCGCTAAAATCATCAAAATACCGAATATCGGGAGGTACCGTTATATGAGGGCTATACGACGACATGGACCTGCATAAGCAATATTTGTCATAAGCCATTACAATATTCAAATGCGAAACTTAAAAAAAGCTTTAATAATGTAGATAAAATCATCAAATTATCGAATATCAGGGGGAACCGTTATATGGGGCCTATATGAAGGCGTGGACCTGCACAGACAATTTTCTGTATAAAAAAGTAGTATCCATTACGAATTTCAAACACCAATGACGCTAAAATCATTAAATACCAAATATCGGGAGGTACCGTTATATGGGGGCTATACGAAGACGTGGACCTGCACAGGCAATTTTCTGTCTTAGGCATTACTATCCATTACGATCTTCAAATACCAAATTTAAAACAATTCCGGTGAATAAATTTGTTAAAATCATCAAAATACCGAATATCGGGAGGTACTGTTATATGAGAGCTATACGAAAATGTGTACCTGCGTAGACAATTTTCTGTCTTAGGCTGTGCTATCCATTAAGAACTTCAAATACCAAATTTGAAACAGTTCCTGTGAATAATGTCGCTAAGATCATCAAAATACCGAATACTTGAAGTTTAAGTACCAAATTTGAAACAATTCCGGTGAATAAGGTGCTAAAATCATCAAAATACCGAAATTCGAGAGGTACCGTTATATGGGAGCTATACAGCGACATGGACCTGCATAGGTAACATTTGTCATAAGCCATTACAATATTCAAATGCGAAACGTAAGAAAAAATCGGTAATAATGTAGATAAAATCATCATAATACCGAATATCAGGAGGTACCGTTTTATGGGGGCTATACGAAAACGTGAACTTGTATAGACAATTTTCTGTCTTAGGCTGTAAAATCCATTACGAACGTGAAATACCGAATTCGAAACAATTCCGGTGAATAATGTTGCTAAAATCATCAAAATAACAAATATTGGGAGGTACCGTTGTATGGGGCCTTTATGACGACGTGTACTTGCACAGACAATTTTCTGTCTTAGGCTGTAGTATCCATTACGAACTTCAAATAACAAATTTGGATAAATTTCGGTGAGTAAATTTGCTAAAATAAACAAAATACCGAATATCGGGATGGCCGTTATATGGGGGCTATACGAAGACCTGAACATGTATATACAACTTTCTGTCTTAGGCTGTAAAATCCATTACGAACGTGAAATACCAAGTTCGAAACAATTCCGGTGAATAAGGTGCTAAAATCATCAAAATACCGAAATTCGAGAGGTACCGTTATATGGGACTTTTCGAAGACGTGGCTCTTCACAAACAATTTTCTGTCTTAGGCTGTAGTATCCGTTATGAACTTTAAACACCAAATTTGAGAGAATTCCGGTTAATGAATTCGCTAAAATCATCAAATTACCTAATATCGCTAGGTACCGTTAAATGGGGGTATACGAAGACGTGGATCTGCACAGACAATTTTCTGTCTTAGACTGTAGTATCCATTACGAACTTTAAGTAAAAATTTGAAACAATTCCTGTGAATAATGTCGCCAAAATCATCAAAATACCGAATATCTGGAGGTACCGTTATATGGGAGCTATACGACGATAAGGACATGCAGAGGTTACATTTGTCATAAGCAATTACAATATTCAAATGCGAAACTTAAAAAATAATTGGTAATAATGTAGATAAAATCATAAAAATACCGAATACCAGGAGGTACCCTTGTATGGGGCCTATATGAAGACGTGGACCTGCAAAGACAATTTTATGTCTTAGGCTGCAGTATCCATTACGAACTTCACATGAAATTTGATGAAATACCGGTGAATGTTGAAATACCATATTCGAAACAATTCCGGTGAATAATGTAGCTAAAATCATCAAAATACCGAATATCGAGTGGTACCGTTATATGGGGGCTATACGAAGGCGTGGATCTTCACACACAATTTTCTGTCTTAGGCTGTAGTATCCATTATGAACTTTAAATACCAAATTTGGAAGAAATCCGGTTAATGAGTTCGCCTTAATCATCAAAATATGGAATATCGGTAGGTACCGTTATATGGGGGCTATACGAAGACGTGGATCTGCAAAGACAATTTTCTGTCTTAGGCTGTAAAATCCATTGTGAACGTGAAATATCAAATTCGAAACAATTCCGGTAAATAATGTCGCCAAAATCATCAAAATACTGAATATCTGGACGTACCGTTATTTGTCATAAGCCATTACAATATTTAAATGCGAAACCTAAAAAAATCGGTAATAATGTAGATAAAATCATCAAAATACCGAATACTTGAAGTTTAAGTACCAAATTTGAAACAATTCCGGTGAATAAATTTGCTAACATCATTAAAATACTGAATATAGGTAGGTACCGTTATGAGAAGACGTGGATCTGCATAGTCAATTTTCTGTCTTTGGCTGTACTATCCCATGGCGAATTTCAAATCCAAAATTTGAAACAATTCCGGTGAATAATGTCGCTAAAATCATCAAAATACCGAATATCGGGAGGAACCGTTAGATGAAGGCTGTACGAAGACGTGGACCTGCACCGACTATTTTCTGTCTTAGACTGTACTATCCATTGCGAACTTCATGTACCAAATTTGAAACAATTCAGGTGAATAAATTTGCTAAAATCATAAAAATACCGAATATCGAGAGGAACTGTTATATAGAGGCTATACGAAGACATGGACCTGCATAGACAATTTTCTGTCGTAGGCTGTAGTATCCATTACGAACTTCAAATACCAAATTTGAACCGATTCCGGTGAATAAATTCGCTAAACTCATCAAAATACCGAATATCGTGAGGTACCGTTATATGGGGGTTATGCGAATACGTGGACCTGCACAAACAATTTTCTATCTTAGGCTGTAAAATTCATTACGAACTTGAAATACCAAATTTGAAACAATTCCGGTGAATAATGTCGCTATAATCATCAAAATACCGAATATCGAGAGGTACCGTTATATGTGGGCTATACGAAGACGTGGATCTGCATAGTCAATTTTATGTCTTTGGCTGTAGTATCCGTTACGAACTTCACGTACCAAATTTGAAACAATTCCGGTGAATAATGTCGCCAAAATCATCAAAATACCGAATAGCTGGAGGTACCGTTATATGGGGGCTAGACGAAGAAGTGTACGTGCATAGACAATTTTCTGTCTTAAGCTGTAGTATCCATTACGAACTTCAAATAACAAATTTGAAACAATTCCGGTGAATAAATTTGCTAAAATCATTAAAATACCGAATATCGGAATGGCAGTTATATGGGGGCTATACGACGACATGGACCTGCATAGCATTTGTCATAAGCCATTTCAATATTCAAATGCGAAACTTAAAAAATAACCTTCGGTATTTTGATGATTTTGGCGACATCATTCACCGGAATTATCTCAAATTTGGTATTTGAAGATCGTAATCGCTAGTACAGCCTAAGCCAGAAAATTGTCGTTGCAGGTCCACGTCTTCGTATTGAGCCCATATAACGGTTATCCCGATATTCGGTATTTTGATGATTTTAGCAAATTTATTCACCGGAATTTATCCACGTCTTCGTATAGCCTCAATATAAAGGTACCTACCGATATTCGGTATTTTGCTGATTTAATCAAACTCTTTAACCGGATTTCTTTCAAATTTGGTATTTAAAGTTCATAATGGGTACTACAGTCTAAGACAGAAAATTGTCAGGGCATGTCCACTTCTTCTTAAAACTGTGCCTCTCGATATTCTGTACTTTGATGATTTTGGCGACATTATTCACCGGAATTGTTTCGAATTTGGTATTTCAAGTTCGTAATGGATTTTACAGCCTAGGACAGAAAATTGTCTATGCAGGTTCTCGTCTTCGTATAGCCCCCATATAACGGTCATCCCGACATTCGGTATTTTGTTGATTTTAGCAAATTTATTCGCCGGAATTTATGCAAATTTGTTATTTGAAGTTCGTAATGGATACTACAGCCTAAGACCGAAAATTGTCTGTGCAGGTCCACATCTTCATATAGGCCCCATACAACGGTACCTACCGATATTCGGCATTTCGATGATTTTAGCGATTTCATTAACCGGAATTCTTTCAAATTTGGTATTTAAAGTTCATAATGGATACTACAGTCTTAGATAGAAAATTGTCTTTGCAGATCCACGTTTTCGTACAGCCCCCATATAACGGTACCTCTCGATATTCGACATTTTGATGATTTTGGCGACATATTCACCGGAATCGTTTCGAATTTGCTATTTCAAGTTCGTAATGACAGAAAATTGTCTATGCAGGTTCATATCTTCGTATAGCCCCCATATAACGGTTATCCCGATATTCGGTATTTTGATCATTTTAGCGAATTCATTAACCGGATTCTTTCAAATTTGGTATGTAAAGTTCATAATGGATACTACAGCCTAAGATAGAAAATTGTCTGTGAAGATCCACGTCTTCGTATAGCCCCCATATAACGGTACCTCACGATATTCGGTATTTTGATGATTTTGGCGACATTATTCACCGGAATTAGTAGAGTGTTTATGGGGATGTTGGGAATTCACCACGATTTACCACGGCAAATTCTATTGGGGATGTTGATTGTGGGAAGTTCATCACGGTGAATTTTAATGGGGATGTTGTCTTGGGAATTGTACCACGGCAAATTCTATTGGGGATGTTGATTGGGGGAAATTTAGCACGGTGAATTTTAATGGGGATGTTGTCTTGGGAATTGTACCACGGAAAATTTAATTGGGGATGCTGTCTTTTGAATTGTACCACGGCAAATTATATTGGGGATGTTGTCTTTTGAATTGTACCACGGCAAATTTTATTGGGGCTGTTGGCGTTGGCGTTGCTAGTTTTAATATGAACTACTAGATGGCGCTAACTTTAGCGCAGACACAATCCAAAACTGTGTATGGGATGGTGAAATTTCAAGTTTTAATATTAACCACTAGCATAGACACCCTCCGAAACAACTGTATTATGATCATATCGAATTGGGCTAAAGAGATTCACCATGTGAGAAGTGAATATAGCAGAAACACATCTGAAAGTGGTAAGTATCCTAGAAAATCATTTTGTCTAGATGGCTCTCAGAATGCTTTTGTATAGTCAACATGCTGATAACTGCAGTCAAATGTGCTTATCAATATATTTGAAAACATATATTTCAAGAAATCGACTTCAATAAATGTGATATATTATAGAAGAGTTTCAATTGACAAATATCCTACAATTATTGATATTTCAGGGGTTTTAATTTCAGCATAGATGAAAATATAAATGAAAATATAGACAAAGAAATGCTCTCACCGTTTATTGTTGTGAAAAGTACGTAATGACATCGAAAAACTCCGAAATAGTCAAGTGAAATTCTTGAAAAACGATAACATGTGTTTTCGAAGTCGAGTGGGTTGAACGCGTAAATCAGCATGTTGGCTATGCAAAACATGATGAGATAAAAAGACAAAACTAACTTTTCGTTGTCCTTATTTTAATTTGTCTATAATTTTAGTGACTCAAAAATGTTCAGTTATTTCCCTCGAAACGATATAGGCGACATCTAACGGTGAGTTATATCTATACTAACCATAAATTATGTTGTAGCATAGACACACTCAAAAACTATTGAAATATGATAATATCGAATGGGGCTAGAGAGATCCACCATATGAGAAGTGAATATAGCAGCTACAAATTTGGTTAGTATCATAGACAACAACAAGATGTGTGTTCTTATTTCTTGTTCTTATTATTTTTTCCAGATGGCTCTCCAGTCATTTCCCTCGAAACGATATAGGCGACATCTAACCACAAATTAATGTTGTAGCATATACACACTAAAAATGCTGCTGTAGCCAATCAAAGCAAATTCTTCTTGTGTGGACAGGCATTTTGATACATTATATCGAGAATTTGTTTACATTACAATCCCTGCATCAATTCGGTATTGAAGATTGAAGGGATTTGAAGAAGGAAACACCATTGTTTACATTAACTAACAATTGGATTTCTGTGAAATGGATATGAGAATTTGGGGGGGAAGCGTTGTTGCAGAGTTTCATCACACATTCTGCTTCAATCATAGAATTCCGAAATTTCTATTTGTTTACAAAATGTAGTAAATAATGTATTGATTGGATTGGAAGAAAGATCAGTACTCAACAAGTCGCAGATTAATAAGCATCGATTCTTAATATTTTTGAAAAAGTTTTTATAATGTCTCAAACAATTTGTTGGTCATGCAGCCTTTCTTACAAGGAAAAAAGTGAATTTGTGAAACATATGAAAAAACATTGTATGTTTTGTGATGTTTTATGTGAAAGTGTAAACGATTTAGAATTGCACTTAGAGAACCATCATGGAGATGAGCATGTAATGAAACAAAATCGTGATCAACAACAAGAAAAACTAAAGCAGCAGCATGAAAATAAATCTGCTATTAACCATGGGAGATAATTTGGAAGATAATTTGTGTCGAAGAAGGGAGATAATTTGTGTCGAAATTATAGCTAAATCGGAAGAGTTCCATGAAAGAGGGTCTAATTGGGCCCTGGAGAAACTTTTAAAACTTGACAAATGTATTGAGAGCCAACTTAACCCGTGGCTCACATTATATTCCAACTCCGAAATAATAAAACATTAAAAACTATGATGACTTTTGTTTTAAGTGGTGTATGATTGTCGCATTGGGAGAAACCGCATATGGTGATCCGAGTATAACCTCTTCATATAACATAGACATACACAAAGATGTCATTATTCTGCAATCTAGAATATCGCTAAATTTCAAACAATTAAATTTCCCATTGCGTCTGAAATATATAAAAAAAAATTGAAATGAACAACCCAGAGATTAGCGTAAATGTTTTCGGTTATGAAAACAAGTCGGTCGTTGGTCCATATTACTTAACAAAGGAGGCGATCAATCACATTAATTTAATATTGCTGCACAATGAAGAAAATTTCCATTACATTTTGGTTATGGATATGTCTTGGTAATTAAAAAAAAAAAAAACTTATCAATCAAAACCATATTCTATTAATCATGTATTTGTTCTTTTTTCAGTCTTATGCGGTCTCAATTCACAAGTCGTAAGGAGAAAGCTTATTTTTGTTATGATTGCCTACAACGTTTCCACGATGAAAATAAATGTATGACTCACAAAAAGCAGTGTTGAAAAGTAGTCTGTACCCTGCCGAACAAAAAGGATGCTGTATTGAAGTTCGTCAATCACAAGAAAAAGGAAAAGGTGCCTTTCGTTATTTATGCTGACTCCGAGAGCATACTGGAAGACATGCCGGAAGATGAGAACAATGGGGCGAGTAAAAAAACGGAAAAGGTAAAGAAGCATATTCCATGTGCTTTTAGTTATTTTATTAAATGTAGTTTTAATGAAAATTTAAATAAGTTATTTATATAAAGTGGTCCCGATGCAGCAAATGTTTTTCTGAAAGAACTAATTCAGGATTGTAAATTTTTGTATGATAGTTACCTAACCAAAACGAAACCTATGAATATTCTAACACGCCTTTCTTAGGGACATCAATTGTGGTATATGTGGCGATATTTTAGGTAACGATAGGGTGAAAGATCATGGTCATTTAACGGGACAATATCGAGGTGCGGTACATAACCATTGCAATCTGCAATATCATCTACCTAAATTTCTTCCAATATATTTCCACAATTTTTCTTCGTACGACTGTCACCTCTTCTTTAAAGAATTAGTTGAATTTGGAGGTGAAATAAGAGTCATACCTCAAAACAAAGAAAAATATATTTCAATGTCTTATTTCAATAATATGGATAACGAGTCAACCGACTCTAGTTCTTTAAAAAGTACAGTTGTTGTAGGAGAAGAAGAAGATTTGAGTGAGGCAGATGATGAGGAATTCCAGCAAAAAGGGGAAAGTGCGGGCAAAAAAGAGAAAAAAAAAAGAAAATGAATAGATTAGAGCATCGTTTCTTAGATAGTTTTCGATTTATGCCTATTAGTTTGGATAAATTAGCAAGTAATTTATCTCGAGATTCTTTTGTTGCTGTCAGATCTCATTTTCCTGATGATGAAGCATTCGCACTTATGACTAGGAAAGGGGTATTTCCCTACGAATATATTTCATCATTTGAAAAATTGAAGGAGTAACAACTTCCCCATATAGACCAATTTTATAATAAGTTGACAGATACTGAATGCTCGTCAGACGATTATAGGCATGCAACAAATGTTTGGTCACATTTTCGATGTCAAACTATGCAAGACTACATGTATTTGTACTTAAAAACAGATGTCTTGCTTTTAGCAGACGTATTTGAAAATTTCAGGAGCTTATGTATGTGAATTCACGAACTGGACCCTTGTCAATATTTCACAGCACCATCTCTATCTTGGGATGCAATGCTACTATGTACTAAAGTCGAACTTAAGCTACTCATAGATATAGACTTGGACAATTTCTGCAAAAATGGTATTCGGGGAGGGCTTACCCAGTGTTCCAACAGACACTCGGTAGCAAATAATGAAGATGCTCCCAATTATAATAGTGCCAAACCAGAGATAAATATCTATTATTTGGATGTAAATAATTTATATGGTACAGTTATGACTGAGTGTCTCTCTGAAAAAGATTTTAGATGGGTGGAGGGTTATGAAATGGAGAAATTCACTGATCCAGCTGTATTATTATCTATTCCTGACAACGCTCCTACTGCTTTTATTTTAGAGGTTGATATTGAATATCCACCGCACCTTCACGACAAACATAACGATTTGCCTTTTTTGGTGGAGAAAAAGTGTGTTGAGGGCTCAAAAACCGAAAAACTGATTGCAGATTTTACTGACAGAACATCATACGCCATACACTACAAATTATTTAAGCAATATCTGAAACATGGACTAATTCTTAAGAAAGTCCATAGAGTTTTGACTTTCACACAAAGAGCTTGGTTAGCTCCTTACATACTGAACATAGGGAAAAGGCTGAAAACGCCTTTGAAAAAGATTTTTTTTAAATTATTGAATAACTCTTCATTCGGTAAGACAATGGAGAATATCGGCAAAAGAAAAACGGTGAAAATAGTGACAATGTGGGTAGATGAGGCAAATCAAAGAAGAAGGAATGTTGCTAGTAAATTAATCTCGAAGCCAAATTTTCACAGCCTTTCAATATTCTCCGAAAATATGGTTGGTATTCAAATTAGGAATGTCAGAGTAAAATATGATAGACCATTGTACTTAGGGTTCTGCATATTAGATTTATCAAAGTGGGTGATGTATGATTTTCTGTATGATTTTCTAAAAGTGAAATTTGGTGAGGATTTTAATCTAAATTATATGGATACAGATTCGTTCATATTAACATTTTACGGACGGAATTTGTATTCCGAATTATCTTTAGATGAAATATTGGCTAGATTTGACACGTCCTCTTATTAATTAGAAAAAACTTGGCGTGATGAAAGATGAGAATGACGGAAAAACAATGGTTGAATCTGTAGGCCTTCGTCCTAAAATGTATGCCATCAATGTAGTTGATAGCGAAGAAGTAAAAAAATCTAAGGGTGTTAAAAAGTCGGTCCTAAAAAAGTATACTATAGATAAATATCGAGAATGTCTTAATAACAAAAAGGTTTTTTACGGTACCATGTTTTCGTTTAGGTCAAGGCAGCATACAATATATACAGACAAAATTACTAAAATATCGCTAAGCCATCAAGATGATGAACGATTTATTCTAGAGGATGGTATTCACACCTATGCTTGGGGCCACTATAGATTAAATAACCTTCATGAAACAAATTTAAATAACTCAAATGAATCTGTCTCAATGGACTTGGATTAAAATATAAATTCATTTATGATTTAAATTTCAATATATGGATAAAGAGCATAGTAATAATATTAATTTAATTGCCTTTACTCACTACAAATGTCATCATATTAATATTTTCTCGCAACACAAAATGTTTAATCTTTAAGTAAATATATGTGTATTATATTTTAAGTAGTGTATTATATTCTAACTAACTTTAACTATTCTTATTAGAAAATAAAACAAAATATTTTTGTATATAAATTTATGTAAATTGCGTTTTTTTTTTTGAAATATTCTTGCAAAGGTGAGTATAAAATAAATTATACTACTTTTCGTACAATTCCTGTTAATGGAACGTACTCGACCAGACGATCATGGATAATTAAACAGTACGCAGAAGTGTTTTGTGAAATTGGTTTATTGGTTTCAAATTGGATTTTTAAATCGATTGGTCCATTCTTAACAGCTTCGTTTTGATTGCTAATGTCAATAACGGCAATGGGCTTGTCTTTAAAAATTGCATATGTAAGAAGTGGTTGTGGCTCCCTCATGTAATATGATAGTTGAAACTTTGTATACATGTCATATAGTACTGCATAGCCATTTTCTTCGAAATTTACATTCAAATCATCGTAAGGATAGGTTTCAGAGTTCAAGTGAACTTTGATGTTTTTAAGTTCGCAATGTTGCAGCTTGTTGTTTTTCAAAAATCAAAGCAACATATCGTGGTCTTTCATAATTGACAGACAATTTAACACTCTAACTGTGTTGTCTTCCACCAGAAAAAGTTGGATTAAAGTAGTAGTCCCAGCTGCGGAATGCTAAAGGCAACGATTTCCATCCTTGATAGTTTTCAAGAAACTGATTTTTCTATAGTCTGATAATTGAATGTGTTGTACTTTCCATACAACATTTGTTATGGTGAGTTTAATTTCCTCCGTATCCATGGTTGAATAACACACATTTTTATCGTTGGCACTACGCAAAAGAATCAAGTCATGCTTGCTGTTGCAAATTACTCTATCAATGTCCTCTGCGAACCCTAGTAGACGGTTTAAGGGTACACAAAAATTAAAGTAGCCTACTGATAAATCATTATCAGCTTTCCATCCCGCTTTGCTCATAACTTTTCTTTCGGATTCGCTTAGAGAAATCCAATTTTTAATTTCTGTAGTTATTCCTAGATAACGAGTACGATCAATTTCAACTCCATTTATTTCTTAGCGAATTTCATCAAACATGTATCCCACACAAGTCTTGCATTTTGAGAAACTTTTCCCTTGCTAATAGATAACTCTCCAATGGAAGTATGTAAAGATCCTGATTTTGTATACTTATCCGAATTTCATCATTATTTTTAAATGATTGAATATATGGAACATAGCTGTGGCCGCTCATTAATGTTAAGTATTTCAGACATTTGGTTTGACTTTAAGCTTAATAAGTTTCAAGAACTCTTTATTTTCCTTTGAAATTGTAGGTCTTGTCGGTTTGACAACTTTATGATGAATGTGTCTTGGTATTTGTTTATGATTGTATTTATTGTAGATAATCATGATTGCATTGGTCTTATATGAATACGTAGCGTGATTTCTTCTTCTCTAAAATTTATAAAGCGACCTTCTTGATCTACTATCTTTATCTCCAGACGACCGATTTCTTTGACGTTCACTGGTAAATAAATGAGATTCATCGGTCTCTCCACCAATTTATATCCCGGAGGAATATTAAGAGCAAATTCATGTAGAATATGCGTTGGCGACCCATTCATGAATGATTCAGTTACAATGTTGCAGTGTATTTGTATGGCATTAACCTTTAAAATGTCGCCTTGAAGGTTTGAAGTATGTTTTTTCCCAGATTCTAAGATTTTTTCGGTGAAACCAAAAAGCTTGCCTATAGATTTTTCTTTATCAAAGTAAATAGGATCATGAGAAAATTTCTACTTTTAGCGTATTATTATTCGCCTTAATTTCAATGGATCTATTCTAGTGGATAGTTTTATATTCCGTTTCCAAGTAATTCGCAATATCTTGCAATTTATAGGATATATTTTTATAATATTGTCTCCAATGTGAAAGAGATTGTTATCATTATTCACATTGGGTATTGAATTGTATGATTGGAAATCTATTAGGCAACACTCATAACTACTATTTCCCAATTCAATTGGGGGTAAATGTAGAATTGGAGATTTACCGGACACAGTAAACGTTCTTGACATTGCAAAATTCTTTGCCGTAATAATTTAAATACAAAATATGCATACTTATATATATGGATTTTTATTTATTTAAATATATGCTTGTATATATGTATATCTACATATTAATGATATGATATGTGATATGATTATTATCTATCCATGAGTTATGTTTGTCTGAGAATCCCAGCCACTTAACCAAGACTTTATTACCTTTTGTTTTTAAAATTTTCTCAACTAAATACGTGTTGGGATATTTTGTGGATAAAAGTTCTTCTTTGTAGAAACATCCTTGGATGGGATTCCTTTCATAGTTTTCTAATAAATAAGTAGCGGGGTTTGTTATTCTTACTGTTCTTATCTTGAATATTTCCGTAGTCCAATTTGGTGTGTATCCCTTTTCAAATTGATGTTTATATTTGCTAATGCGTACATGATCACCCACACAAAAGTTTTGTCTCCTAAAAAGTTTTATGTGGTTATAAGCAGATTGCAACAATGCCTTCTCATTCGATGAATTTACTTGAAAAGGGTCAATTTTTATTGTTCGATGAGGTGTTTTATTAACTAAACTCTTTCCACATTAGCGACTTCAAAGTTCTATTAAAACGCTCAACAATTGAGGCCTTCAATAAACTATATGTGTAGTAGCGGTTTGTGAAATATTTCTGCATTAGTTTTTTTAAAATCTTTGTTGAAAAATTCTTTTCCATCATCGGTTTGCAAATTTTTTGGAATTATTCCTCTTTGTAAGATTTTTTCAAAAGCCATAGAAACATCAGTTGCCGTTTTTGTAATAACCCTTTTTCGTGCTTGATGATGAAGTTCATTTACTAAATCCCGCTTTTTCATTGTTTTATTCGGTATGATATATTAAAGCGGGTGAGTTGAATGGAGCTTGCGATAAGGCTTTAAATATTTCGTTTTGTGAACGTTTGAGTTATGATATTTCTTCTCTTAGGTAGGTGCACTCTTGAATGAATTTTTTCTTTAAAATTTCTTGTATGTACTTGATTTGCGTATGTACGTAAGCTTGGTTTACCGCATCTGCTCCTTCTGCTGGAGGTGCAACATTCCTAATCTTTTTATTTTGCACGTTAAGGTTGTTATCTTCATCAATATTGACTCCCAATAATCTCGAAACATTTTCTCTCACTGCTATTGATTGGTTTTTCTGATTGTAATGATGTCCAAACTTATCAACAGTCATGTGTTGTATGCTCCTTGAGAGTATTATTTAATATATTATATTTCCTTCTCGCAGTTCCTCGATAATAGAAACAATTTCATTAGTATGGTTATTGTTTCCGGCTTGTTGTGATGCCAACAACAGCTTTAATCGTTTTATCAATTCGTTGGGATCGTCCCAGTATATATAGTTGGGTTTACCAGGATTTATTGTCAGTAAGCCTTTGCCGCTGTGAGTATCCTCTATTATATTTTTTATTATTTTCTTATATTTTTGTCCCCTGTTGGACTTTATTCGTCCATTAGATTCATAGTTTATTCTATGCGCATTTGTGTCTAATAATATTGTTTTGTAAATATCGAGTTCTGCATGATCATAGTTCTTGGGGTCTTGATAAAAGAACAGTTCAAACAAACCGGGTGTTAATGCCCAATTTTTATTTCCAATCATAATCTTTTCATCGCTTATTTTGAGTGGTTGGTCCCCAAATCTCAATTCTCCATTGTTATCTTTGTGTGGACCATAGACTACATCTAGTTTATTTAATTTTCTTCAAGAATGATAGATTCATAGGTTCCTCATTGTTGGAATAAAATTTATCGTCGCCTTGTGATATATTAAAGGAATCGAAATTTTGTGTGTAATCTACTTTATGCTTTAACTCCTCCAATACATTGGAATCTAACTTAACATCTGGTTTATAATTTTTAAGGGTGTACTTGTAATAATAGAATCTCTGTACATTTCCATTTTCTCTTTCTTAGGCATAATCATTTTGGAAGTATTTTCAGTTTAAAGCTTTAATAGTTTGTTTATTGGCTCCGTTATTGATTTGAAAGTGTTTTTCAATTCTGTAGTTTTAGCTTCTTCGCCCATTTTAATGCTTTGAAATTTCTTTTTCAAAACATTTCTGGACTTAACAAGCCGTTCCAGCATTTCCTCCTCCATGGCTGTAGGTGCACTAATATAAATTAACATTTGCAAATACATTAACTAATATTAAGGTTGAATAAATATATGAAAGTCGTTTCTGTATCTTCCAGAGTGAATTTTGCTATCCTTGGAAATCGTTAGAAATCCATACTTTTCCTTCCAGCATTCATGACAAATTTTTTTGAAATCTTCAAAACTAATGTCACTTCCGACGTGATCGTTAAATATATGTCTTAAATTCAGATCATCTTGTTTAAACACGATTATCAAATTCGCATTATCACGCAATAAATGCTTTGGTATACATGTGTATGTTTGACACAAATAAAACGAATCAACATTCTAATGTCGTCCCATACTGAAGTAATTTTTAATGTTGTTTTGTTTATCGCATGCAACATCATCAAAAATCATGATTGAGTTTGGCTTTATTTCGTCCGTTTGCATAACATCGTCATTGTTGTTAAATGTATACAATCTCATTCCCTTTATAGTGGATATCAGTTTCTTTAGGTACTCATATTTTGTCTGATACAGCGATTTTAAGTAAATGTAAACATTTTCGAATTTTAATCCTTTGGGGCTTTCTATCAAACTAAGCATCACATTAGTTTTTCCACAATTTGATGGTCCTACTATTAAGGCTCGTATAGAATCAGGCAGCAAAGTACTACGTCGAGGGGTTTTCCTTTGTATAAAATCCACATTTTGAACAATTATTTTAGCTTTTTGTTCCAGTAATCTCATGATTTAAACTAATGAGTAGTTTTAAGAAAACATTCATATTTATAATATAATCAAATATCGATATTTCTCTCGTTTAGCGCCCTGCTAAAAAAGTATAAAATGATTGTTTACAACACGAAGCGATTTATTTGAAAGAAACACGTTCAAGGAGGAGGACTGGTAAATAAGTTGATTAACTCTTTACCCGTTGAACTTCATTTACCAGGATATCAATTTTGTGGACCTGGAACAAAGCTAGAAAAACGTATGCAAAGAGGAGATCAAGGTATTAATCCATTAGATACAGCGTGTAGAGCACACGATATTGCCTATTCCCAAAATAAAGATATTGAACAACGTCACATTGCTGATCGTGATCTAACTGAACGGGTTTGGGAGCGAGTAAAATCGAAAAATAGTAACATTGGAGAAAAAATTAGCGTATATCTTGTAACTAACATAATGAAGGCTACGACAAAGCTAGGGATGGGTTATAAAAACCCCAAACAAATATTGGGTCAACAACTTTTTAAAAGCGCTTTAAAAAAAGCTACGAGTTCCCTTAAAAGCAAAAACCCAACTGATATTGATGAAGCCAAAAAAATAGCCAGATATGAAATACAAAAGACGTTTCGAGGAAAAAAATCAAAGGTCGCTATACCGCGAGTAATAAGCGTTCCCAAAAGAGGTGGATTTCTTCCTCTCATTCCCATTCTAACTGGATTAGGAGCATTGGGAGGCTTAGCATCGGGTAGTTCACCAATGCCGTTTTAAATGCAAAAAAAGCCAAAGAAGAGTTGGATGGACAAACCAGACATAACAAAACAATAGATGCTATAGCTATGGGTAGAGGTCTCTATCTTAAACCATATAAAAAGGGCTATGGAATTTATGTTGATGAAATTAAAAGTCCAAAAAACTAATTAAGCAGCTACCCAAAGGTGCTCTAACCGATGCAAATATTATTTTTTTTTTTGGGAAAAAATATATACCTCACTTTAGAGGTGTTTATATGTGTGATAATTTACCTAAGAAACCACATGGAATTGAATGTGGTATCATAAATTTGGGTGTTAGCAGTGGACCTGGTACGCATTGGGTGGCATATAATAAAATCAATAATAATGTCGACTATTACGACAGTTTCGGTAATCTTCAACCCCCGGTAGAAGTTTTACGTTATTTGGGACCAGCTATTACATACAATTATTAAAGAGATCAACGATTTCATACATACAATTGTGGACATCTTTGTTTAAAGTTTTATTGGACATGAGCAAAATTTTGTAAATACTCCAACATCGATGATATCCCCTCCATTCAAATTCAACTTTCCTAAGAAGATGATTGAAATCAATAGATCGGATATTGCACTGGTTGATTTTCAGCATTGCCATGGACACCACAAGAGTATTTTTGTGAAGGAACTAAAATTTATGTGTGGTGCTTCTGTTGTTCCAGATTATTTTTTGTTTCGTCCACCTTTTAATATAAAAGAACTTACTGGGGAAGCATGCAGAACAAATGCCTACACCAAGACATATGTGAATGGCTTAGATTGGACGGATGGAGAAAAAATTATAATGATGTCGAGAAAGCTCTTACACCATTGAACAACTATCAATATATTTTTGTCGTTGGACAAGAAAAGAATATCTTCTTAAAGAAATATATTCATTCTACCATTATAAATTTTGAAAATAATATGAAACTTCGAGCTTGCCAAAATTATTTTACAAACTGTTCTATACATTTGGACACTAGATTTAAGTGTTCCGTAAATAATATATTTAAGATATTTGTATTCATTGAACAAAACTGGAAAGAACTTGGCTACATACTACACGAGGAAATTAATAAAGTTAATAAATAAAAACATTAAAGATAATAAAAGTGAACAATAATAAGAAAATGGGTGAACATTTACTCGCTCCGCGACCACAAACGTCTACACCAATTTCAGAAAGCATACAATTCCAATTTTTTGAAATAGTTGGGACATTAGTTGTTTCACGCCCTTCCAGCAATGGGCAACGATATGTCAACCTTGAATGCTCAGTAACAGGACGATCAGTTTGATCCCAACTATGAATGTTTACTTTACAAAAATAACAGCTGGTAATATCTCCTACTCAAGTATATACTGCAGCCATTGTCTTGGGATCTGGATAATTTAAAGGCCAGCGAGCAAAGGTTTTTAAGCGTTCGTCTTCCTTATTAAGAAGAGACATCTTCCTTTCTGAAGCTTCACTAATAAACTGAAATATCTCTCTGTAAACATTTAAATGAAAACAGCTTGCAATTTTTAGTTTCAAACAAAATATTTATTTACTTTTCAGTTTATGTTAAATATGGTTGATAAAAATAATCTGGTTGATCCAAATGTTTTAATTCTAGTTTGTAAAGACTCTCTGCACTTCCATCTTTCAACACAGTTTTCGCCACAGAATAACCCCCACCAGCTATTTCTTTTAGGTACTCATCCGCCAGAGAGAGGAATCTTGACGGCAAATAAAGGATAGCATCATTAATTTTCAGCACAATTCTTTCCCCATATTTTGTATTTGTTCTAAAGGCGCCATGGATGTTGTATTCATTATTATCCTCCATTTCTTTCAAAGTTATTATTTTTTTATAACTGAAAGAATTGAATAAATTTATTAAATCTGCATTAGTTTTTTAAAATCTTTGTTGAAAAATTCTTTTCCATCATCGGTTTGCAAATTTTTTGGAATTCTTCCTCTTTGTAAGATTTTTTCAAAAGCCATAGAAACATCAGTTGCCGTTTTTGTAATAACCCTTTTTCGTGCTTGATGATGAAGTTCATTTACTAAATCCCGCTTTTTCATTGTTTTATTCGGTATGATATATTAAAGCGGGTGAGTTGAATGGAGCTTGCGATAAGGCTTTAAATATTTCGTTTTGTGAACGTTTGAGTTGTGATATTTCTTCTCGTAGGTAGGTGCACTCTTGAATGAATTTTTTCTTTAAAATTTCTTGTATGTACTTGATTTGCGTATGTACGTAAGCTTGGTTGACCGCATCTGCTCCTTCTGCTGAAGGTGCAACATTCCTAATCTTTTTATTTTGCACGTTAACGTTGTTATCTTCATCAATATTGACTCCCAATAATCTCGAAACATTTTCTCTCACTGCTATTGATTGGTTTTTCTGATTGTAATGATGTCCAAACTTATCAACAGTCATGTGTTGTATGCTCCTTGAGAGTATTATTTAATATATTATATTTCCTTCTCGCAGTTCCTCGATAATAGAAACAATTTCATTAGTATGGTTATTGTTTCCGGCTTGTTGTGATGCCAACAACAACTTTAATCGTTCTATCAATTCGTTGGGATCGTCCCAGTATATATAGTTGGGTTTACCAGGATTTATTGTCAGTAAGCCTTTGCCGCTGTGAGTATCCTCTATTATATTTTTTATTATTTTCTTATATTTTTGTCCCCTGTTGGACTTTATTCGTCCATTAGATTCATAGTTTATTCTATGCGCATTTGTGTCTAATAATATTGTTTTGTAAATATCGAGTTCTGCATGATCATAGTTCTTGGGGTCTTGATAAAAGAACAGTTCAAACAAACCGGGTGTTAATGCCCAATTTTTATTTCCAATCATAATCTTTTCATCGCTTATTTTGAGTGGTTGGTCCCCAAATCTCCATTCTCCATTGTTATCTTTGTGTGGACCATAGACTACATCTAGTTTATTTAATTTTCTTCAAGAATGATAGATTCATAGGTTCCTCATTGTTGGAATAAAATTTATCGTCGCCTTGTGATATATTAAAGGAATCGAAATTTTGTGTGTAATCTACTTTATGCTTTAACCCCTCAAATACATTGGAATCTAACTTAACATCTGGTTTATAATTTTTAAGGGTGTACTTGTAATAATAGAATCTCTGTACATTTCCATTTTCTCTTATTTAGGCATAATCATTTTGGAAGTATTTTCAGTTTAAAGCTTTAATAGTTTGTTTATTGGCTCCGTTATTGATTTGAAAGTGTTTTTCAATTCTGTAGTTTTAGCTTCTTCGCCCATTTTAATGCTTTGAAATTTCTTTTTCAAAACATTTCTGGACTTAACAAGCCGTTCCAGCATTTCCTCCTCCATGGCTGTAGGTGCACTAATATAAATTAACATTTGCAAATACATTAACTAATATTAAGGTTGAATAAATATATGAAAGCCGTTTCTGTATCTTCCAGAGTGAATTTCGTTATCCTTGGAAATCGTTAGAAATCCATACTTTTCCTTCCAGCATTCATGACAAATTTTTTTGAAATCTTCAAAACTAATGTCACTTCCGACGTGATCGTTAAATATATGTCTTAAATTCAGATCATCTTGTTTAAACACGATTATCAAATTCGCATTATCACGCAATAAATGCTTTGGTATACGTGTGTATGTTTGACACAAATAAAACGAATCAACATTCTAATGTCGTCCAATACTGAAGTAATTTTTAATGTTGTTTTGTTTATCGCATGCAACATCATCAAAAATCATGATTGAGTTTGGCTTTATTTCGTCCGTTTGTATAACATCGTCATTGTTGTTAAATTTATACAATCTCATTCCCTTTATAGTGGATATCAGTTTCTTTAGGTACTCATATTTTGTGTGATACAGCGATTTTAAGTAAATGTAAACATTTTCGAATTTTAATCCATTGGGGCTTTCTATCAAACTAAGCATCACATTAGTTTTTCCACAATTTGATGGTCCTACTATTAAGGCTCGTATAGAATCAGTCAGCAAAGTACTATGTCGTAGTTTTAAGAAAACATTCATATTTATAATATAATCAAATATCGATATTTCTCTCGTTTAGCGCCCTGCTAAAAAAGTATAAAATGATTGTTTACAACACGAAGCGATTTATTTGAAAGAAACACGTTCAAGGAGGAGGACTGGTAAATAAGTTGATTAACTCTTTACCCGTTGAACTTCATTTACCAGGATATCAATTTTGTGGACCTGGAACAAAGCTAGAAAAACGTATGCAAAGAGGAGATCAAGGTATTAATCCATTAGATACAGCGTGTAGAGCACACGATATTGCCTATTCCCAAAATAAAGATATTGAACAACGTCACATTGCTGAACGTGATCTAACTGAACGGGTTTGGGAGCGAGTAAAATCGAAAAATAGTAACATTGGAGAAAAAATTAGCGTATATCTTGTAACTAACATAATGAAGGCTACGACAAAGCTAGGGATGGGTTATAAAAACCCCAAACAAATATTGGGTCAACAACTTTTTAAAAGCGCTTTAAAAAAAGCTACGAGTTCCCTTAAAAGCAAAAACCCAACTGATATTGATGAAGCCAAAAAAATAGCCAGATATGAAATACAAAAGACGTTTCGAGGAAAAAAATCAAAGGTCGCTATACCGCGAGTAATAAGCGTTCCCAAAAGAGGTGGATTTCTTCCTCTCATTCCCATTCTAACTGGATTAGGAGCATTGGGAGGCTTAGCATCGGGTAGTTCACCAATGCCGTTTTAAATGCAAAAAAAGCCAAAGAAGAGTTGGATGGACAAACCAGACATAACAAAACAATAGAAGCTATAGCTATGGGTAGAGGTCTCTATCTTAAACCATATAAAAAGGGCTATGGAATTTATGTTGATGAAATTAAAAGTCCAAAAAACTAATTAAGCAGCTACCCAAAGGTGCTCTAACCGATGCAAATATTATTTTTTTTTTGGGAAAAAATATATACCTCACTTTAGAGGTGTTTATATGTGTGATAATTTACCTAAGAAACCACATGGAATTGAATGTGGTATCATAAATTTGGGTGTTAGCAGTGGACCTGGTACGCATTGGGTGGCATATAATAAAATCAATAATAATGTCGACTATTACGACAGTTTCGGTAATCTTCAACCCCCGGTAGAAGTTTTACGTTATTTGGGACCAGCTATTACATACAATTATTAAAGAGATCAACGATTTCATACATACAATTGTGGACATCTTTGTTTAAAGTTTTTATTGGACATGAGCAAAATTTTGTAAATACTCCAACATCGATGATATCCCCTCCATTCAAATTCAACTTTCCTAAGAAGATGATTGAAATCAATAGATCGGATATTGCACTGGTTGATTTTCAGCATTGCCATGGACACCACAAGAGTATTTTTGTGAAGGAACTAAAATTTATGTGTGGTGCTTCTGTTGTTCCAGATTATTTTTTGTTTCGTCCACCTTTTAATATAAAAGAACTTACTGGGGAAGCATGCAGAACAAATGCCTACACCAAGACATATGTGAATGGCTTAGATTGGACGGATGGAGAAAAAATTATAATGATGTCGAGAAAGCTCTTACACCATTGAACAACTATCAATATATTTTTGTCGTTGGACAAGAAAAGAATATCTTCTTAAAGAAATATATTCATTCTACCATTATAAATTTTGAAAATAATATGAAACTTCGAGCTTGCCAAAATTATTTTACAAACTGTTCTATACATTTGGACACTAGATTTAAGTGTTCCGTAAATAATATATTTAAGATATTTGTATTCATTGAACAAAACTGGAAAGAACTTGGCTACATACTAAAATAAAAATAATAAGAAAATGGGTGAACATTTACTCGCTCCGCGACCACAAACGTCTACACCAATTTCAGAAAGCATACAATTCCAATTTTTTGAAATAGTTGGGACATTAGTTGTTTCACGCCCTTCCAGCAATGGGCAACGATATGTCAACCTTGAATGCTCAGTAACAGGACGATCAGTTTGATCCCAACTATGAATGTTTACTTTACAAAAATAACAGCTGGTAATATCTCCTACTCAAGTATATACTGCAGCCATTGTCTTGGGATCTGGATAATTTAAAGGCCAGCGAGCAAAGGTTTTTAAGCGTTCGTCTTCCTTATTAAGAAGAGACATCTTCCTTTCTGAAGCTTCACTAATAAACTGAAATATCTCTCTGTAAACATTTAAATGAAAACAGCTTGCAATTTTTAGTTTCAAACAAAATATTTATTTACTTTTCAGTTTATGTTAAATATGGTTGATAAAAATAATCTGGTTGATCCAAATGTTTTAATTCTAGTTTGTAAAGACTCTCTGCACTTCCATCTTTCAACACAGTTTTCGCCACAGAATAACCCCCACCAGCTATTTCTTTTAGGTACTCATCCGCCAGAGAGAGGAATCTTGACGGCAAATAAAGGATAGCATCATTAATTTTCAGCACAATTCTTTCCCCATATTTTGTATTTGTTCTAAAGGCGCCATGGATGTTGTATTCATTGTTATGCTCCATTTCTTTCAAAGTTATTATTTTTTTATAACTGAAAGAATTGAATAAATTTATTAAATCTGCATTAGTTTTTTAAAATCTTTGTTGAAAAATTCTTTTCCATCATCGGTTTGCAAATTTTTTGGAATTCTTCCTCTTTGTAAGATTTTTTCAAAAGCCATAGAAACATCAGTTGCCGTTTTTGTAATAACCCTTTTTCGTGCTTGATGATGAAGTTCATTTACTAAATCCCGCTTTTTCATTGTTTTATTCGGTATGATATATTAAAGCGGGTGAGTTGAATGGAGCTTGCGATAAGGCTTTAAATATTTCGTTTTGTGAACGTTTGAGTTGTGATATTTCTTCTCGTAGGTAGGTGCACTCTTGAATGAATTTTTTCTTTAAAATTTCTTGTATGTACTTGATTTGCGTATGTACGTAAGCTTGGTTGACCGCATCTGCTCCTTCTGCTGAAGGTGCAACATTCCTAATCTTTTTATTTTGCACGTTAACGTTGTTATCTTCATCAATATTGACTCCCAATAATCTCGAAACATTTTCTCTCACTGCTATTGATTGGTTTTTCTGATTGTAATGATGTCCAAACTTATCAACAGTCATGTGTTGTATGCTCCTTGAGAGTATTATTTAATATATTATATTTCCTTCTCGCAGTTCCTCGATAATAGAAACAATTTCATTAGTATGGTTATTGTTTCCGGCTTGTTGTGATGCCAACAACAACTTTAATCGTTCTATCAATTCGTTGGGATCGTCCCAGTATATATAGTTGGGTTTACCAGGATTTATTGTCAGTAAGCCTTTGCCGCTGTGAGTATCCTCTATTATATTTTTTATTATTTTCTTATATTTTTGTCCCCTGTTGGACTTTATTCGTCCATTAGATTCATAGTTTATTCTATGCGCATTTGTGTCTAATAATATTGTTTTGTAAATATCGAGTTCTGCATGATCATAGTTCTTGGGGTCTTGATAAAAGAACAGTTCAAACAAACCGGGTGTTAATGCCCAATTTTTATTTCCAATCATAATCTTTTCATCGCTTATTTTGAGTGGTTGGTCCCCAAATCTCCATTCTCCATTGTTATCTTTGTGTGGACCATAGACTACATCTAGTTTATTTAATTTTCTTCAAGAATGATAGATTCATAGGTTCCTCATTGTTGGAATAAAATTTATCGTCGCCTTGTGATATATTAAAGGAATCGAAATTTTGTGTGTAATCTACTTTATGCTTTAACCCCTCAAATACATTGGAATCTAACTTAACATCTGGTTTATAATTTTTAAGGGTGTACTTGTAATAATAGAATCTCTGTACATTTCCATTTTCTCTTTCTTAGGCATAATCATTTTGGAAGTATTTTCAGTTTAAAGCTTTAATAGTTTGTTTATTGGCTCCGTTATTGATTTGAAAGTGTTTTTCAATTCTGTAGTTTTAGCTTCTTCGCCCATTTTAATGCTTTGAAATTTCTTTTTCAAAACATTTCTGGACTTAACAAGCCGTTTTCCTCCTCCATGGCTGTAGGTGCACTAATATAAATTAACATTTGCAAATACATTAACTAATATTAAGGTTGAATAAATATATGAAAGCCGTTTCTGTATCTTCCAGAGTGAATTTCGTTATCCTTGGAAATCGTTAGAAATCCATACTTTTCCTTCCAGCATTCATGACAATTTTTTTTTGAAATCTTCAAAACTAATGTCACTTCCGACGTGATCGTTAAATATATGTCTTAAATTCAGATCATCTTGTTTAAACACGATTATCAAATTCGCATTATCACGTAATAAATGCTTTGGTATACGTGTGTATGTTTGACACAAATAAAACGAATCAACATTCTAATGTCGTCCAATACTGAAGTAATTTTTAATGTTGTTTTGTTTATCGCATGCAACATCATCAAAAATCATGATTGAGTTTGGCTTTATTTCGTCCGTTTGTATAACATCGTCATTGTTGTTAAATTTATACAATCTCATTCCCTTTATAGTGGATATCAGTTTCTTTAGGTACTCATATTTTGTGTGATACAGCGATTTTAAGTAAATGTAAACATTTTCGAATTTTAATCCATTGGGGCTTTCTATCAAACTAAGCATCACATTAGTTTTTCCACAATTTGATGGTCCTACTATTAAGGCTCGTATAGAATCAGTCAGCAAAGTACTATGTCGTAGTTTTAAGAAAACATTCATATTTATAATATAATCAAATATCGATATTTCTCTCGTTTAGCGCCCTGCTAAAAATGTATAAAATGATTGTTTACAACACGAAGCGATTTATTAGAAAGAAACACGTTCAAGGAGGAGGACTGGTAAATAAGTTGATTAACTCTTTACCCGTTGAACTTCATTTACCAGGATATCAATTTTGTGGACCTGGAACAAAGCTAGAAAAACGTATGCAAAGAGGAGATCAAGGTATTAATCCATTAGATACAGCGTGTAGAGCACACGATATTGCCTATTCCCAAAATAAAGATATTGAACAACGTCACATTGCTGATCGTGAACTAACTGAACGGGTTTGGGAGCGAGTAAAATCGAAAAATAGTAACATTGGAGAAAAAATTAGCGTATATCTTGTAACTAACATAATGAAGGCTACGACAAAGCTAGGGATGGGTTATAAAAACCCCAAACAAATATTGGGTCAACAACTTTTTAAAAGCGCTTTAAAAAAAGCTACGAGTTCCCTTAAAAGCAAAAACCCAACTGATATTGATGAAGCCAAAAAAATAGCCAGACATGAAATACAAAAGACGTTTCGAGGAAAAAAATCAAAGGTCGCTATACCGCGAGTAATAAGCGTTCCCAAAAGAGGTGGATTTCTTCCTCTCATCCCATTCTAACTGGATTAGGAGCATTGGGAGGCTTAGCATCGGGTAGTTCACCAATGCCGTTTTAAATGCAAAAAAAGCCAAAGAAGAGTTGTATGGACAAATCAGACATAACAAAACAATAGAAGCTATAGCTATGGGTAAAGGTCTCTATCTCAAACCATATAAAAAGGGCTATGGAATTTATGTTGATGAAATTAAAAGTCCAAAAAACTAATTAAGCAGCTACCCAAAGGTGCTCTAAGATGCAAATATTAGTTTTTTTTTGGGAAAAAATATATACCTCACTTTAGAGGTGTTTATATGCGTGATAATTTACCTAAGAAACCACATGGAATTGAATGTGGTATCATAAATTTGGATGTTAGCAGTGGACCTGGTACGCATTGGGTGGCATATAATAAAATCAATAATAATGTCGACTATTACGACAGTCTCGGTAATCTTCAACCCCCGGTAGAAGTTTTACGTTATTTGGGACCAGCTATTACATACAATTATAAAAGAGATCAACGATTTCATACATACAATTGTGGACATCTTTGTTTAAAGTTTTTATTGGACATGAGCAAAATTTTGTAAATACTCCAACATCGATGATATCCCCTCCATTCAAATTCAACTTTCCTAAGAAGATGATTGAAATCAATAGATCGGATATTGCACTGGTTGATTTTCAGCATTGCCATGGACACCACAAGAGTATTTTTGTGAAGGAACTAAAATGTATGTGTGGTGCTTCTGTTGTTCCAGATTATTTTTTGTTTCGTCCACCTTTTAATATAAAAGAACTTACTGGGGAAGCATGCAGAACAAATGCCTACACCAAGACATATGTGAATGGCTTAGATTGGACGGATGGAGAAAAAATTATAATGATGTCGAGAAAGCTCTTACACCATTGAACAACTATCAATATATTTTTGTCGTTGGACAAGAAAAGAATATCTTCTTAAAGAAATATATTCATTCTACCATTATAAATTTTGAAAATAATATGAAACTTCGAGCTTGCCAAAATTATTTTACAAACTGTTCTATACATTTGGACACTAGATTTAAGTGTTCCGTAAATAATATATTTAAGATATTTGTATTCATTGAACAAAACTGGACAGAACTTGGCTACATACTACACGAGGAAATTAATAAAGTTAATAAATAAAAACTGTATTATTTGCATAAAACTTTATTTAAAGCATTAAAGATAATAAAAGTGAACAATAATAAGAAAATGGGTGAACATTTACTCGCTCCGCGACCACAAACGTCTACACCAATTTCAGAAGGCATACAATTCCAATTTTTTGAAATAGTTGGGACATTAGTTGTTTCACGCCCTTCCAGCAATGGGCAACGATATGTCAACCTTGAATGCTCAGTAACAGGACAATCAGTTTGATCCCAACTATGAATGTTTACTTTACAAAAATAACAGCTGGTAATATCTCCTACTCAAGTATATACTGCAGCCATTGTCTTGGGATCTGGATAATTTAAAGGCCAGCGAGCAAAGGTTTTTAAGCGTTCGTCTTCCTTATTAAGAAGAGACATCTTCCTTTCTGAAGCTTCACTAATAAACTGAAATATCTCTCTGTACACATTTAAATGAAAACAGCTTGCAATTTTTAGTTTCTAACAAAATATTTATTTACTTTTCAGTTTATGTTAAATATGGTTGATAAAAATAATCTGGTTGATCCAAATGTTTTAATTCTAGTTTGTAAAGACTCTCTGCACTTCCATCTTTCAACACAGTTTTCGCCACAGAATAACCCCCACCAGCTATTTCTTTTAGGTACTCATCTGCCAGAGAGAGGAATCTTGACGGCAAATAAAGGATAGCATCACTAATTTTCAGCACAATTCTTTCCCCATATTTTGTATTTGTTCTAAAGGCGCCATGGATGTTGTATTCATTGTTATCCTCCATTTCTTTCAAAGTTATTATTTTTTATAACTGAAAGAATTGAATAAATTTATTAAATCTGCGTTTGCCCTTATATCACTTTCAATGTTTAATTTTATACTGTGAGCCTTACTTAAATTGTCTTCTATATATACGAATATTTAACGCGAATTTCACAATATTACAGAGTTACTAGAGATTTTAATTTTGAGCATAATTAAGCATGTTCTCATTCATGCTCCAATCTATCGTTGATACAGAATTTGTCATGAAACTCTGCAACAACGCTTCCCCCAAATTCTCATATCCATTTCACAGAAATCCAGTCGTTAGTTAATGTAAACAATGGTGTTTCCTTCTTCAAATCCCTTCAATTTCAATACCGAATTGATGCATGGTTTGTCATGAAACTCTTTCAGTTTCAATTCTCTCAAATTGCTACATAATGTAAACAAAGTATTCATCGACAAAAATATCAAAAAGCGATCGATATAATGTATCAAAATGCCTGTCCACACAAGAAGAATTTGCTGTGATTGGCTACAGCAGCATTTTTTTAGTGTGTATATGCTACAACATTAATTGGTGGTTAGATGTCGCCTATATCGTTTCGAGGGAAATGACTGGAGAGCCATCTGGACAAACCAAATTTGTCTCTGCAATATTCACTTCTCATATGGTGGATCTCTCTAGCCCCATTCGATATGATCATATTTCAATAGTTTTGGAGTGTGTCTATGCTACAACATAATTTATGGTTAGTATAGATAGGACTCAATAAAATTATAGACAAATTAAAATAAGGACAACGAAAAGTTAGTTTTGTCTTGTTATCTCATCAGGTTTTGCATAGCCAACTTGCTGATTTACGCGTTCAACCCACTCGACTTCGAAAACACATGTTATCGTTTTTCAAGAATTTCACTTGACTATTCCGGAGTTTTTCGATGTCATTACGTACTTTTCACAACAATAAACGGTGAGAGCATTTCTTTGTCTATATTTTCATTTATATTTTCATCTATGCAAAAATTAAAACCCCTGAAATATCAATAATTGTAGGATATTTGTTAATTGAAACTCTTCTATAATATATCACATTTATTGAAGTCGATTTCTTGAAATATATGTTTTCCAATAAATTAATAAGCACATTTGACTGCAGTTATCAGCATGTTGACTATACAAAAGCATTCTGAGAGCCATCTAGACAAAATGATTTTCTAGGATACTTGACGCTTTCAGATGTGTTTCTGCTATATTCACTTCTCACATGGTGAATCTCTTTAGTCCCATTCGATATGATCATAATACAGTTGTTTCGGAGGGTGTCTATGCTAGTGGTTAATATTAAAACTTGAAATTTCACCATCCCATACACAGTTTTGGATTGTGTCTGCGTTAGCGCCATCTAGTAGTTCATATTAAAACTAGCAACGCCAACAGCCCCAATAAAATTTGCCGTGGTACAATTCAAAAAACAACATCCCCAACATAATTTGCCGTAGTACAATTCAAAAGACAACTTCCCCAATAAAATTTGCCGTGGTACAATTCCCAAGACAACATCCCCATAAAAATTCACCGTACTAAATTTCCCCCAATCAACATCCCCAATAGAATTTGCCATGGTACAATTCCCAAGACAACATCCCCATTAAAAATTGCCGTGGCACAATTCCCAAGACGACATCCACATTAAAATTCACCGCGGTGAATTTCCCCCAATCAACATCCCCAATAGAATTTGCCGTGGTAAATCGTGGTGAATTCCCAACATCCCCATAAGCACTCTACTGGAATTATTTCAAATTTGGTATTTGAAGATCGTAATCGCTTGTACAGCCTAAGACAGAAAATTGTCTGTGCATGTCCACGTCTTCGTATAGCCCCCATATAACGGTACCAACCGATTTTCCGTATTTTGATGATTTAAGCAAATTTATTCACCGGAATTTATTCAAATTTGTTATTTGAAGTTCGTAATGGATACTACAGCCAAAGACAGAAAATTGTCTGTGCATGTCCACGTCTTCATATAGGCCCCATATAACGGTACCTCTTGATATTCGGTATTTTGATGATTAGTAGTCTGTACCCTGCCGAACAAAAAGGATGCTGTATTGAAGTTCGTCAATCACAAGAAAAAGGAAAAGGTGCCTTTCGTTATTTATGCTGACTCCGAGAGCATACTGGAAGACATGCCGGAAGATGAGAACAATGGGGCGAGTAAAAAAACGGAAAAGGTAAAGAAGCATATTCCATGTGCTTTTAGTTATTTTATTAAATGTAGTTTTAATGAAAATTTAAATAAGTTATTTATATAAAGTGGTCCCGATTCAGCAAATGTTTTTCTGAAAGAACTAATTCAGGATTGTAATTTTTTGTATGATAGTTACCTAACCAAAACGAAACCTATGAATATTCTAACACGCCTTTCTTAGGGACATCAATTGTGGTATATGTGGCGATATTTTAGGTAACGATAGGGTGAAAGATCATGGTCACTTAACGGGACAATATCGAGGTGTGGTACATAACCATACCATATAACCATAACCATACCAACCATAACCTACCTAAATTTCTTCCAATATATTTCCACAATTTTTCTTCGTACCTCTTCTTTAAAGAATTAGTTGAATTTGGAGGTGAAATAAGAGTCATACCCCAAAACAAAGAAAAATATATTTCAATGTCTTATTTCAATAATATGGATAACGAGTCAACCGACTCTAGTTCTTTAAAAAGTACAGTTGTTGTAGGAGAAGAAGAAGATTTGAGTGAGGCAGATGATGAGGAATTCCAGCAAAAAGGGGAAAGTGCGGGCAAAAAAGAGAAAAAAAAAAAAGAAAATGAATAGATTAGAGCATCGTTTCTTAGATAGTTTTCGATTTATGCCCATTAGTTTGGATAAATTAGCAAGTAATTTATCTCGAGATTCTTTTGTTGCTGTCAGATCTCATTTTCCTGATGATGAAGCATTCGCACTTATGACTAGGAAAGGGGTATTTCCCTACGAATATATTTCATCATTTGAAAAATTGAAGGAGTAACAACTTCCCCATATAGACCAATTTTATAATAAGTTGACAGATACTGAATGCTCGTCAGACGATTATAGGCATGCAACAAATGTTTGGTCACATTTTCGATATCAAACTATGCAAGGCTACATGTATTTGTACTTAAAAACAGATGTCTTGCTTTTAGCAGACGTATTTGAAAATTTCAGGAGCTTATGTATGTGAATTCACGAACTGGACCCTTGTCAATATCTCACAGCACCATCTCTATCTTGGGATGCAATGCTACTATGTACTAAAGTCGAACTTGAGCTACTCAGAGATATAGACTTGGACAATTTCTGCAAAAATGGTATTCGGGGAGGGCTTACCCAGTGTTCCAACAGACACTCGGTAGCAAATAATGAAGATGCTCCCAATTATAATAGTGCCAAACCAGAGATAAATATCTATTATTTGGATGTAAATAATTTATATGGTACAGTTATGACTGAGTGTCTCTCTGAAAAAGATTTTAGATGGGTGGAGGGTTATGAAATGGAGAAATTCACTGATCCAGCTGTATTATTATCTATTCCTGACAACGCTCCTACTGCTTTTATTTTAGAGGTTGATATTGAATATCCACCGCACCTTCACGACAAACATAACGATTTGCCTTTTTTGGTGGAGAAAAAGTGTGTTGAGGGCTCAAAAACCGAAAAACTGATTGCAGATTTTACTGACAAAACATCATACACCATACACTACAAATTATTTAAGCAATATCTGAAACATGGACTAATTCTTAAGAAAGTCCATAGAGTTTTGACTTTCACACAAAGAGCTTGGTTAGCTCCTTACATACTGAACATAGGGAAAAGGCTGAAAACGCCTTTGAAAAAGATTTTTTTTAAATTATTGAATAACTCTTCATTCGGTAAGACAATGGAGAATATCGGCAAAAGAAAAACGGTGAAAATAGTGACAATGTGGGTAGATGAGGCAAATCAAAGAAGAAGGAATGTTGCTAGTAAATTAATCTCGAAGCCAAATTTTCACAGCCTTTCAATATTCTCCGAAAATATGGTTGGTATTCAAATTAGGAATGTCAGAGTAAAATATGATAGACCATTGTACTTAGGGTTCTGCATATTAGATTTATCAAAGTGGGTGATGTATGATTTTCTGTATGATTTTCTAAAAGTGAAATTTGGTGAGGATTTTAATCTAAATTATATGGATACAGATTCGTTCATATTAACATTTTACGGACGGAATTTGTATTCCGAATTATCTTTAGATGAAATATTGGCTAGATTTGACACGTCAGGGTTTTCAAAAGAAAATAAATATAAACTTCCTCTTATTAATAAGAAAAAACTTGGCGTGATGAAAGATGAGAATGACGGAAAAACAATGGTTGAATTTGTAGGCCTTCGTCCTAAAATGTATGCCATCAATGTAGTTGATAGCGAAGAAGTAAAAAAATCTAAGGGTGTTAAAAAGTCGGTCCCAAAAAAGTATACTATAGATAAATATCGAGAATGTCTTAATAACAAAAAGGTTTTTACGGTACCATGTTTTCGTTTAGGTCAAGGCAGCATACAATATATACAGACAAAATTACTAAAATATCGCTAAGCCATCAAGATGATGAACGATTTATTCTAGAGGATGGTATTCACACCTATGCTTGGGGCCACTATAGATTAAATAACCTTCATGAAACAAATTTAAATAACTCAAATAAATGTGTCTCAATGGACTTGGATTAAAATATAAATTCATTTATGATTTAAATTTCAATATATGGATAAAGAGCATAGTAATAATATTAATTTAATTGCCTTTACTCACTACAAATGTCATCATATTAATATTTTCTCGCAACACAAAATGTTTAATCTTTAAGTAAATATATGTGTATTATATTTTAAGTGGTGTATTATATTCTAACTAACTTTAACTATTCTTATTAGAAAATAAAACAAAATATTTTTGTATATAAATTTATGTAAATTGTGTTTTTTTTTGAAATATTCTTGCAAAGGTGAGTATAAAATAAATTATACTACTTTTCGTACAATTCCTGTTAATGGAACGTACTCGACCAGACGATCATGGATAATTAAACAGTACGCAGAAGTGTTTTGTGGAATTGGTTTATTGGTTTCAAATTGGATTTTTAAATCGATTGGTCCATTCTTAACAGCTTCGTTTTGATTGCTAATGTCAATAACGGCAATGGGCTTGTCTTTAAAACTTGCATATGTAAGAAGTGGTTGTGGCTCCCTCATGTAATATGATTGTTGAAACTTTGTATACATGTCATATAGTACTGCATAGCCATTTTCTTCGAAATTTACATTCAAATCATCGTAAGGATAGGTTTCAGAGTTCAAGTGAACTTTGATGTTTTTAAGTTCGCAATGTTGCAGCTTGTTGTTTTTCGAAAATCAAAGCAACATATCGTGGTCTTTCATGATTGACAGACAATTTAACACTCTAACTGTGTTGTCTTCCACCAGAAAAAGTTGGATTAAAGTAGTAGTCCCAGCTGCGGAATGCTAAAGGCAACGATTTCCATCCTTGATAGTTTTCAAGAAACTGATTTTTCTGTAGTCTGATAATTGAATGTGTTGTACTTTCCATACAACATTTGTTATGGTGAGTTTAATTTCCTCCGTATCCATGGTTGAATAACACACATTTTTATCGTTGGCACTACGCAAAAGAATCAAGTCATGCTTGCTGTTGCAAATTACTCTATCAAAGTCCTCTGCGAACCCTAGTAGACGGTTTAAGGGTACACAAAAATTAAAGTAGCCTACTGATAAATCATTATCAGCTTTCCATCTCGCTTTGCTCATAACCTTACTTTCGGATTCGCTTAGAGAAATCCAATTTTTAATTTCTGTAGTTATTCCTAGATAACGAGTACGATCAATTTCAACTCCATTTAGTTCATAGCGAATTTCATCAAACATGTATCCCACACAAGTCTTGCATTTTGAGAAACTTTTCCCTTGCTAATAGATAACTCTCCGATGGAAGTATGTAAAGATCCTGATTTTGTATACTTATCCGAATTTCATCATTATTTTTAAATGATTGAATATATGGAACATAGCTGTGGCCGCTCATTAATGTTAAGTATTTCAGACATTTGGTTTGACTTTAAACTTAATAAGTTTCAAGAACTCTTTATTTTCCTTTGAAATTGTAGGTCTTGTCGGTTTGACAACTTTATGATGAATGTGTCTTGGTATTTGTTTATGATTGTATTTATTGTAGATAATCATGATTGCATTGGTCTTATATGAATACGTAGCGTGATTTCTTCTTCTCTAAAATTTATAAAGCGACCTTCTTGATCTACTATCTTTATCTCCAGACGACCGATTTCTTTGACGTTCACTGGTAAATAAATGAGATTTATCGGTCTCTCCACCAATTTATATCCCGGAGGAATATTAAGAGCAAATTCATGTAGAATATGCGTTGGCGACCCATTCATGAATGATTCAGTTACAATGTTGCAGTGTATTTGTATGGCATTAACCTTTAAAATGTCGCCTTGAAGGTTTGAAGTATGTTTTTTCCCAGATTCTAAGATTTTTTCGGTGAAACCAAAAAGCTTGCCTATAGATTTTTCTTTATCAAAGTAAATAGGATCATGAGAAGACATGATTTCTACTTTTAGCGTATTATTATTCGCCTTAATTTCAATGGATCTATTCTAGTGGATAGTTTTATATTCCGTGTCCAAGTAATTCGCAATATCTTGCAATTTATAGGATATATTTTTATAATATTGTCTCCAATGTGAAAGAGATTGTTATCATTATCCACATTGGGTATTGAATTGTATGATTGGAAATCTATTAGGCAACACTCATAACTACTATTTCCCAATTCAATTGGGGGTAAATATGTTGAATGTAGAATTGGAGATTTACCGGACACAGTAAACGTTCTTGACATTGCAAAATTCTTTGTCGTAATAATTTAAATACAAAATATGCATACTTATATATATGGATTTTTATTTATTTAAATATATGCTTGTATATATGTATATCTACATATTAATGATATGATATATGATATGATTATTATCTATCTATGAGTTATATTTGTCTGAGAATCCCAGCCACTTAACCCAGACTTTATTACCTTTTGTTTTTAAAATTTTCTCAACTAAATACGTGTTGGGATATTTTGTGGATAAAAGTTCTTCTTTGTAGAAACATCCTTGGATGGGATTCCTTTCATAGTTTTCTAATAAATAGCCATAGAAACATCAGTTGCCGTTTTTGTAATAACCCTTTTTCGTGCTTGATGATGAAGTTCATTTACTAAATCCTGCTTTTTCATTGTTTTATTCGGTATGATATATTAAAGCGGGTGAGTTGAATGGAGCTTGCGATAAGGCTTTAAATATTTCGTTTTGTGAACGTTTGAGTTGTGATATTTCTTCTCTTAGGTAGGTGCACTCTTGAATGAATTTTTTCTTTAAAATTTCTTGTATGTACGTAAGCTTGGTTGACCGCATCTGCTCCTTCTGCTGGAGGTGCAACATTCCTAATCTTTTTATTTTGCACGTTAAGGTTGTTATCTTCATCAATATTGACTCCCAATAATCTCGAAACATTTTCTCTCACTGCTATTGATTGGTTTTTCTGATTGTAATGATGTCCAAACTTATCAACAGTCATGTGTTGTATGCTCCTTGAGAGTATTATTTAATATATTATATTTCCTTCTCGCAGTTCCTCGATAATAGAAACAATTTCATTAGTATGGTTATTGTTTCCGGCTTGTTGTGATGCCAACAACAGCTTTAATCGTTTTATCAATTCATTGGGATCGTCCCAGTATATATAGTTGGGTTTACCAGGATTTATTGTCAGTAAGCCTTTGCCGCTGTGAGTATCCTCTATTATATTTTTTATTATTTTCTTATATTTTTGTCCCCTGTTGGAATTTATTCGTCCATTAGATTCATAGTTTATTCTATGCGCATTTGTGTCTAATAATATTGTTTTGTAAATATCGAGTTCTGCATGATCATAGTTCTTGGGGTCTTGATAAAAGAACAGTTCAAACAAACCGGGTGTTAATGCCCAATTTTTATTTCCAATCATAATCTTTTCATCGCTTATTTTGAGTGGTTGGTCCCCAAATCTCAATTCTCCATTGTTATCTTTGTGTGGACCATAGACTACATCTAGTTTATTTAATTTTCTTCAAGAATGATAGATTCATAGGTTCCTCATTGTTGGAATAAAATTTATCGTCGCCTTGTGATATATTAAAGGAATCGAAATTTTGTGTGTAATCTACTTTATGCTTTAACCCCTCCAATATATTGGAATCTAACTTAACATCTGGTTTATAATTTTTAAGGGTGTACTTGTAATAATAGAATCTCTGTACATTTCCATTTTCTCTTTCTTAGGCATAATCATTTTGGAAGTATTTTCAGTTTAAAGCTTTAATAGTTTGTTTATTGGCTCCGTTATTGATTTGAAAGTGTTTTTCAATTCTGTAGTTTTAGCTTCTTCGCCCATTTTAATGCTTTGAAATTTCTTTTTCAAAACATTTCAGGACTTAACAAGCCGTTTCAGCATTTCCTCCTCCATGGCTGTAGGTGCACTAATATAAATTAACATTTGCAAATACATTAACTAATATTAAGGTTGAATAAATATATGAAAGCCGTTTCTGTATCTTCCAGAGTGAATTTCGTTATCCTTGGAAATAGTTAGAAATCCATACTTTTCCTTCTAGCATTCATGACAAATTTTTTTTGAAATCTTCAAAACTAATGTCACTTCCGACGTGATCGTTAAATATATGTCTTAAATTCAGATCATCTTGTTTAAACACGATTATCAAATTCGCATTATCACGCAATAAATGCTTTGGTATACGTGTGTATGTTTGACACAAATAAAACGAATCAACATTCTAATGTCGTCCCATACTGAAGTAATTTTTAATGTTGTTTTGTTTATCGCATGCAACATCATCAAAAATCATGATTGAGTTTGGCTTTATTTCGTCCGTTTGTATAACATCGTCATTGTTGTTAAATGTATACAATCTCATTCCCTTTATAGTGGATATCAGTTTCTTTAGGTACTCATATTTTGTCTGATACAGCGATTTTAAGTAAATGTAAACATTTTCGAATTTTAATCCATTGGGGCTTTCTATCAAACTAAGCATCACATTAGTTTTTCCACAATTTGATGGTCCTACTATTAAGGCTCGTATAGAATCAGGCAGCAAAGTACTACGTCGAGGGGTTTTCCTTTGTATAAAATCCACATTTTGAACAATTATTTTAGCTTTCTGTTCCAGTAATCTCATGATTTAAACTATTAAGTAGTTTTAAGAAAACATTCATATTTATAATATAAGCAAATATCGATATTTCTCTCGTTTAGCGCCCTGCTAAAAAAGTATAAAATGATTGTTTACAACACGAAGCGATTTATTTGAAAGAAACACGTTCAAGGAGGAGGACTGGTAAATCAGTTGATTAACTCTTTACCCGTTGAACTTCGTTTACCAGGATATCAATTTTGTGGACCTGGAACAAAGCTAGAAAAACGTATGCAAAGAGGAGATCAAGGTATTAATCCATTAGATACAGCGTGTAGAGCACACGATATTGCCTATTCCAAAAATAAAGATATTGAACAACGTCACATTGCTGATCGTGAACTAACTGAACGGGTTTGGGAGCGAGTAAAATCGAAAAATAGTAACATTGGAGAAAAAATTAGCGTATATCTTGTAACTAACATAATGAAGGCTACGACAAAGCTAGGGATGGGTTATAAAAACCCCAAACAAATATTGGGTCAACAACTTTTTAAAAGCGCTTTAAAAAAAGCTACGAGTTCCCTTAAAAGCAAAAACCCAACTGATATTGATGAAGCCAAAAAAATAGCCAGATATGAAATACAAAAGACGTTTCGAGGAAAAAAATCAAAGGTCGCTATACCGCGAGTAATAAGCGTTCCCAAAAGAGGTGGATTTCTTCCTCTCATTCCCATTCTAACTGGATTAGGAGCATTGGGAGGCTTAGCATCGGGTAGTTCACCAATGCCGTTTTAAATGCAAAAAAAGCCAAAGAAGAGTTGGATGGACAAACCAGACATAACAAAACAATAGAAGCTATAGCTATGGGTAAAGGTCTCTATCTCAAACCATATAAAAAGGGCTATGGAATTTATGTTGATGAAATTAACCCTCGAATACTATCGTCTATTTCACTTACGTCTGTACTATAGATGGGTGGTTTCCACCTATACAACGTTAGTATTTGGTTTTCTCAAATGACAAGCGAAACTTATATAATAATTGATTTGGTTTTAAGAATGAATACCCAACTACTGAAAAACTGCAAAATTCTATGTTTAATTCACTTATTTTGTTTTATTTAATGATTTTGTTAGGAATATAACAATTAGAGAAAAAAAAAAAAATAAAATATTAAAAATGCACTTTGCAAAATCAGCTTCAACTTCTTGAGTTTTTGCATTATGATCCTTTTACGAACTAATTTGGAAAGCTGAGAATATATAAAAGAAAAAGTTATTTAATAATTTTTTTGGCATAAAGTAAATTTTTTTCTTAAACGTGATCTAAATACTTACAAATTTAAGTTACTCATTACAGCATGTAAACATATCGTCATAGATTAAGTTCGTATCTTGCAAAGCTGGTCCATAGCAGTACGTACAAAGAGGGTTGGTGTGACTTTTGCAAATAAAAATTTCACATTTGCAGCATGTCGTCTTAGTTTTTCGATCCTTTGCATTACCGCATACCTGGCAGCGGGATTGTTTAAGTCTTATGGCTGGTGGTGATATGTTCTGCTGTTCGTCAATGTTAGCACAGAACTTCTTCGCAAATTTTTGACAGCTTAATTTTAGGTTATTTGATAATGTGCTAATTTTGCTACGCTTTTCTATCTGTGGCGCAATGAGACTGAATGCAAGATCTTTTATAAAAAGTGATCGCTTTTTATATTTCAGTGGTGGATTTTTAGTGCATAATAAAACTATACGTGCATTTATGGCAGCCAAGTTCATAAGCGAATAGAATACCAACAAAGGCCAGCGATTTGAAGTTCTGGCAACATTATATGTAGCACATAACTGGTCAGTCGTATCGACTCCACCTTTAGTTTTATTGTAAAATTCAACAATCTCTGGTAAACACTTTGGACCATCCAGTATTTTTCCATCTCTATGAAATGTAGAGAGCAACAAAACACACTTATTCCGTTTTGGAATGTACGATAAGATCGTAGATTTTTTTCTAAATCCAAAAATTGTTGATTTAACTTCCCGATTTTTGGGTTGAGAAAATGAGGGGGGTAAAACACGCTTATTCTTTCGTATGGTTCCAACAAGCGTAGTTTTTTTTTCCAACAAATATTCTGCTAGACTGTAAGACTTAAACCAATTGTCAGTCGTTATATTTCGACCCGAGTTTTGGAGATGTTGGATTATTCGTCTTACTACTGCCTCTGCCTTATTTGATAAATTATATGGACCCAGTGGTTGTTGGCCGCAATAGATTTCCAATTTAGATGTGTAATATGTTGTTGAATCCACCGCGGAAAATATTTTTATACCATACTTAGCTGGCTTATTAGGAATGTATTGTCTAAAACTGCAGCGTCCACGAAAGCCTTCCAATTTTTCATCAACCGTTATATAACTACCGCATGAAAAATTTTTTTCACAATTCTGATTGAACATTTCAAATATTTCTCGTATTGGGGCTAGTTTATCTAATTTTCGACGCTCCATACGGGTGTTAACATCGTCGAAACGAATGCATCGCATTAGAAATAAGAATCGATTGAATGACATGGTGGCTATAAATATTTCTAACCCAGTACCATCTGACGCCCATAAATCTCTTACGTTTACATGTGAAGACTTGTGTAGACCACCGATATACAACAATCCAAATAAAGCATTTATTTCATCTCTACGTGTTAAACGTGCATTTTTCAAATCTTTGTATTTTACTTGCACCTTCAAGATGTAAATGTTTGTTTTTTCCACAACAAGGTCCACAAAATTAAAAAAAATTGCCCAACTTTCAAACGGGGTAGTTACGTTTTGTGACGTAGCTGTTACTTTTGGAGCATTTGTGAAAATATTTTCAGCCGTTGCTCGCGTTTTTGGAAATGGAACATTTTGCCAAATACTTCCATCTTTCCCAATGTATTGCACTACATCATTATCTTCATTTTTATCAAATTCTTGCTCAGAACCAGAGTCATGATTGCTCATAATTTCCTCATCACTGCTTTCACCACTGCTTTCGCCACCAATATTTTCTTCTTGATCCATGTCAACATCTGATAAAAGCGCCATCAGTCGCTCTTGATTTATTTCGTAGGCACACATTCTTAGTCAAAACTGCACTGAAAAAAGAATTCTTAACCACACTCGGCGTAACGGTTCACTAATTTGTAATCTTCTTTTAACACAGAAAAACATGAGTTGTTATGCAAAAGTGACAGCATTTCTTTCAGTATTTTTTGGGAGAGGGGTGAGCGTAAAGTGTCTTACGCTCTTTACTGTATAACTATTTGCATGGTAGATCTAACAGGTAACCGTATCGTCGAATTGCTACAACAAAGCAACTTTTGTGGTACCCTCAAATGTCAAAATTGGCATCTAAGGCGAAAAACATAGATTCGCCATGACATTTAAAGGTTGCGGCAAATTTGTTTCCACCAATCAGAAACGAGGTGTTTGTTTACATTTTATTTTGTGTGCTCTCGTCGTAAACGAACGTCGCAATAAAAGTTTTTATTGTAAAACAAATAAAAGTAAAATAAGCATTAATTGTAGTATTGCGATATTTTTTAAACAAAGAAACTTATAATGACTATATTTAACTGGTTTAAACCGAAAGTTTTCCGGAACTGCAAATGGAAAGAGTCGAATTCATGCACTACTTCCCGTGATGTGCTTTGGGAATCTTAGATGTTGAGGCTAACTTAATTCTTAAAGCTGCACTCCATTCTAACCTCCTTCCTTCATTTTCTTTTAATTTGTTTACTGGTTTCACTCTAAACTTGCTCTTAAATTATTTGAAATATTATAAAAAGGTACTTTAAGGAAAACAACATAAACAAATTTGTTGTTGCATTCATTTAGGGCGAGTTCTTCATTACAACAATTTGTTTTGACATTTAGTGGTGCCGTCAGCTGGGCTGATGCGATTACCTAGTACATCTACCTTGACTATTTTATTCATTATCTGCCACTGCCGTACCTTTTGTGTACCAATTCCAAAGAAAATATAATACTATTTTATACTGATATATTTCAATACTGATAACTATCGTGGGTGTAAAACACCCACAATTTTTGATCACCATTACTATCGAGGGTGTAAACCACCCAAGGCTTTCAAAAAACCTGCTTTATGTAAAAATTACCATACTTGTAGCTGTAAATAATGCTTTTTTATATCAATAACTATTTAAATGAGGATTACATTATAATTTAGTTAGGATTTTCATGAAAAATTATAAACTTCTCTAAGAAATTCAGCTTTATGGGTGGATTCCACCCAGGCGATAGTCCTTGAGGGTTAAAAGTCCAAAAAACTAATTAAGCAGCTACCCAAAGGTGCTCTAACCGATGCAAATATTATTTTTTTTTTTTTTTTTTTGGGAAAAAATATATACCTCACTTTAGAGGTGTTTATACGCGTGATAATTTACCTAAGAAACCACATCGAATTGAATGTGGTATCATAAATTTGGGTGTTAGCAGTGGACCTGGTACGCATTGGGTGGCATATAATAAAATCAATAATAATGTCGACCATTACGACAGTTTCGGTAATCTTCAACCCCCGGTAGAAGTTTTACGTTATTTGGGACCAGCTATTACATACAATTATAAAAGAGATCAACGATTTCATACATACAATTGTGGACATCTTTGTTTCCTAAGAAGATGATTGAAATCAATAGATCGGATATTGCACTGGTTGATTTTCAGCATTGCCATGGACACCACAAGAGTATTTTTGTGAAGGAACTAAAATTTATGTGTGGTGCTTCTGTTGTTCCAGATTATTTTTTGTTTCGTCCACCTTTTAATATAAAAGAACTTACTGGGGAAGCATGCAGAACAAATGCCTACACCAAGACATATGTGAATGATGTCGAGAAAGCTCTTACACCATTGAACAACTATCAATATATTTTTTGTCGTTGGACAAGAAAAGAATATCTTCTGAAAGAAATATATTCATTCTACCATTATAAATTTTGAAAATAATATGAAACTTCGAGCTTGCCAAAATTATTTTACAAACTGTTCTATACATTTGGACACTAGATTTAAGTGTTCCGTAAATAATATATTTAAGATATTTGTATTCATTGAACAAAACTGGAAAGAACTTGGCTACATACTACACGAGGAAATTAATAAAGTTAATAAATAAAAACTGTATTATTTTCATAAAACTTTATTTAAAGCATTAAAGATAATAAAAGTGAACAATAATAAGAAAATGGGTGAACATTTACTCGCTCCGCGACCACAAACGTCTACACCAATTTCAGAAGGCATACAATTCCAATTTTTTGAAACAGTTGGGACATTAGTTGTTTCACGCCCTTCCAGCAATGGGCAACGATATGTCAACCTTGAATGCTCAGTAACAGGACAATCAGTTTGATCCCAACTATGAATGTTTACTTTACAAAAATAACAGCTGGTAATATCTCCTACTCAAGTATATACTGCAGCCATTGTCTTGGGATCTGGATAATTTAAAGGCCAGCGAGCAAAGGTTTTTAAGCGTTCGTCTTCCTTATTAAGAAGAGACATCTTCCTTTCTGAAGCTTCACTAATAAACTGAAATATCTCTCTGTACACATTTAAATGAAAACAGCTTGCATTTTTTAGTTTCAAACAAAATATTTATTTACTTTTCAGTTTATGTTAAATATGGTTGATAAAAATAATCTGGTTGATCCAAATGTTTTAATTCTAGTTTGTAAAGACTCTCTGCACTTCCATCTTTCAACACAGTTTTCGCCACAGAATAACCCCCACCAGCTATTTCTTTTAGGTACTCATCCGCCAGAGAGAGGAATCTTGACGGCAAATAAAGGATAGCATCACTAATTTTCAGCACAATTCTTTCCCCATATTTTGTATTTGTTCTAAAGGCGCCATGGATGTTGTATTCATTGTTATCCTCCATTTCTTTCAAAGTTATTATTTTTTTATAACTGAAAGAATTGAATAAATTTATTAAATCTGCGTTCGCCATAATATCACTTTCAATGTTTAATTTTATACTGTGAGCCTTACTTAAATTGTCTTCTATATATACGAATATTTAACGCGAATTTCACAATATTACAGAGTTACTAGAGTTTTTAATTTTGAGCATAATTAAGCATGTTCTCATTCATGCTCCAATCTATCGTTGACACAGAATTTGTCATGAAACTCTGCAACAACGCAAATTCTCATATTCATTTCTTGGTGTTTCCTTCAAAGTTCTATTAAAACGCTCAACAATTGAGGCCTTCAATGCACTATATGTGTAGTAGTGGTTTGTGGAATATTTCTGCATTAGTTTTTTAAAATCTTTGTTGAAAAATTCTTTTCCATCATCGGTTTGCAAATTTTTTGGAATTCTTCCTCTTTGTAAGATTTTTTCAAAAGCCATAGAAACATCAGTTGCCGTTTTTGTAATAACCCTTTTTCGTGCTTGATGATGAAGTTCATTTACTAAATCCCGCTTTTTCTTGGTTCAAGGTGCACACTTGAATGAATTTTTTCTTTAAAATTTCTTGTATGTACTTGATTTGCGTATGTACGTAAGCTTGGTTGACCGCATCTGCTCCTTCTGCTGGAGGTGCAACATTCCTAATCTTTTTATTTTGCACGTTAAGGTTGTTATCTTCATCAATATTGACTCCCAATAATCTCGAAACATTTTCTCTCACTGCTATTGATTGGTTTTTCTGATTGTAATGATGTCCAAACTTATCAACAGTCATGTGTTGTATGCTCCTTGAGAGTATTATTTAATATATTATATTTCCTTCTCGCAGTTCCTCGATAATAAAAAAACAATTTCATTAGTATGGTTATTGTGATGCCAACAACAGCTTTAATCGTTCTATCAATTCGTTGGGATCGTCCCAGTATATATAGTTGGGTTTACCAGGATTTATTGTCAGTAAGCCTTTGCCGCTGTGAGTATCCTCTATTATATTTTTATTATTTTCTTATATTTTTGTCCCCTGTTGGACTTTATTCGTCCATTAGATTCATAGTTTATTCTATGCGCATTTGTGTCTAATAATATTGTTTTGTAAATATCGAGTTCTGCATGATCATAGTTCTTGGGGTCTTGATAAAAGAACAGTTCAAACAAACCGGGTGTTAATGCCCAATTTTTATTTCCAATCATAATCTTTTCATCGCTTATTTTGAGTGGTTGGTCCCCAAATCTCCATTCTCCATTGTTATCTTTGTGTGGACCATAGACTACATCTAGTTTATTTAATTTTCTTCAAGAATGATAGATTCATAGGTTCCTCATTGTTGGAATAAAATTTATCGTCGCCTTGTGATATATTAAAGGAATCGAAATTTTGTGTGTAATCTACTTTATGCTTTAACCCCTCCAATACATTGGAATCTAACTTAACATCTGGTTTATAATTTTTAAGGGTGTACTTGTAATAATAGAATCTCTGTACATTTCCATTTTCTCTTTCTTAGGCATAATCATTTTGGAAGTATTTTCAGTTTAAAGCTTTAATAGTTTGTTTATTGGCTCCGTTATTGATTTGAAAGTGTTTTTCAATTCTGTAGTTTTAGCTTCTTCGCCCATTTTAATGCTTTGAAATTTCTTTTTCAAAACATTTCTGGACTTAACAAGCCGTTTCAGCATTTCCTCCTCCATGGCTGTAGGTGCACTAATATAAATTAACATTTGCAAATACATTAACTAATATTAAGGTTGAATAAATATATGAAAGCCGTTTCTGTATCTTCCAAAGTGAATTTCGTTATCCTTGGAAATCGTTAGAAATCCATACTTTTCCTTCCAGCATTCATGACAATTTTTTTTAAAATCTTCAAAACTAATGTCACTTCCGACGTGATCGTTAAATATATGTCTTAAATTCAGATCATCTTGTTTAAACACGATTATCAAATTCGCATTATCACGCAATAAATGCTTTGGTATACGTGTGTATGTTTGACACAAATAAAACGAATCAACATTCTAATGTCGTCCCATGCTGAAGTAATTTTTAATGTTGTTTTGTTTATCGCATGCAACATCATCAAAAATCATGATTGAGTTTGGCTTTATTTCGTCCGTTTGTATAACATCGTCATTGTTGTTAAATGTATACAATCTCATTCCCTTTATAGTGGATATCAGTTTCTTTAGGTACTCATATTTTGTCTGATACAGCGATTTTAAGTAAATGTAAACATTTTCGAATTTTAATCCATTGGGGCTTTCTATCAAACTAAGCATAACATTAGTTTTTCCACAATTTGATGGTCCTACTATTAAGGCTCGTATAGAATCAGGCAGCAAAGTACTACGTCGTAGTTTTAAGAAAACATTCATATTTATAATATAGTCAAATATCGATATTTCTCTCGTTTAGCGCCCTGCTAAAAAAGTATAAAATGATTGTTTACAACACGAAGCGATTTATTAGAAAGAAACACGTTCAAGGAGGAGGACTGGTAAATACGTTGATTAACTCTTTACCCGTTGAACTTCATTTACCAGGATATCAATTTTGTGGACCTGGAACAAAGCTAGAAAAACGTATGCAAAGAGGAGATCAAGGTATTAATCCATTAGATACAGCGTGTAGAGCACACGATATTGCCTATTCCCAAAATAAAGATATTGAACAACGTCACATTGCTGATCGTGAACTAACTGAACGGGTTTGGGAGCGAGTAAAATCGAAAAATAGTAACATTGGAGAAAAAATTTGCGTATATCTTGTAACTAACATAGTGAAGGCTACGACAAAGCTAGGGATGGGTTATAAAAACCCCAAACAAATATTGGGTCAACAACTTTTTGAAAGCGCTTTAAAAAAAGCTACGAGTTTCCTTAAAAGCAAAAACCCAACTGATATTGATGAAGCCAAAAAAATAGCCAGACATGAAATACAAAAGACGTTTCGAGGAAAAAAAATCAAAGGTCGATGTACCGCGAGTGATAAGCGTTCCCAAAAGAGGTGGATTTCTTCCTCTCATTCCCATTCTAACTGGATTAGGAGCATTGGGAGGCTTAGCATCGGGTAGTTCACCAATGCCGTTTTAAATGCAAAAAAAGCCAAAGAAGAGTTGGATGGACAAACCAGACATAACAAACCATATAAAAAGGGCTATGGAATTTATGTTGATGAAATTAAAAGTCCAAAAAACTAATTAAGCAGCTACCCAAAGGTGCTCTAACCAATGCAAATATTAGTTTTTTTTTTTTTTGGGAAAAAATATATACCTCACTTTAGAGGTGTTTATATGCGTGATAATTTACCTAAGAAACTACATCAAATTGAATGTGGTATCATAAATTTGGATGTTAGCAGTGGACCTGGTACGCATTGGGTGGCATATAATAAAATCAATAATAATGTCGACTATTACGACAGTTTCGGTAATCTTCAACCCCCGGTAGAAGTTTTACGTTATTTGGGACCAGCTATTACATACAATTATAAAAGAGATCAACGATTTCATACATACAATTGTGGACATCTTTGTTAAAAGTTTTTATTGGACATGAGCAAAATTTTGTAAATACTCCAACATCGATGATATCCCCTCCATTCAAATTCAACTTTCCTAAGAAGATGATTGAAATCAACAGATCGGATATTGCACTGGTTGATTTTCAGCATTGCCATGGACACCACAAGAGTATTTTTGTGAAGGAACTAAAATTTATGTGTGGTGCTTCTGTTGTTCCAGATTATTTTTTGTTTCGTCCACCTTTTAATATAAAAGAACTTACTGGGGAAGCATGCAGAACAAATGCCTACACCAAGACATATGTGAATGGCTTAGATTGGACGGATGGAGAAAAAATTATAATGATGTCGAGAAAGCTCTTACACCATTGAACAACTATCAACATATTTTTGTCGTTGGACAAGAAAAGAATATCTTCTTAAAGAAATATATTCATTCTACCATTATAAATTTTGAAAATAATATGAAACTTCGAGCTTGCCAAAATTATTTTACAAACTGTTCTATACATTTGGACACTAGATTTAAGTGTTCCGTAAATAATATATTTAAGATATTTGTATTCATTGAACAAAACGGGAAAGAACTTGGCTACATACTACACGAGGAAATTAATAAAGTTAATAAATAAAAACTGTATTATTTGCATAAAACTTTATTTAAAGCATTAAAGATTATAAAAGTGAACAATAATAAGAAAATGGGTGAACATTTACTCGCTCCGCGACCACAAACGTCTACACCAATTTCAGAAGGCATACAATTCCAATTTTTTGAAATAATTGGGACATTAGTTGTTTCACGCCCTTCCAGCAATGGGCAACGATATGTCAACCTTGAATGCTCAGTAACAGGACAATCAGTTTGATCCCAACTATGAATGTTTACTTTACAAAAATAACAGCTGGTAATATCTCCTACTCAGGTATATACTGCAGCCATTGTTTTGGGATCTGGATAATTTAAAGGCCAGCGAGCAAAGGTTTTTAAGCGTTCGTCTTCCTTATTAAGAAGAGACATCTTCCTTTCTGAAGCTTCACTAATAAACTGAAATATCTCTCTGTACACATTTAAATGAAAACAGCTTGCAATTTTTAGTTTCAAACAAAATATTTATTTACTTTTCAGTTTATGTTAAATATGGTTGATAAAAATAATCTGGTTGATCCAAATGTTTTAATTCTAGTTTGTAAAGACTCTCTGCACTTCCATCTTTCAACACAGTTTTCGCCACAGAATAACCCCCACCAGCTATTTCTTTTAGGTACTCATCTGCCAGAGAGAGGAATCTTGACGGCAAATAAAGGATAGCATCACTAATTTTCAGCACAATTCTTTCCCCATATTTTGTATTTGTTCTAAAGGCGCCATGGATGTTGTATTCATTGTTATCCTCCATTTCTTTCAAAGTTATTATTTTTTTATAACTGAAAGAATTGAATAAATTTATTAAATCTGCGTTCGCCATTATATCACTTTCAATGTTTAATTTTATACTGTGAGCCTTACTTAAATTGTCTTCTATATATACGAATATTTAACGCGAATTTCACAATATTACAGAGTTACTAGAGTTTTTAATTTTGAGCATAATTAAGCATGTTCTCATTCATGCTCCAATCTATCGTTGATACAGAATTTGTCATGAAACTCTGCAACAACGCTTCCCCCAAATTCTCATATCCATTTCACAGAAATCCAATCGTTAGTTAATGTAAACAATGGTGTTTCCTTCTTCAAATCCCTTCAATCTTCAATACCGAATTGATGCATGGTTTGTCATGAAACTCTTTCAGTTTCAATTCTCTCAAATTGCTACATAATGTAAACAAAGTCTTCATCGACAAAAATATCAAAAAGCGATCGATATAATGTATCAAAATGCCTGTCCACACAAGAAGAATTTGCTGTGATTGGCTACAGCAGCATTTTTTTAGTGTGTATATGCTACAACATTAATTGGTGGTTAGATGTCGCCTATATCGTTTCGAGGGAAATGACTGGAGAGCCATCTGGACAAACCAAATTTGTCTCTGCAATATTCACTTCTCATATGGTGGATCTCTCTACCCCCATTCGATATGATCATATTTCAATAGTTTTGGAGTGTGTCTATGCTACAACATAATTTATGGTTAGTATAGATAGGACTCACTAAAATTATAGACAAATTAAAATAAGGACAACGAAAAGTTAGTTTTGTCTTTTTATCTCATCATGTTTTGCATAGCCAACATGCTGATTTACGCGTTCAACCCACTCGACTTCGAAAACACATGTTATCGTTTTTCAAGAATTTCACTTGACTATTCCGGTGTTTTTCGATGTCATTACGTACTTTTCACAACAATAAACGGTGAGAGCATTTCTGTGTCTTTATTTTCATTTATATTTTCAGCTATGCTGAAATTAAAACCCCTGAAATATCAATAATTGTAGGATATTTGTCAATTGAAACTCTTCTATAATATATCACATTTATTGAAGTCGATTTCTTGAAATATATGTTTTCAAATAAATTGATAAGCACATTTGACTGCAGTTATCAGCATGTTGACTATACAAAAGCATTCTGAGAGCCATCTAGACAAAATGATTTTCTAGGATACTTGCCACTTTCAGATGTGTTTCTGCTATATTCACTTCTCACATGGTGAATCTCTTTAGCCCCATTCGATATGATCATAATACAGTTGTTTCGGAGGGTGTCTATGCTAGTGGTTAATATTAAAACTTGAAATTTCACCATCCCATACACAGTTTTGGATTGTGTCTGCGCTAAAGTTAGCGCCATCTAGTAGTTCATATTAAAACTAGCAACGCCAACGCCAACAGCCCCAATAAAATTTGCAGTGGTACAATTCAAAAGACAACATCCCCAATATAATTTGCCGTGGTACAATTCAAAAGACAGCATCCCCAATTAAATTTTCCGTGGTACAATTCCCAAGACAACATCCCCATTAAAATTCACCGTGCTAAATTTCCCCCAATAAACATCCCCAATAGAATTTGCTGTGGTACAATTCCCAAGACAACATCCCCATTAAAATTCACCGTGATGAACTTCCCACAATCAACATCCCCAATAGAATTTGCCGTGGTAAATCGTGGTGAATTCCCAACATCCCCATAAACACTCTACTAATTCCGGTGAATAATGTCGCCAAAATCATCAAAATACCGAATATCGTGAGGTACCGTTATATGGGGGTTATACGAAGACGTGGATCTTCACAGACAATTTTCTGTCTTAGGCTGTAGTATCCATTATGAACTTTACATACCAAATTTGAAAGAATCCGGTTAATGAATTCGCTAAAATGATCAAAATACCGAATATCGGGATAACCGTTATATGGGGGCTATACGAAGACATGAACCTGCATAGACAATTTTCTGTCATTACGAACTTGAAATAGCAAATTCGAAACGATTCCGGTGAATATGTCGCCAAAATCATCAAAATGTTGAATATCGAGAGGTACCGTTATATGGGGGCTGTACGAAAACGTGGATCTGCAAAGACAATTTTCTATCTAAGACTGTAGTATCCATTATGAACTTTAAATACCAAATTTGAAAGAATTCCGGTTAATGAAATCGATAAAATCATCGAAATGCCGAATATCGGTAGGTACCGTTGTATGGGGCCTATATGAAGATGTGGACCTGCACAGATAATTTTCGGTCTTAGGCTGTACTAACCATTACGAACTTCAAATACCAAATTTGAAACAATTCCGGTAAATAAATTTGCTAAAATCATCAAAGTACAAAATATCGAGAGGTACAGTTTTAAGAAGACGTGGACATGCCCTGACAATTTTCTGTCTTAGACTGTAGTAGCCATTACGAACTTCAAATGCCAAATTTGAAACAATTCCGGTGAATAAATTCGCTAAAATCATCAAAATACCGAATATCGGGAGGTACGGTTATATGGTGGCTATACGAAAACGTGTACCTGCATAGACAATTTTCTGTCTTAGGAGGTACCGTTGTATGGGGCCTATATGAAGACGCGGACCTGCACAGACAATTTTCCGTTTTAAGCTGTAGTATCCATTACGAACGTCAAATAACAAATTGGAAACAATTCCAGTGAATAAATTTCAACATTCTAATGTCGTCCCATGCTGAAGTAATTTTTAATGTTGTTTTGTTTATCGCATGCAACATCATCAAAAATCATGATTGAGTTTGGCTTTATTTCGTCCGTTTGTATAACATCGTCATTGTTGTTAAATGTATACAATCTCATTCCCTTTATAGTGGATATCAGTTTCTTTAGGTACTCATATTTTGTCTGATACAGCGATTTTAAGTAAATGTAAACATTTTCGAATTTTAATCCATTGGGGCTTTCTATCAAACTAAGCATCACATTAGTTTTTCCACAATTTGATGGTCCTACTATTAAGGCTCGTATAGAATCAGGCAGCAAAGTACTACGTCGTAGTTTTAAGAAAACATTCATATTTATAATATAGTCAAATATCGATATTTCTCTCGTTTAGCGCCCTGCTAGAAAAGTATAAAATGATTGTTTACAACACGAAGCGATTTATTAGAAAGAAACACGTTCAAGGAGGAGGACTGGTAAATAAGTTGATTAACTCTTTACCCGTTGAACTTCATTTACCGGGATATCAATTTTGTGGACCTGGAACAAAGCTAGAAAAACGTATGCAAAGAGGAGATCAAGGTATTAATCCATTAGATACAGCGTGTAGAGCACACGATATTGCCTATTCCCAAAATAAAGATATTGAACAACGTCACATTGCTGATCGTGAACTAACTGAACGGGTTTGGGAGCGAGTAAAATCGAAAAATAGTAACATTGGAGAAAAAATTTGCGTATATCTTGTAACTAACATAATGAAGGCTACGACAAAGCTAGGGATGGGTTATAAAAACCCCAAACAAATATTGGGTCAACAACTTTTTAAAAGCGCTTTAAAAAAAGCTACGAGTTTCCTTAAAAGCAAAAACCCAACTGATATTGATGAAGCCAAAAAAATAGCCAGACATGAAATACAAAACACGTTTCGAGGAAAAAAATCAAAGGTCGATGTACCGCGAGTAATAAGCGTTCCCAAAAGAGGTGGATTTCTTCCTCTCATTCCCATTCTAACTGGATTAGGAGCATTGGGAGGCTTAGCATCGGGTAGTTCACCAATGCCGTTTTAAATGCAAAAAAAGCCAAAGAAGAGTTGGATGGACAAACCAGACATAACAAAACAATAGAAGCTATAGCTATGGGTAAAGGTCTCTATCTCAAACCATATAAAAAGGGCTATGGAATTTATGTTGATGAAATTAAAAGTCCAAAAAACTAATTAAGCAGCTACCCAAAGGTGCTCTAACCAATGCAAATATTAGTTTTTTTTTTTTGGGAAAAGTTTCGGTAATCTTCAACCCCCGGTAGAAGTTTTACGTTATTTGGGACCAGCTATTACATACAATTATAAAAGAGATCAACGATTTCATACATACAATTGTGGACATCTTTGTTAAAAGTTTTTATTGGACATGAGCAAAATTTTGTAAATACTCCAACATCGATGATATCCCCTCCATTCAAATTCAACTTTCCTAAGAAGATGATTGAAATCAATAGATCGGATATTGCACTGGTTGATTTTCAGCAAATATTAGTTTTTTTTTTTTTTTTTTGGGAAAAAATATATACCTCACTTTAGAGGTGTTTATATGCGTGATAATTTACCTAAGAAACTACATCAAATTGAATGTGGTATCATAAATTTGGATGTTAGCAGTGGACCTGGTACGCATTGGGTGGCATATAATAAAATCAATAATAATGTCGACTATTACGACAGTTTCGGTAATCTTCAACCCCCGGTAGAAGTTTTACGTTATTTGGGACCAGCTATTACATACAATTATAAAAGAGATCAACGATTTCATACATACAATTGTGGACATCTTTGTTAAAAGTTTTTATTGGACATGAGCAAAATTTTGTAAATACTCCAACATCGATGATATCCCCTCCATTCAAATTCAACTTTCCTAAGAAGATGATTGAAATCAATAGATCGGATATTGCACTGGTTGATTTTCAGCATTGCCATGGACACCACAAGAGTATTTTTGTGAAGGAACTAAAATGTATGTGTGGTGCTTCTGTTGTTCCAGATTATTTTTTGTTTCGTCCACCTTTTAATATAAAAGAACTTACTGGGGAAGCATGCAGAACAAATGCCTACACCAAGACATATGTGAATGGCTCAGATTGGACGGATGGAGAAAAAATTATAATGATGTCGAGAAAGCTCTTACACCATTGAACAACTATCAACATATTTTTGTCGTTGGACAAGAAAAGAATATCTTCTTAAAGAAATATATTCATTCTACCATTATAAATTTTGAAAATAATATGAAACTTCGAGCTTGCCAAAATTATTTTACAAACTGTTCTATACATTTGGACACTAGATTTAAGTGTTCCGTAAATAATATATTTAAGATATTTGTATTCATTGAACAAAACTGGAAAGAACTTGGCTACATACTACACGAGGAAATTAATAAAGTTAATAAATAAAAACATTAAAGATAATAAAAGTGAACAATAATAAGAAAATGGGTGAACATTTACTCGCTCCGCGACCACAAACGTCTACACCAATTTCAGAAAGCATACAATTCCAATTTTTTGAAATAGTTGGGACATTAGTTGTTTCACGCCCTTCCAGCAATGGGCAACGATATGTCAACCTTGAATGCTCAGTAACAGGACGATCAGTTTGATCCCAACTATGAATGTTTACTTTACAAAAATAACAGCTGGTAATATCTCCTACTCAAGTATATACTGCAGCCATTGTCTTGGGATCTGGATAATTTAAAGGCCAGCGAGCAAAGGTTTTTAAGCGTTCGTCTTCCTTATTAAGAAGAGACATCTTCCTTTCTGAAGCTTCACTAATAAACTGAAATATCTCTCTGTAAACATTTAAATGAAAACAGCTTGCAATTTTTAGTTTCAAACAAAATATTTATTTACTTTTCAGTTTATGTTAAATATGGTTGATAAAAATAATCTGGTTGATCCAAATGTTTTAATTCTAGTTTGTAAAGACTCTCTGCACTTCCATCTTTCAACACAGTTTTCGCCACAGAATAACCCCCACCAGCTATTTCTTTTAGGTACTCATCTGCCAGAGAGAGGAATCTTGACGGCAAATAAAGGATAGCATCACTAATTTTCAGCACAATTCTTTCCCCATATTTTGTATTTGTTCTAAAGGCGCCATGGATGTTGTATTCATTGTTATCCTCCATTTCTTTCAAAGTTATTATTTTTTTATAACTGAAAGAATTGAATAAATTTATTAAATCTGCGTTCGCCATTATATCACTTTCAATGTTTAATTTTATACTGTGAGCCTTACTTAAATTGTCTTCTATATATACGAATATTTAACGCGAATTTCACAATATTACAGAGTTACTAGAGTTTTTAATTTTGAGCATAATTAAGCATGTTCTCATTCATGCTCCAATCTATCGTTGATACAGAATTTGTCATGAAACTCTGCAACAACGCTTCCCCCAAATTCTCATATCCATTTCACAGAAATCCAATCGTTAGTTAATGTAAACAATGGTGTTTCCTTCTTCAAATCCCTTCAATCTTCAATACCGAATTGATGCATGGTTTGTCATGAAACTCTTTCAGTTTCAATTCTCTCAAATTGCTACACAATGTAAACAAAGTCTTCATCGACAAAAATATCAAAAAGCGATCGATATAATGTATCAAAATGCCTGTCCACACAAGAAGAATTTGCTGTGATTGGCTACAGCAGCATTTTTTTAGTGTGTATATGCTACAACATTAATTGGTGGTTAGATGTCGCCTATATCGTTTCGAGGGAAATGACTGGAGAGCCATCTGGACAAACCAAATTTGTCTCTGCAATATTCACTTCTCATATGGTGGATCTCTCTAGCCCCATTCGATATGATCATATTTCAATAGTTTTGGAGTGTGTCTATGCTACAACATAATTTATGGTTAGTATAGATAGGACTCACTAAAATTATAGACAAATTAAAATAAGGACAACGAAAAGTTAGTTTTGTCTTTTTATCTCATCATGTTTTGCATAGCCAACATGCTGATTTACGCGTTCAACCCACTCGACTTCGAAAACACATGTTATCGTTTTTCAAGAATTTCACTTGACTATTCCGGTGTTTTTCGATGTCATTACGTACTTTTCACAACAATAAACGGTGAGAGCATTTCTTTGTCTTTATTTTCATTTATATTTTCATCTGTGCTGAAATTAAAACCCCTGAAATATCAATAATTGTAGGATATTTGTCAATTGAAACTCTTCTATAATATATCACATTTATTGAAGTCGATTTCTTGAAATATTTGTTTTCAAATAAATTGATAAGCACATTTGACTGCAGTTATCAGCATGTTGACTATACAAAAGCATTCTGAGAGCCATCTAGACAAAATGATTTTCTAGGATACTTACCACTTTCAGATGTGTTTCTGCTATATTCACTTCTCACATGGTGAATCTCTTTAGCCCCATTCGATATGATCATAATACAGTTGCTTCGGAGGGTGTCTATGCTAGTGGTTAATATTAAAGCTTGAAATTTCACCATCCCATACACAGTTTTGGATTGTGTCTGCGCTAAAGTTAGCGCCATCTAGTAGTTCATATTAAAACTAGCAACGCCAACGCCAACAGCCCCAATAACATTTGCAGTGGTACAATTCAAAAGACAACATCCCCAATATAATTTGCCGTGGTACAATTCAAAAGACAGCATCCCCAATTAAATTTTCCGTGGTACAATTCCCAAGACAACATCCCCATTAAAATTCACCGTGCTAAATTTCCCCCAATCAACATCCCCAATAGAATTTGCCGTGGTACAATTCCCAAGACAACATCCCCATTAAAATTCACCGTGATGAACTTCCCACAATCAACATCCCCAATAGAATTTGCCGTGGTAAATCGTGGTGAATTCCCAACATCCCCATAAACACTCTACTAATTCCGGTGAATAATGTCGCCAAAATCATCAAAATACCGAATATCGTGAGGTACCGTTATATGGGGGCTATACGAAGACGTGGATCTTCACAGACAATTTTCTGTCTTAGGCTGTAGTATCCATTATGAACTTTACATACCAAATTTGAAAGAATCCGGTTAATGAATTCGCTAAAATGATCAAAATACCGAATATCGGGATAACCGTTATATGGGGGCTATACGAAGACATGAACCTGCATAGACAATTTTCTGTCATTACGAACTTGAAATAGCAAATTCGAAACGATTCCGGTGAATATGTCGCCAAAATCATCAAAATGTTGAATATAGAGAGGTACCGTTATATGGGGGCTGTACGAAAACGTGGATCTGCAAAGACAATTTTCTATCTAAGACTGTAGTATCCATTATGAACTTTAAATACCAAATTTGAAAGAATTCCGGTTAATGAAATCGATAAAATCATCGAAATGCCGAATATCGGTAGGTACCGTTGTATGGGGCCTATATGAAGATGTGGACCTGCACAGATAATTTTCGGTCTTAGGCTGTACTAACCATTACGAACTTCAAATACCAAATTTGAAACAATTCCGGTAAATAGATTTGCTAAAATCATCAAAGTACAAAATATCGAGAGGAACAGTTTTAAGAAGACGTGGACATGCCCTGACAATTTTCTGTCTTAGGAGGTACCGTTGTATGGGGCCTATATGAAGACGCGGACCTGCACAGACAATTTTCTGTTTTAAGCTGTAGTATCCATTACGAACGTCAAATAATAAATTGGAAACAATTCCAGTGAATAATGTCGCCAAAATCATCAAAATACCGAATATCGGGTTGACATATGGGAGCTATACGAAGACGTGGACCTGCAAAGACAATTTTCTGTTTTAGGCTGTACTAGCCATTACGAACTTCAAATTCCAAATTAGAAATAATTCCGGTGAATAATGTCGCCAAAATCATCAAAATACCGAATATCGGAAGGTACCGTCATATGGGGGCTATACGAAGACGTGAACCAGCACAGGCAATTTTATGTCTTAGGCATTACTATCCATTACGAACTTCAAATACCAAATTTGAAACAGATCCGCTGAATAAATTTGTTAAAATCATCAAAATACTGAATATCGGGAGGCACCGTTATAAAAAGACGTGGACCTCCACAGACAATTTTCTGTCTTAGACTGTAGTATCCATTACTAACCTCAAGTACCATATTTGAAACAATTCGGTGAATAATGTCGCTAAAATCATCAAAATACCAAATATCGGGATTTACCGTTATATATTGGCTATACGAAGACGTGGACCTGCAAAGACAATTTTCTGGCTTAGGCTGTACTAGCGATTACGATCTTCAAATACCAAATTTGAGATAATTCCGGTGAATGATGTCGCCAAAATCATCAAAATACCGAATATCGGAAGGTACCGTAATATGGGGGCTATACGAAGACGTGAACCAGCACAGGCAATTTTATGTCTTAGGCATTACTATCCATTACGAACTTCAAATACCAAATTTGAAACAGATCCGCTGAATAAATTTGTTAAAATCATCAAAATACTGAATATCGGGAGGCACCGTTATAAAAAGACGTGGACCTCCACAGACAATTTTCTGTCTTAGACTGTAGTATCCATTACTAACCTCAAGTACCATATTTGAAACAATTCGGTGAATAATGTCGCTAAAATCATCAAAATACCAAATATCGGGTTTTACCGTTATATATTGGCTATACGAAGACGTGGACCTGAACAGACAATTTTCTGTCTTAGGCTGTACTAACCATTACGAACTTCAAATACCAAATTTGAAACAATTCCGGTAAATAAATTTGCTAAAATCATCAAAGTACAAAATATCGAGAGGTACAGTTTTAAGAAGACGTGGACATGCCCTGACAATTTTCTGTCTTAGACTGTAGTAGCCATTACGAACTTCAAATGCCAAATTTGAAACAATTCCGGTGAATAAATTCGCTAAAATCATCAAAATACCGAATATCGGGAGGTACGGTTATATGGTGGCTATACGAAAACGTGTACCTGCATAGACAATTTTCTGTCTTAGGAGGTACCGTTGTATGGGGCCTATATGAAGACGCGGACCTGCACAGACAATTTTCTGTTTTAAGCTGTAGTATCCATTACGACCGTCAAATAACAAATTGGAAACAATTCCAGTGAATAAATTTGCTACAATCATCAAAATACCGAGTATCGGTATGACCGTTATATGGGGGCTATACGAAGACGTGGATCTTCACAGACAATTTTTTATCTTAGGCTGTAGTATCCATTATGAACTTTAAACACCAAATTTTAAAGAATCCGGTTAATGAATTCGCTAAAATCATCAAAATACCGAATATCGGGATGACCGTTATAGGGGGGCTATACGAAGACGTGGACCTGCACAGACAATTTTCTGTCTTAGACTGTGGTATCCATTACGAACTTCAAATGCCAAATTTGAAACAATTCCGGTTAATGAATTCGCTAAAATCATCAAAATACCAAACATCGGGATGACCGTTATAAGAAGACGTGGACCAGAAAATTTTCTGTCATAGGCTGTAATATCCATTACGAACTTCAAATACCAAATTTTAAACAATTTCGCTTAATGAATTCGCGAAAATTATCAAAATACCGAATATCGGGAGGTACCGTTTTATGGGGGCCGTACGAAAACGTGGATCTGCACAGACAATTTTCTGTCTTAGGCTGTAGTATCCATTACGAAATTCAAATACCAAATTTGAAACAATTCCGGTTAATTAATTCGCTAAAATCATCAAAATACCGAATATCGGGATGACCGTTGTATGAGGGCTATACGAAGACGTGGACCTGCAAAGACAATTTTCTGTTTTAGGCTGTACTAGCCATTACGAACTTCAAATTCCAAATTAGAAATAATTCCGGTGAATAAAGTCGCCAAAATCATCAAAATACCGAATATCGGAAGGTACCGTCATATGGGGGCTATACGACGACATGGACCTGCACAGACAATTCTCTGTCTTAGAAAGTAGTATCCATGACGAACTTCAAATACCAAATTTGAAACAATTACGGTGAAAAATGTCGCTAAAATCATCAAAATATCGAATATCGGGTTTTACCGTTATATAGGGGCTATACGAAGACGTGGACCTGAACAGACAATTTTCTGTATTAGGATGTACTAACCATTACGAACTTCAAATACCAAATTTGAAACAATTCCGGTAAATAAATAATTACGAACTTCAAATACCAAATTTGAAACAATTCCGGTGAATAGTGTCAGACGTGGACCTGCACTGACAATTTTCTGTCTAAGACTGTAGTATCCACTACTAACTTCAAGTACCAAATGTGAAAAAAATTCCGGTGAATATTGTCGCTAAAATCATCAAAATACCGAATATCGGGAGGTACCGTTATAAGAAGACGTGAACCAGACAATTTTCTGTCTTAGGCTGTAATATCCATTACGAACTTCAAATACCAAATTTTACACAATTTCGGCTAATGAATTCGCTAAAATCATCAAAATACCGAATATCGTGAGGTACCTTTATATAGGGAATATGTGTAGACATGGGCCTGCACAGACAATTTTCTGTCTTAGGCTGTACTATCCATTACGAACTTCAAATTTGAAACAATTCCGGTGAATAAATTTGCTAAAGTCATCAAAATACCGAATATCGGGAGGAACCGTTTTATGGGGGCTATACGAAAACGTGAACTTGTATAGACAATTTTCTGTCAATTCTGTCTGTACTATCCATTACAAACTTTAAACACAAAATTTGAAAAAAATCCGGTGAATAATGTTGCTTAAATCATCAAATTACGAGTATCGGGATTACCGTTATGTGGGGGCTATACGAAGATCTGTACAGACAATTTTCTGTCTTAGGCTGTACTATCCATTACGAACTTATAGTACCAAATTTGAAAAAATTCCGGTGAATAATGTCGCTAAAATCATTAACATACCAAATATGGGGAGGTACCGTTATATGGGGGCTATACGAAGACGTGGACCTGCACAGGCAATTTTTTGTCTTAGGCTGTACTATCGATAACGAACTTCAAATACTAAATTTGAAACAATTCCGGTCAACAAATTTGCTAATAATGTGAATAATGTCGCTAAAATCATCAAAATACGAGTATCGGGATTGCTGTTATGTGGGGGCTATACGAAGATCTGTACAGATCTGTACAATTCTGTCTGTACGAACTTTAATTACAAAATTTGAAAAAATTCCGGTGAATAATGTCACTAAAATCATCAAAATACCGAATATCGGGAGGTACCGTTTTATGGGGGCTATACGAAGACGTGGATCTTCACATACAATTTTCTGTCTTAGGCTGTAGTATCCATTATGAACTTTAAATACCAAATTTTAAAGAATCCGGTTAATGAATTCGCTAAAATCATCAAAATACCGAATATCGGGATGACCGTTATATGGGGGCTATACGAAGACGTGGACCTGCGCAAACAATTTTCTGTCTTAGACTGTGGTATCCATTACGAACTTCAAATGCCGAATTTGAAACAATTCCGGTTAATGAATTCGCTAAAATCATCAAAATACCGAATATCGGGATGACCGTTATAAGAAGACGTGGACCAGAAAATTTTCTGTCTTATGCTGTAATATCCATTACGAACTTCATATGCCAAATTTTAAACAATTTCGGTTAATGAATTCGCGATAATCATCAAAATACCGAATATCGGGAGGTACCTTTTTTTGGGGGCCATACGAAAACGTGGATCTGCACAGACAATTTTCTGTCTTAGGCTGTAGTATCCATTACGAAATTCAAATACCAAATTTGAAACAATTTCGGTTAATGAATTCGCTAAAATCATCAAAATACCGAATATCGGGATAACCGTTGTATAGGGGCGATACGAGGACGTGGACCTGCAAAGACAATTTTCTGTTTTAGGCTGTATTAGCCATTACGAACTTCAAATTCCAAATTTGAAATAATTCCGGTGAATAATGTCGCCAAATTAATCAAAATACCGAATATCGGGAGGTACCGTCATATGGGGGCCATACGAAAATGTGGATCCGCAAAGACAAATTTCTATCTTAGGCTGTAGTATCCATTATGAACTTTAAATACCAAATTTGAAACAATTACGGTGAATAATGTCGCCAAAATCATCAAAATACCGAATATCGGGATATGGGGGCTATACGACGACATGAACATGCATAGACAATTTTTTGTCTTAGGCTTTAAAATCCATTACGAACTTGAAATACCAAATTCGAAACAATTCCGATGAATAATGTCGCTAAAATCATCAATATACCGAATATCGGTAGGTACCATTATATGGGGGCTATACGAAAACGTGAACTTGTATAGACAATTTTCTGTCAATTCTGTCTGTACGATTCATTACAAACTTTAAATACAAAATTTGAAAAAAAAAATCCGGCGAATAATGTCGCTAAAATCATCAAAATACGAGTATCGGGATTAGCGTTATGTGGGGGCTATACGAAGATCTGTACAGAGAATTTTCTGTCTTAGGCTGTACTATCCATTACGAACTTCAAGTACCAAATTCGAAACAATTCCGGTAAATAATGTTGCTAAAATCATCAAAATACCAAACATCGGGATGACCGTTATAAGAAGACGTGGACCAGAAAATTTTCTGTCATAGGCTGTAATATCCATTACGAACTTCAAATACCAAATTTTAAACCATTTCGCTTAATGAATTCGCGAAAATCATCAAAATACCGAATATCGGGAGGTACCGTTTTATGGGGGCCGTACGAAAACGTGGATCTGCACAGACAATTTTCTGTCTTAGGCTGTAGTATCCATTACGAAATTCAAATACCAAATTTGAAACAATTCCGGTTAATTAATTCGCTAAAATCATCAAAATACCGAATATCGGGATTACCGTTGTATGGGGGCTATACGAAGACGTGGACCTGCAAAGACAATTTCCTGTTTTAGGCTATACTAGCCGGTTAATTAATTCGCTAAAATCATCAAAATACGAGTATCGGGATTAGCGTTATGTGGGGGCTATACGAAGATCTGTACAGAGAATTTTCTGTCTTAGGCTGTACTATCCATTACGAACTTCAAGTACCAAATTTGAAACAATTACGGTGAATAATGTCGCCAAAATCATCAAAATACCGAATATCGGGATATGGGGGCTATACGACGACATGAACATGCATAGACAATTTTTTGTCTTAGGCTTTAAAATCCATTACGAACTTGAAATACCAAATTCGAAACAATTCCGGTGAATAATGTCGCTAAAATCATTAACATACCAAATATCGGGAGGTACCGTTATATGGGGGCTATACGAAGACGTGGACCTGCACAGGCAATTTTCTGTCTTAGGCTGTACTATCGATAACGAACTTCAAATACCAAATTTGAAACAATTCCGGTCAACAAATTTGCTAATAATGTGAATAATGTCGCTAAAATCATCAAAATACGAGTATCGGGATTGCTGTTATGTGGGGGCTATACGAAGATCTGTACAATTCTGTCTGTACGAACTTTAATTACAAAATTTGAAAAAATTCCGGTGAATAATGTCACTAAAATCATCAAAATACCGAATATCGGGAGGTACCGTTTTTTGGGGGCTATACGAAGACGTGGATCTTCACATACAATTTTCTGTCTTAGGCTGTAGTATCCATTATGAACTTTAAATACCAAATTTTAAAGAATCCGGTTAATGAATTCGCTAAAATCATCAAAATACCGAATATCGGGATGACCGTTATATGGGGGCTATACGAAGACGTGGACCTGCACAGACAATGTGCTGTCTTAGACTGTGGTATCCATTACGAACTTCAAATGCCGAATTTGAAACAATTCCGGTTAATGAATTCGCTAAAATCATCAAAATACCGAATATCGGGATGACCGTTATAAGAGGACGTGGACCAGAAAATTTTCTGTCTGTCAACAAATTTGCTAATAATGTGAATAATGTCGCTAAAATCATCAAAATACGAGTATCGGGATTGTTGTTATGTGGGGACTATACGAAGATCTGTACAGATCTGTACAATTCTGTCTGTACGAACTTTAATTACAAAATTATAAGAAGACGTGGACCAGAAAATTTTCTGTCTTATGCTGTAATATCCATTACGAACTTCAAATACCAAATTTTAAACAATTCCGGTCAACAAATTTGCTAAAATCATCAAAATACTGAATATCGGGAGGTACCTTTTTTTGGGGCCATACGAAAACGTGGATCTGCACAGACAATTTTCTGTCTTAGGCTGTAGTATCCATTATGAATTTTAAATACCAAATTTTAAAGAATCCGGTTAATGAATTCGCTAAAATCATCAAAATACCGAATATCGGGATGACCGTTGTATGGGGGCTATACGAGGACGTGGACCTACAAAGACAATTTTCTGTTTTAGGCTGTACTAGCCATTACGAACTTCAAATTCCAAATTTGAAAAAATTCCGGTGAATAATGTCGCCAAAATCATCAAAATACCGAATATCGGGGGGTACCGTCATATGGGGGCTATACGACGACATGGACCTGCACAGACAATTCTCTAACTTAGAAAGTAGAATCCATGACGAACGGTGAATATTGTCGCTAAAATCATCAAAATACGAGTATCGGGATGATCGTTATATGGGGGCTATACGAAGACGTGAACCTGCGTAAACAATATTCTGTCTTAGGCTGTACTATCCATTACGAACTTCAAATACCAAATTTGAAAAAATTCCGGTGAATATTGTCGCTAAAATCATCAAAATACCGAATATCGGGAGGTACCGTTATAAGAAGACGTGAACCAGACAAGTTTCTGTCTTAGGCTGTAATATCCATTACGAACTTCAAATACCAAATTTTAAACAATTTCGGTTAATGAATTCGCGAAAATCATCAAAATACCGATTATCTTGAGGTACCTTTATATTGGGGCTATACGAAGACGTGGACCTGCACAGAATGCATTGAATAAATTCGCTAAAGTCATCAAAATACCGAATATCGGGAGGTACCGTTATATGGGGGCTATACGAAAACGTGAACCTGCATAGACAATTTTCTGTCAATTCTGTCTGTACTATCCATTACAAACTTTAAATACAAAATTTGAAAAAAATCCGGTGAATAATGTCGCTAAAATTATCAAAATACGAGTATCGGGATTACCGTTATGTGGGGGCTATACGAAGATCTGTACAGATCTGAACAGACAATTTTCTGTCTTAGGCTGTACTATCCATTACGAACTTCAAGTACCAAATTTGAAACAATTCCGGTGAATAATGTCGCCAAATCATCAAAATACCGAATATCTGGAGGTACCGTTATATGGGGGCTATACGACGACATGAACATGCATAGACAATATTTTGTCTTAGGCTTTAAAATCCATTACGAACTTAAAATACCAAATTCGAAACAATTCCGGTGAATAATGTCGCTAAAATCGTCAATATACCGAATATCGGTAGGTACCATTATATGACGGCTATACGAAAACGTGAATCTGTATAGACAATTTTCTGGCTATTCTGTCTGTAATATCCATAACGAACTTAAAGTACCAAGTTTGAAAAAATTCCGGTGAATAATGTCGCTAAAATCATTAAAATACCGAATATCGGGAGGTACCGTTATATGGGGGCTATACGAAGATGTGGACGTGCACAGGCAATTTTCTGTCTTAGAAAATAGTATCCATTACGAACTTCAAATACCAAATTTGAAAGAATTCCGGTGAATAAATTCGCTAAGATCATCAAAATACCGAATATCGGGAGGTACCGTTATATGGGGGCTATACGAAAACGTGAACCCGTATAGAAAATTTTCTGTCAATTCTGTCTGTACTATCCATTACAAACTTTAAATACAAAATTTGAAAAAATTCCGGTGAATAACGTCGCTAAAGTCATCAAAATACGAGTATCGGGATTACCGTTATGTGGGGGCTATACGAAGATCTGTACAGATCTGTACAGACAATTTTCTGTCTAAGGCTGTACTATCCATTACGAACGTCAAATACCAAATTTAAAACAATTCCGGTGAATAATGTCGCCAAAATCATTAAAATATCGAATATCGGGAGGTACCGTTATATGGGGGCTATACGACGACATGAACATGCATAGACAATTTTTTGTCATAGGCTTTAAAATCCATTACGAACTTGAAATACCAAATTAGAAACAATACCGGTGAATAATGTCGCTAAAATCATCAATATACCGAATATCGGTAGGTACCATTATATGGCGGCTATACGAAAACGTGAACCTGTATAGACAATTTGTTGTCTTAGGCTTTAAAATCCATTACGAACTTGAAATACCAAATTTGAAACAATTCCGGTGAATAATGTCGCTAAAATCATCAATATACCGAATATCGGTAGGTACCATTATATGGCGGCTATACGAAAACGTGAACCTGCGTAGACAATTTTCTGTCTTAGGCTGTACTATCCATTACGAACTTCAAATACCAAATTTGAAACAATTGCGGTGAATAATGTCGCTAAAATCATCAAAATACGAGTATCGGGATGACCGTTATATGGAGACTATAAGAAGGCGTGGATCCTCAAAGACAATTTTCTGTTTTAGGCTGTACTATCCATTACGAACTTCAAATACCAAATTTTAAACAATTTCGGTTAATGAATTCGCGAAAATCATCAAAATACCGATTATCTTGAGGTACCTTTATATGGGGGCTATACGAAGACGTGGACGTGCACAGACAATTTTCTGTCTTAGAAAGTAGTATCCATTACGAACTTCAAATACCAAATTTGAAACAATTCCGGTGAATAAATTCGCTAAGATCATCAAAATACCGAATATCGGGAGGTACCGTTATATGGGGGCTGTACGAAAACGTGAACCTGTATAGACAATTTTCTGTTAATTCTGTCTGTACTATCCAATTCAAACTTTAAATATAAAATTTGAAAAAATTCCGGTGAATAATGTCGCTAAAATCATCAAAATACGAGTATCGGGATTACCGTTATGTGGGGGCTATACGAAGATCTGTACAGATCTGTACAGACAATTTTCTGTCTAAGGCTGTACTATCCATTACGAACTTCAAGTACCAAATTTGAAACAATTCCGGTGAATAATGTCGCCAAAATCATCAAAATATCGAATATCGGGAGGTACCGTTATATGGGGGCTATACGACGACATGAACATGCATAGACAATTTTTTGTCTTAGGCTTTAAAATCCATTACGAACTTGAAATACTAAATTCGAAACAATTCCGGTGAATAATGTCGCTAAAATCATCAATATACCGAATATCGGTAGGTACCATTATATGGCGGCTATAGGAAAACGTGAATCTGTATAGACAATTTTCTATCAATTCTGTCTGTACTATCCATTACGAACTTATAGTACTAAATTTGAAAAAATTCCGGTGAATAATGTCGCTAAAATCATCAAAATACCAAATATCGGGCGGTACCGTTATATGGGGGCTATACGAAGACGTGGACCTGCACAGGCAATTTTCTGTCTTAGGCTGTACTATCGATAACGAACTTCAAATACCAAATTTGAAACAATTCCGGTCAACAAATTTGCTAAAATCATCAAAATACTGAATATCGGGAGGTACCTTTTTTTGGGGCCATACGAAAACGTGGATCTGCACAGACAATTTTCTGTCTTAGGCTGTAGTACCCATTATGAACTTTAAATACCAAATTTTAAAGAATCCGGTTAATAAATTCGCTAAAATCATCAAAATACCGAATATCGGGATGACCGTTATATGGGGGCTATACGAAGACGTGGACCTGCACAGACACTTTTCTGTCTTAGACTGTGGTATCCATTATGAACTTCAAATGCCAAATTTGAAACAATTCCGGTTAATGAATTCGCTAAAGTCATCAAAATGCCGAATATCGGGATGCCCGTTATAAGAAGATGTGGACCAGAAAATTTTCTGTCTTATGCTGTAATATCCATTACGAACTTCAAATACCAAATTTTAAACAATTTCGGTTAATGAATTCGCGATAATCACCAAAATACCGAATATCGACAATTTTCTGTCTTAGGCTGTAGTATCCATTACGAAATTCAAATACCAAATTTGAAACAATTCCTGTTAATGAATTCGCTAAAATCATCAAAATACCGAATATCGGGATGACCGTTGTATGGGGGCTATACGAGGAAGTGGACCTGCAAAGACAATTTTCTGTTTTAGGCTGTACTAGCCATAACGAACTTCAAATTCCAAATTTGAAAAAATTCCGGTGAATAATGTCGCCAAAATCATCAAAATACCGAATATCGGGAGGTACCGTCATATGGGGGCTATACGACGACATGGACCTGCACAGACAATTCTCTGACTTAGAAAGTAGTATCCATGACGAACTTCAAATACCAAATTTGAAACAATTACGGTGAAAAATGTCGCTAAAATCATCAAAATATCGAATGTCGGGAGGTACCGTTATATGGGCCTCTACGCAGAATGGACCTGCACTGACAATTTTCTGTCTAAGACTGTAGTATCCACTACGAACTTCAAGTACCAAATGTGAAAAAATTCCGGTGAATATTGTCGCTAATATCATCAAAATACCGAATATCGGGAGGTACCGTTATAAGAAGACGTGAACCAGACAAGTTTCTGTCTTAGGCTGTAATATCCATTACGAACTTCAAATACCAAATTTTAAACAATTTCGGTTAATGAATTCGCTAAAATCATCAAAATACCGAATATCGTGAGGTACCTTTATATAGGGCATATGTGTAGAAATTGGCCTGCACAGACAATCTTCTGTCTTAGAAAGTAGTATCCATTACGAACTTCAAATACCAAATTTGAAACAATTCCGGTGAATAAATTCGCTAAGATCATCAAAATACCGAATATCGGGAGGCACCGTTATATGGGGGCTATATGAAGACGTGGACCTGCACAGGCAATTTTCTGTCTTAGGCTGTACTATCGATTACGAACTTCAAATACCAAATTTGAAACAATTCCGGTCAACAAATTTGCTAAAATCATCAAAATACTGAATATCAAGAGGTACCGTTATATGGGGGCTATACGAAGACGTGAACCTGCGTAAACAATTTTCTGTCTTAGGCTGTACTATCCATTACGAACTTCAAATACCAAATTTGAAAAAATTCCGGTGAATATTGTCGCTAAAATCATCAAAGTATCGGGATGATCGTTATATGGGGGCTATACGAAGACGTGAACCTGCGTAAACAATATTCTGTCTTAGGCTGTACTATCCACTACGAACTTCAAATACCAAATTTGAAAAAATTCCGGTGAATATTGTCGCTAAAATCATCAAAATACCGAATATCGTGAGGTACCGTTATAAGAAGACGTGAACCAGACAAGTTTCTGTCTTAGGCTGTAATATCCATTACGAACTTCAAATACCAAATTTTAAACAATTTCGGTTAATGAATTCGCGAAAATCATCAAAATACCGATTATCTTGATGTACCTTTATATGGGGGCTATACGAAGACGTGGACCTGCACAGACAATTTTCTGTCTTAGAAAGTAGTATCCATTACGAACTTCAAATACCAAATTTGAAACAATTCCGTTGAATAAATTCGCTAAAGTCATCAAAATACCGAATATCGGGAGGTACCGTTATATGGGGGCTATACGAAAACGTGAACCTGCATAGACAATTTTCTGTCAATTCTGTCTGTACTATCCATTACAAACTTTAAATACAAAATTTGAAAAAAATCCGGTGAATAATGTCGCTAAAATCATCAAAATACGAGTATCGGGATTACCGTAATGTGGGGGCTATACGAAGATCTATACAGATCTGTACAGACAATTTTCTGTCTTAGGCTGTACTATCCATTACGAACTTCAAGTACCAAATTTGAAACAATTCCGTTGAATAAAGTCGCCAAATCATCAAAATACCGAATATCTGGAGGTACCGTTATATGGGGGCTATACGACGACATGAACATGCATAGACAATTTTTTGTCTTAGGCTTTAAAATCCATTACGAACTTGAAATACTAAATTCGAAACAATTCCGGTGAATACTGTCGCTAAAATCATCAATATACCGAATATCGGTAGGTACCATTATATGGCGGCTATAGGAAAACGTGAATCTGTATAGACAATTTTCTATCAATTCTGTCTGTACTATCCATTACGAACTTATAGTACTAAGTTTGAAAAAAATCCGGTGAATAATGTCGCTAAAATCATCAAAATACCAAATATCGGGCGGTACCGTTATATGGGGGCTATACGAAGACGTGGACCTGCACAGGCAATTTTCTGTCTTAGGCTGTACTATCGATAACGAACTTCAAATACCAAATTTGAAACAATTCCGGTCAACAAATTTGCTAAAATCATCAAAATACTGAATATCGGGAGGTACCTTTTTTTGGGGCCATACGAAAACGTGGATCTGCACAGACAATTTTCTGTCTTAGGCTGTAGTACCCATTATGAACTTTAAATACCAAATTTTAAAGAATCCGGTTAATAAATTCGCTAAAATCATCAAAATACCGAATATCGGGATGACCGTTATATGGGGGCTATACGACGACGTGGACCTGCACAGACACTTTTCTGTCTTAGACTGTGGTATCCATTATGAACTTCAAATGCCAAATTTGAAACAATTCCGGTTAATGAATTCGCTAAAGTCATCAAAATGCCGAATATCGGGATGCCCGTTATAAGAAGATGTGGACCAGAAAATTTTCTGTCTTATGCTGTAATATCCATTACGAACTTCAAATACCAAATTTTAAACAATTTCGGTTAATGAATTCGCGATAATCACCAAAATACCGAATATCGACAATTTTCTGTCTTAGGCTGTAGTATCCATTACGAAATTCAAATACCAAATTTGAAACAATTCCTGTTAATGAATTCGCTAAAATCATCAAAATACCGAATATCGGGATGACCGTTGTATGGGGGCTATACGAGGACGTGGACCTGCAAAGACAATTTTCTGTTTTAGGCTGTACTAGCCATAACGAACTTCAAATTCCAAATTTGAAAAAATTCCGGTGAATAATGTCGCCAAAATCATCAAAATACCGAATATCGGGAGGTACCGTCATATGGGGGCTATACGACGACATGGACCTGCACAGACAATTCTCTGACTTAGAAAGTAGTATCCATGACGAACTTCAAATACCAAATTTGAAACAATTACGGTGAAAAATGTCGCTAAAATCATCAAAATATCGAATGTCGGGAGGTACCGTTATATGGGCCTCTACGCAGAATGGACCTGCACTGACAATTTTCTGTCTAAGACTGTAGTATCCACTACGAACTTCAAGTACCAAATGCGAAAAAATTCCGGTGAATATTGTCGCTAATATCATCAAAATACCGAATATCGGGAGGTACCGTTATAAGAAGACGTGAACCAGACAAGTTTCTGTCTTAGGCTGTAATATCCATTACGAACTTCAAATACCAAATTTTAAACAATATCGGTTAATGAATTCGCTAAAATCATCAAAATACCGAATATCGTGAGGTACCTTTATATAGGGCATATGTGTAGAAATTGGCCTGCACAGACAATCTTCTGTCTTAGAAAGTAGTATCCATTACGAACTTCAAATACCAAATTTGAAACAATTCCGGTGAATAAATTCGCTAAGATCATCAAAATACCGAATATCGGGAGGTACCGTTATATGGGGGCTATATGAAGACGTGGACCTGCACAGGCAATTTTCTGTCTTAGGCTGTACTATCGATTACGAACTTCAAATACCAAATTTGAAACAATTCCGGTCAACAAATTTGCTAAAATCATCAAAATACTGAATATCAAAAGGTACCGTTATATGGGGGCTATACGAAGACGTGAACCTGCGTAAACAATTTTCTGTCTTACGCTGTACTATCCATTACGAACTTCAAATACCAAATTTGAAAAAATTCCGGTGAATATTGTCGCTAAAATCATCAAAGTATCGGGATGATCGTTATATGGGGGCTATACGAAGACGTGAACCTGCGTAAACAATATTCTGTCTTAGGCTGTACTATCCACTACGAACTTCAAATACCAAATTTGAAAAAATTCCGGTGAATATTGTCGCTAAAATCATCAAAATACCGAATATCGTGAGGTACCGTTATAAGAAGACGTGAACCAGACAAGTTTCTGTCTTAGGCTGTAATATCCATTACGAACTTCAAATACCAAATTTTAAACAATTTCGGTTAATGAATTCGCTAAAATCATCAAAATACCGAATATCGTGAGGTACCTTTATATAGGGCATATGTGTAGAAATTGGCCTGCACAGACAATCTTCTGTCTTAGAAAGTAGTATCCATTACGAACTTCAAATACCAAATTTGAAACAATTCCGGTGAATAAATTCGCTAAGATCATCAAAATACCGAATATCGGGAGGCACCGTTATATGGGGGCTATATGAAGACGTGGACCTGCACAGGCAATTTTCTGTCTTAGGCTGTACTATCGATTACGAACTTCAAATACCAAATTTGAAACAATTCCGGTCAACAAATTTGCTAAAATCATCAAAATACTGAATATCAAGAGGTACCGTTATATGGGGGCTATACGAAGACGTGAACCTGCGTAAACAATTTTCTGTCTTAGGCTGTACTATCCATTACGAACTTCAAATACCAAATTTGAAAAAATTCCGGTGAATATTGTCGCTAAAATCATCAAAGTATCGGGATGATCGTTATATGGGGGCTATACGAAGACGTGAACCTGCGTAAACAATATTCTGTCTTAGGCTGTACTATCCACTACGAACTTCAAATACCAAATTTGAAAAAATTCCGGTGAATATTGTCGCTAAAATCATCAAAATACCGAATATCGTGAGGTACCGTTATAAGAAGACGTGAACCAGACAAGTTTCTGTCTTAGGCTGTAATATCCATTACGAACTTCAAATACCAAATTTTAAACAATTTCGGTTAATGAATTCGCGAAAATCATCAAAATACCGATTATCTTGATGTACCTTTATATGGGGGCTATACGAAGACGTGGACCTGCACAGACAATTTTCTGTCTTAGAAAGTAGTATCCATTACGAACTTCAAATACCAAATTTGAAACAATTCCGTTGAATAAATTCGCTAAAGTCATCAAAATACCGAATATCGGGAGGTACCGTTATATGGGGGCTATACGAAAACGTGAACCTGCATAGACAATTTTCTGTCAATTCTGTCTGTACTATCCATTACAAACTTTAAATACAAAATTTGAAAAAAATCCGGTGAATAATGTCGCTAAAATCATCAAAATACGAGTATCGGGATTACCGTAATGTGGGGGCTATACGAAGATCTATACAGATCTGTACAGACAATTTTCTGTCTTAGGCTGTACTATCCATTACGAACTTCAAGTACCAAATTTGAAACAATTCCGTTGAATAAAGTCGCCAAATCATCAAAATACCGAATATCTGGAGGTACCGTTATATGGGGGCTATACGACGACATGAACATGCATAGACAATTTTTTGTCTTAGGCTTTAAAATCCATTACGAACTTGAAATACTAAATTCGAAACAATTCCGGTGAATACTGTCGCTAAAATCATCAATATACCGAATATCGGTAGGTACCATTATATGGCGGCTATAGGAAAACGTGAATCTGTATAGACAATTTTCTATCAATTCTGTCTGTACTATCCATTACGAACTTATAGTACTAAGTTTGAAAAAAATCCGGTGAATAATGTCGCTAAAATCATCAAAATACCAAATATCGGGCGGTACCGTTATATGGGGGCTATACGAAGACGTGGACCTGCACAGGCAATTTTCTGTCTTAGGCTGTACTATCGATAACGAACTTCAAATACCAAATTTGAAACAATTCCGGTCAACAAATTTGCTAAAATCATCAAAATACTGAATATCGGGAGGTACCTTTTTTTGGGGCCATACGAAAACGTGGATCTGCACAGACAATTTTCTGTCTTAGGCTGTAGTACCCATTATGAACTTTAAATACCAAATTTTAAAGAATCCGGTTAATAAATTCGCTAAAATCATCAAAATACCGAATATCGGGATGACCGTTATATGGGGGCTATACGACGACGTGGACCTGCACAGACACTTTTCTGTCTTAGACTGTGGTATCCATTATGAACTTCAAATGCCAAATTTGAAACAATTCCGGTTAATGAATTCGCTAAAGTCATCAAAATGCCGAATATCGGGATGCCCGTTATAAGAAGATGTGGACCAGAAAATTTTCTGTCTTATGCTGTAATATCCATTACGAACTTCAAATACCAAATTTTAAACAATTTCGGTTAATGAATTCGCGATAATCACCAAAATACCGAATATCGAAAATTTTCTGTCTTAGGCTGTAGTATCCATTACGAAATTCAAATACCAAATTTGAAACAATTCCTGTTAATGAATTCGCTAAAATCATCAAAATACCGAATATCGGGATGACCGTTGTATGGGGGCTATACGAGGACGTGGACCTGCAAAGACAATTTTCTGTTTTAGGCTGTACTAGCCATAACGAACTTCAAATTCCAAATTTGAAAAAATTCCGGTGAATAATGTCGCCAAAATCATCAAAATACCGAATATCGGGAGGTACCGTCATATGGGGGCTATACGACGACATGGACCTGCACAGACAATTCTCTGACTTAGAAAGTAGTATCCATGACGAACTTCAAATACCAAATTTGAAACAATTACGGTGAAAAATGTCGCTAAAATCATCAAAATATCGAATGTCGGGAGGTACCGTTATATGGGCCTCTACGCAGAATGGACCTGCACTGACAATTTTCTGTCTAAGACTGTAGTATCCACTACGAACTTCAAGTACCAAATGCGAAAAAATTCCGGTGAATATTGTCGCTAATATCATCAAAATACCGAATATCGGGAGGTACCGTTATAAGAAGACGTGAACCAGACAAGTTTCTGTCTTAGGCTGTAATATCCATTACGAACTTCAAATACCAAATTTTAAACAATATCGGTTAATGAATTCGCTAAAATCATCAAAATACCGAATATCGTGAGGTACCTTTATATAGGGCATATGTGTAGAAATTGGCCTGCACAGACAATCTTCTGTCTTAGAAAGTAGTATCCATTACGAACTTCAAATACCAAATTTGAAACAATTCCGGTGAATAAATTCGCTAAGATCATCAAAATACCGAATATCGGGAGGTACCGTTATATGGGGGCTATATGAAGACGTGGACCTGCACAGGCAATTTTCTGTCTTAGGCTGTACTATCGATTACGAACTTCAAATACCAAATTTGAAACAATTCCGGTCAACAAATTTGCTAAAATCATCAAAATACTGAATATCAAGAGGTACCGTTATATGGGGGCTATACGAAGACGTGAACCTGCGTAAACAATTTTCTGTCTTAGGCTGTACTATCCATTACGAACTTCAAATACCAAATTTGAAAAAATTCCGGTGAATATTGTCGCTAAAATCATCAAAGTATCGGGATGATCGTTATATGGGGGCTATACGAAGACGTGAACCTGCGTAAACAATATTCTGTCTTAGGCTGTACTATCCACTACGAACTTCAAATACCAAATTTGAAAAAATTCCGGTGAATATTGTCGCTAAAATCATCAAAATACCGAATATCGTGAGGTACCGTTATAAGAAGACGTGAACCAGACAAGTTTCTGTCTTAGGCTGTAATATCCATTACGAACTTCAAATACCAAATTTTAAACAATTTCGGTTAATGAATTCGCGAAAATCATCAAAATACCGATTATCTTGATGTACCTTTATATGGGGGCTATACGAAGACGTGGACCTGCACAGACAATTTTCTGTCTTAGAAAGTAGTATCCATTACGAACTTCAAATACCAAATTTGAAACAATTCCGTTGAATAAATTCGCTAAAGTCATCAAAATACCGAATATCGGGAGGTACCGTTATATGGGGGCTATACGAAAACGTGAACCTGCATAGACAATTTTCTGTCAATTCTGTCTGTACTATCCATTACAAACTTTAAATACAAAATTTGAAAAAAATCCGGTGAATAATGTCGCTAAAATCATCAAAATACGAGTATCGGGATTACCGTAATGTGGGGGCTATACGAAGATCTATACAGATCTGTACAGACAATTTTCTGTCTTAGGCTGTACTATCCATTACGAACTTCAAGTACCAAATTTGAAACAATTCCGTTGAATAAAGTCGCCAAATCATCAAAATACCGAATATCTGGAGGTACCGTTATATGGGGGCTATACGACGACATGAACATGCATAGACAATTTTTTGTCTTAGGCTTTAAAATCCATTACGAGCTTGAAATACTAAATTCGAAACAATTCCGGTGAATACTGTCGCTAAAATCATCAATATACCGAATATCGGTAGGTACCATTATATGGCGGCTATACGAAAACGTGAACCTGTATAGACAATTTTCTATCAATTCTGTCTGTACTATCCATTACGAACTTATAGTACCAAATTTGAAAAAATTCCGGTGAATAATGTCGCTAAAATCATCAAAATACCAAATATCGGGAGGTACCGTTATATGGGGGCTATACGAAGACGTGGACCTGCACAGGCAATTTTCTGTCTTAGGCTGTACTATCGATAACGAACTTCAAATACCAAATTTGAAACAATTCCGTTCAACAAATTTGCTAAAATCATCAAAATACTGAATATCGGAAGGTACCTTTTTTTGGGGCCATACGAAAACGTGGATCTGCACAGACAATTTTCTGTCTTAGGCTGTAGTACCCATTATGAACTTTAAATACCAAATTTTAAAGAATCCGGTTAATGAATTCGCTAAAATCATCAAAATACCGAATATCGGGATGACCGTTATATGGGGGCTATACGAAGACGTGGACCTGCACAGACACTTTTCTGTCTTAGACTGTGGTATCCATTATGAACTTCAAATGCCAAATTTGAAACAATTCCGGTTAATGAATTCGCTAAAGTCATCAAAATACCGAATATCGGGATGCCCGTTATAAGAAGACGTGGACCAGAAAATTTTCTGTCTTATGCTGTAATATCCATTACGAACTCCAAATACCAAATTTTAAACAATTTCGGTTAATGAATTCGCGATAATCACCAAAATACCGAATATCGACAATTTTCTGTCTTAGGCGGTAGTATCCATTACGAAATTCAAATACCAAATTTGAAACAATTCCGGTTAATGAATTCGCTAAAATCATCAAAATACCGAATATCGGGATGACCGTTGTATGGGGGCTATACGAAGACGTGGACCTGCAAAGACAATTTTCTGTTTTAGGCTGTACTAGCCATTACGAACTTCAAATTCCAAATTTGAAAAAATTCCGGTGAATAATGTCACCAAAATCATCAAAATACCGAATATCGGGAGGTACCGTCATATGGGGGCTATACGACGACATGGACCTGCACAGACAATTCTCTGACTTAGAAAGTAGTATCCATGACGAACTTCAAATACCAAATTTGAAACAATTACGGTGAAAAATGTCGCTAAAATCATCAAAATATCGAATGTCGGGAGGTACCGTTATATGGGCTTCTACGCAGACGTGGACCTGCACTGACAATTTTCTGTCTAAGACTGTAGTATCCACTACGAACTTCAAGTACCAAATGTGAAAAAATTCCGGTGAATATTGTCGCTAAAATCATCAAAATACCGAATATCGGGAGGTACCGTTATAAGAAGACGTGAACAAGACAAGTTTCTGTCTTAGGCTGTAATATCCATTACGAACTTCAAATACCAAATTTTAAACAATTTCGGTTAATGAATTCGCTAAAATCATCAAAATACCGAATATCGTGAGGTACCTTCATATAGGGCATATGTGTAGAAATTGGCCTGCACAGACAATCTTCTGTCTTAGAAAGTAGTATCCATTACGAACTTCAAATACCAAATTTGAAACAATTCCGGTGAATAAATTCGCTAAGATCATCAAAATACCGAATATCGAGAGGTACCGTTATATGGGGGCTATATGAAGACGTGGACCTGCACAGGCAATTTTCTGTCTTAGGCTGTACTATCGATTACGAACTTCAAATACCAAATTTGAAACAATTCCGGTCAACAAATTTGCTAAAATCATCAAAATACTGAATATCAAGAGGTACCGTTATATGGGGGCTATACGAAGACGTGAACCTGCGTAAACAATTTTCTGTCTTAGGCTGTACTATCCATTACGAACTTCAAATACCAAATTTGAAAAAATTCCGGTGAATATTGTCGCTAAAATCATCAAAGTATCAGGATGATCGTTATATGGGGGCTATACGAAGACGTGAACCTGCGTAAACAATATTCTGTCTTAGGCTGTACTATCCATTACGAACTTCAAATACCAAATTTGAAAAAATTCCGGTGAATATTGTCGCTAAAATCATCAAAATACCGAATATCGGGAGGTACCGTTATAAGAAGACGTGAACCAGACAAGTTTCTGTCTTAGGCTGTAGCATCCATTACGAACTTCAAATACCAAATTTTAAACAATTTCGGTTAATGAATTCGCGAAAATCATCAAAATACCGATTATCTTGAGGTACCTTTATATGGGGGCTATACGAAGACGTGGACCTGCACGGACAATTTTCTGTTTTAGAAAGTAGTATCCATTACGAACTTCAAATACCAAATTTGAAACAATTCCGTTGAATAAATTCGCTAAAGTCATCAAAATACCGAATATCGGGAGGTACCGTTATATGGGGGCTATACGTTGTCAATTGTCAATTCTGTCTGTACTATCCATTACAAACTTTAAATACAAAATTTGAAAAAAATCCGGTGAATAGTGTCGCTAAAATCATCAAAATACGACTATCGGGATTACCGTTATGCGGGGGCTATACGAAGATCTGTACAGATCTGTACAGACAATTTTCTGTCTTAGGCTGTACTATCCATTACGAACTTCAAGTACCAAATTTGAAACAATTCCGGTGAATAAAGTCGCCAAATCATCAAAATACCGAATATCTGGAGGTACCGTTATATGGGGGCTATACGACGACATGAACATGCATAGACAATATTTTGTCTTAGGCTTTAAAATCCATTACGAACTTGAAATACTAAATTCGAAACAATTCCGGTGAATAATGTCGCTAAAATCATCAATATACCGAATATCGGTAGGTACCATTATGGCGGCTATACGAAAACGTGAACCTGTATAGACAATTTTCTGTCAATTCTGTCTGTACTATCCATTACGAACTTATAGTACCAAATTTCAAAAAATTCGGGTGAATAATGTCGCTAAAATCATCAAAATACCAAATATCGGGAGGTACCGTTATATGGGGGCTATACGAAGACGTGGACCTGCACAGGCAATTTTCTGTCTTAGGCTGTACTATCGATAACGAACTTCAAATACCAAATTTGAAACAATTCCGGTCAACAAATTTGCTAAAATCATAAAAATACTGAATATCGGGAGGTACCTTTTTTTGGGGCCATACGAAAACGTGGATCTGCACAGACAATTTTCTGTCTTAGGCTGTATTACCCATTATGAACTTTAAATACCAAATTTTAAAGAATCCGGTTAATGAATTCGCTAAAATCATCAAAATACCGAATATCGGGATGACCGTTATATGGGGGCTATACGAAGACGTGGACCTGCACAGACACTTTTCTGTCTTAAACTGTGGTATCCTGTCTTATGCTGTAATATCCATTACGAACTTCAAATACCAAATTTTAAACAATTTCGGTTAATGAATTCGCGATAATCACCAAAATACCGAATATCGACAATTTTCTGTCGGTGAATAATGTCGCTAAAATCGTCAATATACCGAATATCGGTAGGTACCATTATATGACGGCTATACGAAAACGTGAATCTGTATAGACAATTTTCTGGCTATTCTGTCTGTAATATCCATAACGAACTTAAAGTACCAAGTGTGAAAAAATTCCGGTGAATATTGTCGCTAAAATCATCAAAATACCGAATATCGGGAGGTACCGTTATAAGAAGACGTGAACCAGACAAGTTTCTGTCTTAGGCTGTAGCATCCATTACGAACTTCAAATACCAAATTTTAAACAATTTCGGTTAATGAATTCGCGAAAATCATCAAAATACCGATTATCTTGAGGTACCTTTATATGGGGGCTATACGAAGACGTGGACCTGCACAGACAATTTTCTGTCTTAGAAAGTAGTATCCATTACGAACTTCAAATACCAAATTTGAAAGAATTCCGGTGAATAAATTCGCTAAGATCATCAAAATACCGAATATCGGGAGGTATCGTTATATGGGGGCTATACGAAAACGTGAACCCGTATAGAAAATTTTTTTGTCAATTCTGTCTGTACTATCCATTACAAACTTTAAATACAAAATTTGAAAAAATGCCGGTGAATAACGTCGCTAAAGTCATCAAAATACGAGTATCGGGATTACCGTTATGTGGGGGCTATACGAAGATCTGTACAGACAATTTTCTGTCTAAGGCTGTACTATCCATTACGAACGTCAAATACCAAATTTAAAACAATTCCGGTGAATAATGTCGCCAAAATCATTAAAATATCGAATATCGGGAGGGACCGTTATATGGGGGCTATACGAAAACGTGAACCTGTATAGACAATTTGTCTTAGGCTTTAAAATCCATTACGAACTTGAAATACCAAATTTGAAACAATTCCGGTGAATAATGTCGCTAAAATCATCAATATACCGAATATCGGTAGGTACCATTATATGGCGGCTATACGAAAACGTGAACCTGCGTAGACAATTTTCTGTCTTAGGCTGTACTATCCATTACGAACTTCAAATACCAAATTTGAAACAATTGCGGTGAATAATGTCGCTAAAATCATCAAAATACGAGTATCGGGATGACCGTTATATGGAGACTATAAGAAGGCGTGGACCCTCAAAGACAATTTTCTGTTTTAGGCTGTACTATCCATTACGAACTTCAAATACCAAATTTTAAACAATTTCGGTTAATGAATTCGCTAAAATCATCAAAATACCGATTATCTTGAGGTACCTTTGTATGGGGCATATGTGTAGACATAAGCCTGCACAGACAATTTTCTGTCTTAGAAAGTAGTATCCATTACGAACTTCAAATTCCAAATTTGAAACAATTCCGGTGAATAAATTCGCTAAGATCACCAAAATACCGAATATCGAGAGGTACCGTTATATGGGGGCTATACGAAAACGTGAACCTGTATAGACAATTTTCTGTTAATTCTGTCTGTACTATCCAATTCAAACTTTAAATATAAAATTTGAAAAAATTCCGGTGAATAATGTCGCTAAAATCATCAAAATACGAGTATCGGGATTACCGTTATGTGGGGGCTATACGAAGATCTGCACAGATCTGTACAGACAATTTTCTGTCTAAGGCTGTACTATCCATTACGAACTTCAAGTACCAAATTTGAAACAATTCCGGTGAATAATGTCTTCAAAATCATCAAAATATCGAATATGGGGAGGTACCGTTATATGGGGGCTATACGACGACATGAACATGCATAGACAACTTTTTTGTCTTAGGCTTTAAAATCTATTACGAACTTGAAACACCAAATTTGAAACAATTCAGGTGAATAATGTCGCTAAAATCATCAAAATATCGAATATCGGGAGGGACCGTTATATGGGGGCTATACGCCGACATGAACATGCATAGACAATTTTTTGTCTTAGGCTTTAAAATCCATTACGAACTTGAAATACCAAATTTGAAACAATTCCGGTGAATAATGTCGCTAAAATCATCAATATACCGAATATCGGTAGGTACCATTATATGGCGGCTATACGAAAACGTGAACCTGCATAGACAATATTCTATCAATTCTGTCTGTAATATCTATTACGAACTTAAAGTACCAAATTTGAAAAAATTCCGGTGAATAATGTCGCTAAAATCATTAACATACCAAATATCGGGAGGTACCGTTATATGGGGCTATACGAAGACGTGGACCTGCACAGGCAATTTTCTGTCTTAGGCTGTACTATCGATTACGAACTTCAAATACCAAATTTGAAACAATTCCAGTATATAAATTTGCTAAAATCATCAAAATTTGCTAAAATCATCGTGAGGTACCGTTTTAAGAAGACGTGGACGTGCCCAGACAATTTTCTGTCTTAGACTGTAGTAGCCAATACGAACTTCAAGTGCCAAATTTGAAACAATTCCGGTGAATAAATTCGCTAAAATTATCAAAATACCGAATATCGGGAGGTACGGTAATATGGTGGCTATACGAAAACGTGTACCTGCATAGACAATTTTCTGTCTTAGGAGGTACCGTTGTATGGGGCCCATATGAAGACGTGGACCTGCACAGGCAAATTTTCTGTCTTAGGCTGTACTATCGATTACGAACTTCAAATACCAAATTTGAAACAATTCCGGTAAATAAATTTGCTAAAATCATCAAAGTACCGAATATCGAGAGGTACCGTTTTAAGAAGACGTGGACATGCCCAGACAATTTTCTGTCTTAGACTGTAGTAGCCAATTCGAACTTCAAATGCCAAATTTGAAACAACTCTGGTGAATAAATTCGCTAAAATCATCAAAATACCAAATATCGGGAGGTACCATTATATGGGGGCTATACGAAGACGTGGACCTGCACAGGCAATTTTCTGTCTTAGGCTGTACTATTGATTACGAACTTCAAATACCAAATTTGAAACAATTCCGGTAAATAAATTTGCTAAAATCATCAAAGTACCGAATATCGAGAGGTACCGTTTTAAGAAGACGTGGACATGCCCAGACAATTTTCTGTTTTAGACTGTAGTAGCCAATACGAACTTCAAATGCCAAATTTGAAACAATTCCGGTGAATAAATTCGCTAAAATCATCAAAATACCAAATATCGGGAGGTAACGTTATATGGGGGCTATACGAAGACGTGAACCTGCGTAGACAATTTTCTGTCAATTCTGTCTGTACTATCCATTACAAACTTTAAATACAAAATTTGAAAAAATTCCGGTGAATAATATCGCTAAAATCATCAAAATACGACTATCGGGATTACCGTTATGTGGGGGCTATACGAAGATCTGTACAGATCTGTACAGACAATTTTCTGTCTTAGGCTGTACTATCCATTACGAACTTCAAGTACCAAATTTGAAACAATTCCGGTGAATAATGTCGCCAAATCATCAAAATACCGAATATCGGGAGGTACCGTTATATGGGGGCTATACGACGACATGAACATGCATAGACAATATTTTGTCTTAGGCTTTAAAATCCATTACGAACTTGAAATACCAAATTTGAAACAATTCCGGTGAATAATGTCGCTAAAATCATCAATATACCGAATATCGGTAGGTACCATTATATGGCGGCTATACGAAAACGTGAACCTGCATAGACAATATTCTATCAATTCTGTCTGTAATATCTATTACGAACTTAAAGTACCAAATTTGAAAAAATTCCGGTGAATAATGTCGCTAAAATCATTAACATACCAAATATCGGGAGGTACCGTTATATGGGGCTATACGAAGACGTGGACCTGCACAGGCAATTTTCTGTCTTAGGCTGTACTATCGATTACGAACTTCAAATACCAAATTTGAAACAATTCCGGTATATAAATTTGCTAAAATCATCAAAATTTGCTAAAATCATCGTGAGGTACCGTTTTAAGAAGACGTGGACGTGCCCAGACAATTTTCTGTCTTAGACTGTAGTAGCCAATACGAACTTCAAGTGCCAAATTTGAAACAATTCCGGTGAATAAATTCGCTAAAATTATCAAAATACCGAATATCGGGAGGTACGGTAATATGGTGGCTATACGAAAACGTGTACCTGCATAGACAATTTTCTGTCTTAGGAGGTACCGTTGTATGGGGCCCATATGAAGACGTGGACCTGCACAGGCAAATTTTCTGTCTTAGGCTGTACTATCGATTACGAACTTCAAATACCAAATTTGAAACAATTCCGGTAAATAAATTTGCTAAAATCATCAAAGTACCGAATATCGAGAGGTACCGTTTTAAGAAGACGTGGACATGCCCAGACAATTTTCTGTCTTAGACTGTAGTAGCCAATTCGAACTTCAAATGCCAAATTTGAAACAACTCTGGTGAATAAATTCGCTAAAATCATCAAAATACCAAATATCGGGAGGTACCATTATATGGGGGCTATACGAAGACGTGGACCTGCACAGGCAATTTTCTGTCTTAGGCTGTACTATTGATTACGAACTTCAAATACCAAATTTGAAACAATTCCGGTAAATAAATTTGCTAAAATCATCAAAGTACCGAATATCGAGAGGTACCGTTTTAAGAAGACGTGGACATGCCCAGACAATTTTCTGTTTTAGACTGTAGTAGCCAATACGAACTTCAAATGCCAAATTTGAAACAATTCCGGTGAATAAATTCGCTAAAATCATCAAAATACCAAATATCGGGAGGTAACGTTATATGGGGGCTATACGAAGACGTGAACCTGCGTAGACAATTTTCTGTCAATTCTGTCTGTACTATCCATTACAAACTTTAAATACAAAATTTGAAAAAATTCCGGTGAATAATATCGCTAAAATCATCAAAATACGACTATCGGGATTACCGTTATGTGGGGGCTATACGAAGATCTGTACAGATCTGTACAGACAATTTTCTGTCTTAGGCTGTACTATCCATTACGAACTTCAAGTACCAAATTTGAAACAATTCCGGTGAATAATGTCGCCAAATCATCAAAATACCGAATATCGGGAGGTACCGTTATATGGGGGCTATACGACGACATGAACATGCAAAGACAATATTTTGTCTTAGGCTTTAAAATCCATTACGAACTTGAAATACCAAATTCGAAACAATTTTGGTGAATAATGTCGCTAAAATCATCAATATACCGAATATCGGTAGGTACCATTATATGACGGCTATACGAAAACGTGAATCTGTATAGACAATTTTCTGGCTATTCTGTCTGTAATATCCATAACGAACTTAAAGTACCAAGTTTGAAAAAAATCCGGTGAATAATGTCCCTAAAACCATTAAAATACCGAATATCGGGAGGTACCGTTATATGGGGGCTATATGAAGACGTGGACGTGCACAGGCAATTTTCTGTCTTAGAAAATAGTATCCATTACGAACTTCAAATACCAAATTTGAAAGAATTCCGGTGAATAAATTCGCTAAGATCATCAATATACCGAATATCGGTAGGTATCATTATATGGCGGCTATACGAAAACATGAACCTGCGTAGACAATTTTCTGTCTTAGGCTGTACTATCCATTACGAACTTCAAATACCAAATTTGAAACAATTGCGGTGAATAATGTCGCTAAAATCATCAAAATACGAGTATCGGGATGACCGTTATATGGAGACTATAAGAAGGCGTGGACCTGCAAAGACAATTTTCTGTTTTAGGCTGTACTATCCATTTCGAACTTCAAATACCAAATTTTAAACAATTTCGGTTAATGAATTCGCTAAAATCATCAAAATACCGATTATCTTGAGGTAAATTTATATGGGGCATATGTGTAGACATAAGCCTGCTCAGACAATTTTCTGTCTTAGAAAGTAGTATCCATTACGAACTTCAAATACCAAAATTGAAACAATTCCAATTCAAACTTTAAATATAAAATTTGAAAAAATTCCGGTGAATAATGTCGCTAAAATCTTCAAAATACGAGTATCGGGATTACCGTTATGTGGGGCTATACGAAGATCTGTACAGACAATTTTCTGTCTAAGGCTGTACTATCCATTACGAACTTCAAGTACCAAATTTGAAACAATTCCGGTGAATAATGTCGTCAAAATCATCAAAATATCGAATATCGGGAGGTACCGTTATATGGGGGCTATACGACGACATGAACATGCATAGACAATTTTTTGTCTTAGGCTTTAAAATCTATTACGAACTTGAAATACCAAATTTGAAACAATTCCGGTGAATAATGTCGCTAAAATCATCAATATATCGAATAACGGGAGGTACCATTATATGGCGGCTATACGAAAACGTGAACCTGCATAGACAATTTTCTATCAATTCTGTCTGTACTATCTATTACGAACTTAAAGTACCAAATTTGAAAAAATATATAATAACTTTAAATATAAAATTTGAAAAAATTCCGTGAATAATGTCGCTAAAATCATCAAAATACGAGTATTGGGATTACCGTTATGTGGGGGCTATACGAAGATCTGTACAGATCTGTACAGACAATTTTCTGTCTAAGGCTGTACTATCCATTACGAACTTCAATTACCAAATTTGAAACAATTCCGGTGAATAATGTCGTCAAAATCATCAAAATATCGAATATCGGGAGGTACCGTTATATGGGGGCTATACGACGACATGAACATGCATAGACAATTTTTTGTCTTAGGCTTTAAAATCTATTACGAACTTGAAATACCAAATTTGAAACAATTCCGGTGAATAATGTCGCTAAAATCATTAAAATACCGAATATCGGGAGGTACCGTTATATGGGGGCTATACGAAGACGTTCACAGGCAATTTTCTGTCTTAGAAAATAGTATCCATTACGAACTTCAAATACCAAATTTGAAAGAATTCCGGTGAATAAATTCGCTAAGATCATCAATATACCGAATATCGGTAGGTACCATTATATGGCGGCTATACGAAAACGTGAACCTGCGTAGACAATTTTCTGTCTTAGGCTGTACTATCCATTACGAACTTCAAATACCAAATTTGAAACAATTGCGGTGAATAATGTCGCTAAAATCATCAAAATACGAGTATCGGGATGACCGTCACAAGAAGACGTGGACCAGAAAATTTTCTGTCTTAGACTGTAATATCCATTACGAAATTCAAATACCAAATTTGAAACAATTCCGGTTAATTAATTCGCTAAAATCATCAAAATACCGAATATCGGGATGACCGTTGTATGGGGGCTATACGAAGACGTGGACCTGCAAAGACAATTTTCTGTTTTAGGCTGTACTAGCCATTACGAACTTCAAATTCCAAATTTGAAATAATTCCGGTGAATAATGTCGCCAAAATCATCAAAATACCGAATATCGGGAGGTACCGTCATATGGGTGCTATACGACGACATGGACCTGCACAGACAATTCTCTGTCGTAGAAAGTAGTATCCATGACGAACTTCAAATACCAAATTTGAAACAATTACGGTGAAAAATGTCGCTAAAATCATCAAAATATCGAATGTCGGGAGGTACCGTTATATGGGCCTCTACGCAGACGTGGACCTGCACTGACAATTTTCTGTCTAAGTCTGTAGTATCCACTACGAACTTCAAGTACCAAATTTGAAAAAATTCCGGTGAATATTGTCGCCAAAATCATCAAAATACCGAATATTGGGAGGTACCGTTATAAGAAGACGTGAACTCGACAATTTTCTGTCTTAGGCTGTAATATCCATTACGAACTTCAAATACCAAATTTTAAACAATTTCGGTTAATGAATTCGCTAAAATCATCAAAATACCTAATATCGTGAGGTACCTTTATATAGGGCATATGTGTAGACATGGGCCTGCACAGACAATGTTCTGTCTTAGAAAGTAGTATCCATTACGAACTTCAAATAAAAAATTTGAAACAATTCCGGTGAATAAATTCGCTAAAGTCATCAAAATACCGAATATCGGGAGGTACCGTTTTATATGGGCTATACGAAAACGTGAACTAGTATAGACGATTTTCTGTCATTTCTGTCTGTACTATCCATTACAAACTTTAAATACAAAATTTGAAAAAAATCCGGTGAATAATGTCGCTAAAATCATCAAAATACGAGTATCGGGATTACCGTTATGTGGGAGCTATACGAAGATCTGTACAGATCTGTACAGACAATTTTCTGTCTTAGGCTGTACTATCCATTACGAACTTCAAGTACCAAATTTGAACAATTACGGTGAATAATGTCGACAAATTCATCAAAATACCGAATATCGGGAGGTACCGTTTTATGGGGGCTATACGAAGACGTGGATCTTCACATAGAATTTTCTGTCTTAGGCTGTAGTATCCATTATGAACTTTAAATACCAAATTTTAAAGAATCCGGTTAATGAATTCGCTAAAATCATCAAAATACCGAATATCGGGATGACCGTTATATGGGGGCTATACGAAGACGTGGACCTGCACAGACAATTTTCTGTCTTAGGCTGTACTATCCAGTACGAACTAAAAGTACCAAATTTGAAAAAATTCCGGTGAATAATGTCGCTAAAATCATCAAAATACCGAATATCGGGAGGTACCGTTTTATGGGGGCTATACGAAGTGGATCTTCACATACAATTTTCTGTCTTAGGCTGTAGTATCCATTATGAACTTTAAATACTAAATTTTAAAGAATCCGGTTAATGAATTCGCTAAAATCATCAAAATCGGGAGGGAGGTACCGTTTTATGGGGGCTATACGAAGACGTGGATCTTCACATAGAATTTTCTGTCTTAGGCTGTAGTATCCATTATGAACTTAGAAGTTGACACATACTCTGCCTCGGTACTGCTCAAAGCGACAATATCTTGTTTCTTGGATTCCCAAGAAATCACACAATTTCCAATAAAAAATACTGATCCAGAATATGACTTTCTATCTGTAGTACATCCTCCCCAATCAGCATCTGCGTAACCAATGAGTTTGCCATTTCCACAACTAAAGTGAAGTTTCATATTTTTAGTACCTTTTAAATATCTTAGAATGTGTTTTGCTGCTGTCTAATGTTCTAAGTGTGGATCCGCATTTCTTTGCGAAAGCTTGGTAACTGAATGGAGTATATCAGGGCGAGTTGTCAGAGCCAAGTAAAGCAGGGAACCGATCAAAGATTGGTATTCGGTGGGATCTATTTTCCTGCATTCACCTTCACAATTGCTCTGAAAACCAGGAGTCAGTGGCACTGAAACTGGTCTACAATTCTCCATACCGTACTCCTTTAACATTTCGTTTATAAAATTAGTTTGAGATATTTTAATTTCACCGGTTTTTCCATCTCGATGAAACTCCATTCCCAAGAAGTGCTCTAACAGTCCTTTATCAGTCACTTCGAAATTGGTTGCAATTTCTTCCTTAAGTTTCAAAATTTCGTTTTCATTTTCACATCCAACTACAAAATCATCCTCATAGACAGCTATTAACATCAAATGACCGTTTCGATATGATTTATACATACAAGGTTCGTTGTCACATCTGAGAAATCCTATCTTGCACAGAAAGTTATTTAGCGTTAAGTTCCATTCCCGACCCGCTTGTTTAAGGCCATAAAGGGATTTGTTTAAGTGCAGAACTTTATTTTTGTTCTTTTCATCGATAAATCCTTCTGGCTGACGCATATAGATTTCTTCGTGCAATTCTCCGTTTAAATACGCCGTGACTACATCTAGTTGATGTAAATGCATTTTGTGTTCTACCGCTAATGCAAGTAACATTCGAATAGTGGAATATCTTACCACTGGCGAAAATGTTTCATTGTAGTCTATGCCGAATTTCTGACTACAACCTTTAGCGACTAGCCGTGCCTTATGTCGCTCCACCTGTCCTTTCCTATTTTTCTTGATTGCAAAAACCCATTTGCAATTGATTGCCTTACATCCATGCGGAAGATCTTGCATTGTCCACGTATTATTTTGATGGTGTGATAACATTTCATTTTCCATGGCTTGTTTCCATTTAGCAGATAATTTACTGGATATTGCTTCTTTATACGTTTTAGGAATACCATCCTCCACCACATTATTCAGTAAGTTATGTTCTTTTCGGGGTCGACCAGGTTTACCAGTTCTAATAATCTTTGGTCTACCTCTTCCTCTTTGAACAGTTGCAGGTTCAGGATTTTCTTGCTCATCTGAAGAAGTAAATCCGAAAAAATCTTCTGTATCTTGAAAATTGTCATCCGAACTTGAATGTTCCTCATTGAGTTCTATATTCATTTCCTGTGTTTCTTCCACTTCGGTAGATTCCAGAGATTCAAAATTTTCAGGTGGCACATAAAAATACAATTCTGGTGTTTGCTCTTGTGATTTTTCTAATGCCTTATCTTCATCAAAAATGACGTCCCGTCTTTCCATAACTTTTTCAGATTTAGGATCGTAGAGCCTATAGGCTTTAGACACTAATGAGTATCCAACCATGACCATTTTCTCCCCTTTTTCTTGAAATTTTCCTCTTGCGTTTTTGTTCAGCGCAACAGCTTTAGAACCAAAAACTCTCAAATGATTAACACTTGGTTTCCGCCCAGACCATACCTCCATTGGAGTAGTATTTTCCAAACTTTTTGACGGACTTCTATTTCTTAGATATGTTGCAGTAGCAACCGCTTCGGCCCACAATCTTTGATCAAACCCTGATTCAATAAGAAGACAACGTCCCATTTCAACTAATGTACGATTTGCTCTCTCCGCTACACCATTTTGTTGTGGGGTGTAGGGAACAGTTAATTGTCGTTTAATTCCATTAGTTTCAAGGTACTTGTTAAATTCGTTGGAAAGATATTCTCCACCATTATCGCTTCTTAATGCTTTAATTTTGCAACCAGTTTGCAACTCCACCATGGTTTTGAATGTCTTAAACTTTTCGAAAACTTCTGACTTTTTCTTCATAAAATATGTGAATATTCTGCGGGATTTATCATCAATAAATGTCACGAAGTACTTTGATCCACCTACAGAATCAACTTTCATCGGACCACATACGTCGGAATGAATTACTTCAAGCAGTTCCTTTGATTTTCTCTCCGATTGTTTGGGGAAAAATGCAGCGTGGATTTTCCCAATCATGCACATTGACCAAATTCTTAGAAGATAACTCTTTCAGGCTTTGATAATTTAGATGGCCAAATCTTCTATGCCATAGACTATCGGAAGTATTAATAGAAAAAATTTGGTTACTTACAGGTTGAGCATCGAAGACGAACAAATCTTTTTTCCTGGCAGCTCTAAAAAGTGTACGGCCTTCATCCGTAATCACAGCACCATTTTTGAAAAAATTCACCGAACATCCATTTTCAACCATCTTGTTTACGGAAATAAAGTTTCCATTCAATTCAGGACAATAGATTACATTCTTCAGTTTAATCTTGCATCCGTTTACTCGCAATTCGACGAATCCTTTTCCTTTGGCTTGGATGACTTTCTTGTCTGCTAACATAATGGTCTCTTCTGAATCTTCAAGACTTGTAAAATAATTCTTCATGGAGCACATATGACTTGTCGCTCCACTGTCGACACACCATTGCATTAAATCATTCTCTGTTTGCGTTCCGGCTGCAACAGCGATTACTGTGAATGATTTATGTTCACCATCTTTGAACTTGCATTTGTTAGCGTAGTTACCTTTTTTACCACAAACAAAACATGCACCCTTTTCATTTCTTCGATCACCTTTCTTACCACCATTTCTTTTTGCCTTGACACCAACAGCTCCGAATGCTTGCTGATTTGTAGATACGCTTCCATTTGTACTTTGTTCTCGCCGATCCCATTCTTCCAGCAATTTCTGTTTTAGAGCCATAAGCGTAGGAAGACTGTCCTTTGTTTCCATGGCAATTACAAAATTGTCAAAATCCTTTTCCAAACTCGACAATATGATTATTACCAAAAGTTCCTCCTGGATTTGTATACCAGCTTCTGCCAATTGATCTGAAATACTAGAGAATTTGTTCAAATATTCAGACATATTTGAGCTGTCCTTCATGCTGAGATTTAATAGCTTCTTATACAATGACACTTTTTGCATAGGACCACTAGGTTTATACACATCCTTTAGCTTTTCCCAGGCATCATTTGACGTACTGCAATTCTTGATATAGTTCAGCTGCGAAGGCTTCACACAAAGAGTCAAAGAAGCAAGAGCCTTTTCATCAACATCATATGCTTGTTGTTGTTCTGCAGTCAAATTCGCGATTTTCTTCGCATCACCATTTACATGTTTCCAGCATCCTGTGTGAATTAGCACACTGCGCATTTGCACGGACCATGTCTCATAGTTATGTTCATCTAGCTTCTCAATCTGGAACATTGGAGACGTCGCCATGACAATTCTTTTCTATGTTCTTGCGTTAACCACAAAATCCAATTCCGCTTAAAATAGACCACAACGCCCTGGGCCCATAACCTATTGGGAAATATATAGTTTTTCCTCTTCTTATTATCGGAAAGATTTCCCCGTATATATCTGCCTTTTAAGCGGAACGCACAACGATATTCAATTTTATAGAATATTTATTAAGAAACAAATTGTTGTTAACAAATTGAAATTCAGAATAAGACAATTATACAATTAAATTGTTTGACATTTTCAAACTAGAAAATCACAAAGCTTTTCAAAGAAGAATATGTTTGTTGAAATACATTAAAACAAAGTATTTTCAAACAAAGTGTTTTTCCAACACTATCCAGTACGAACTAAAAGTACCAAATTTGAAAAAATTCCGGTGAATAATGTCGCTAAAATCATCAAAATACCGAATATCGGGAGGTACCGTTTTATGGGGGCTATACGAAGACGTGGATCTTCACATAAAATTTTCTGTCTTAGGCTGTAGTATCCATTATGAACTTTAAATACTAAATTTTAAAGAATCCGGTTAATGAATTCGCTAAAATCATCAAAATACCGAATATCGGGATGCACCGTTATAAGAAGACGTGAACCAGACAAGTTTCTGTCTTAGGCTGTAATATCCATTACGAACTTCAAGTACCAAATTTTAAACAATTTCGGTTAATAAATTCGCTAAAATCATCAAAATACCGAATATCGTGAGGTACCTTTATATAGGGCATATGTGTAGACATGGGCCTGCACAGACAATTTTCTGTCTGAGAAAGTAGTATCCATTATGAACTTTAAATACTAAATTTTAAAGAATCCGGTTAATAAATTCGCTAAGATCATCAAAATACCGAATATCGGGAGGTGCCGTTATATGGGGCTATATGAAGACGTGTACCTGCACAGGAAATTTTCTGTCTTAGGCTGTACTATCGATTACGAACTTCAAATACCAAATTTGAAACAATTCCGGTCAACAAATTTGCTAAAATCATCAAAATACTGAATATCGGGAGGTACCGTTATATGGGGCCTATACGAAGACGTGAACCTGCGTAGACAATTTTCTGTCTTAGGCTGTACTATCCATTACGAACTTCAAATACCAAATTTGAAACAATTCCGGTCAACAAATTTGCTAAAATCATCAAAATACTCAATATCGTGAGGTACCTTTATATAGGGCATATGTGTAGACATGGGCCTGCACATACAATTTTCTGTCTGAGAAAGTAGTATCCATTACGAACTTCAAATACCAAATTTGAAACATTTCCGGTGAATAAATTCGCTAAAGTCATCAAAATACCGAATATCGGGAGGTACCGTTTTATATGGGCTATACGTAAACGTGAACTTGTATAGACAATTTTCTGTCAATTCTGTCTGTACTATCCATTACGAACTTTAAATACAAAATTTAAAAAAAATCCGGTGAATAATGTCGCTAAAATCATCAAAATACGAGTATCGGGATTACCGTTATGTGGGGGCTATACGAAGATCTGTACAGATCTGTACAGACAATTTTCTGTCTTAGGCTGTACTATCCATTACGAACTTCAAGTACCAAATTTGAAACAATTACGGTGAATAATGTCGCCAAAATCATCAAAATACCGAATATCAGGAGGTACCGTTATATGGGGGCTATACGACGACATGAACATGCATAGACAATTTTTTGTCTTAGGCTTTAAAATCCATTACGAACTTGAAATACTAAATTCGAAACAATTCCGGTGAATAATGTCGCTAAAATCATCAATATACCGAATATCGGTAGGTACCATTATATGGCGGCTATACGAAAACGTGAACCTGTATAGACTATTTTCTATCAATTCTGTATGTACCATCCATTACGAACTTCAAGTACCAAATTTGAAAAAAATCCGGTGAATAATGTCGCTAAAATCATTAACACACTAAATATCGGGAGGTACCGTTATATGGGGGCTATACGAAGACGTGGACCTGCACAGGCAATTTTCTGTCTTAGGCTGTACTATCGATAACGAACTTCAAATACCAAATTTGAAACAATTCCGGTCAAATATCGGGGAGGTAACGTTATATGGGGGCTATACGAAGACGTGAACCTGCGTAGACAATTTTCTGGCTATTCTGTCTGTAATATCCATAACGAACTTAAAGTACCAAGTTTGAAAAAAATCCGGTGAATAATGTCCCTAAAACCATTAAAATACCGAATATCGGGAGGTACCGTTATATGGGGGCTATATGAAGACGTGGACGTGCACAGGCAATTTTCTGTCTTAGAAAATAGTATCCATTACGAACTTCAAATACCAAATTTGAAAGAATTCCGGTGAATAAATTCGCTAAGATCATCAATATACCGAATATCGGTAGGTATCATTATATGGCGGCTATACGAAAACATGAACCTGCGTAGACAATTTTCTGTCTTAGGCTGTACTATCCATTACGAACTTCAAATACCAAATTTGAAACAATTGCGGTGAATAATGTCGCTAAAATCATCAAAATACGAGTATCGGGATGACCGTTATATGGAGACTATAAGAAGGCGTGGACCTGCAAAGACAATTTTCTGTTTTAGGCTGTACTATCCATTTCGAACTTCAAATACCAAATTTTAAACAATTTCGGTTAATGAATTCGCTAAAATCATCAAAATACCGATTATCTTGAGGTAAATTTATATGGGGCATATGTGTAGACATAAGCCTGCTCAGACAATTTTCTGTCTTAGAAAGTAGTATCCATTACGAACTTCAAATACCAAAATTGAAACAATTCCAATTCAAACTTTAAATATAAAATTTGAAAAAATTCCGGTGAATAATGTCGCTAAAATCTTCAAAATACGAGTATCGGGATTACCGTTATGTGGGGCTATACGAAGATCTGTACAGACAATTTTCTGTCTAAGGCTGTACTATCCATTACGAACTTCAAGTACCAAATTTGAAACAATTCCGGTGAATAATGTCGTCAAAATCATCAAAATATCGAATATCGGGAGGTACCGTTATATGGGGGCTATACGACGACATGAACATGCATAGACAATTTTTTGTCTTAGGCTTTAAAATCTATTACGAACTTGAAATACCAAATTTGAAACAATTCCGGTGAATAATGTCGCTAAAATCATCAATATATCGAATAACGGGAGGTACCATTATATGGCGGCTATACGAAAACGTGAACCTGCATAGACAATTTTCTATCAATTCTGTCTGTACTATCTATTACGAACTTAAAGTACCAAATTTGAAAAAATATATAATAACTTTAAATATAAAATTTGAAAAAATTCCGGTGAATAATGTCGCTAAAATCATCAAAATACGAGTATTGGGATTACCGTTATGTGGGGGCTATACGAAGATCTGTACAGATCTGTACAGACAATTTTCTGTCTAAGGCTGTACTATCCATTACGAACTTCAATTACCAAATTTGAAACAATTCCGGTGAATAATGTCGTCAAAATCATCAAAATATCGAATATCGGGAGGTACCGTTATATGGGGGCTATACGACGACATGAACATGCATAGACAATTTTTTGTCTTAGGCTTTAAAATCTATTACGAACTTCAAATACCAAATTTGAAACAATTCCGGTGAATAAATTCGCTAAGATCATCAATATACCGAATATCGGTAGGTACCATTATATGGCGGCTATACGAAAACGTGAACCTGCGTAGACAATTTTCTGTCTTAGGCTGTACTATCCATTACGAACTTCAAATACCAAATTTGAAACAATTGCGGTGAATAATGTCGCTAAAATCATCAAAATACGAGTATCGGGATGACCGTCACAAGAAGACGTGGACCAGAAAATTTTCTGTCTTAGACTGTAATATCCATTACGAAATTCAAATACCAAATTTGAAACAATTCCGGTTAATTAATTCGCTAAAATCATCAAAATACCGAATATCGGGATGACCGTTGTATGGGGGCTATACGAAGACGTGGACCTGCAAAGACAATTTTCTGTTTTAGGCTGTACTAGCCATTACGAACTTCAAATTCCAAATTTGAAATAATTCCGGTGAATAATGTCGCCTAAATCATCAAAATACCGAATATCGGGAGGTACCGTCATATGGGTGCTATACGACGACATGGACCTGCACAGACAATTCTCTGTCGTAGAAAGTAGTATCCATGACGAACTTCAAATACCAAATTTGAAACAATTACGGTGAAAAATGTCGCTAAAATCATCAAAATATCGAATGTCGGGAGGTACCGTTATATGGGCCTCTACGCAGACGTGGACCTGCACTGACAATTTTCTGTCTAAGTCTGTAGTATCCACTACGAACTTCAAGTACCAAATTTGAAAAAATTCCGGTGAATATTGTCGCCAAAATCATCAAAATACCGAATATTGGGAGGTACCGTTATAAGAAGACGTGAACTCGACAATTTTCTGTCTTAGGCTGTAATATCCATTACGAACTTCAAATACCAAATTTTAAACAATTTCGGTTAATGAATTCGCTAAAATCATCAAAATACCTAATATCGTGAGGTACCTTTATATAGGGCATATGTGTAGACATGGGCCTGCACAGACAATGTTCTGTCTTAGAAAGTAGTATCCATTACGAACTTCAAATAAAAAATTTGAAACAATTCCGGTGAATAAATTCGCTAAAGTCATCAAAATACCGAATATCGGGAGGTACCGTTTTATATGGGCTATACGTAAACGTGAACTTGTATAGACAATTTTCTGTCAATTCTGTCTGTACTATCCATTACGAACTTTAAATACAAAATTTAAAAAAAATCCGGTGAATAATGTCGCTAAAATCATCAAAATACGAGTATCGGGATTACCGTTATGTGGGGGCTATACGAAGATCTGTACAGATCTGTACAGACAATTTTCTGTCTTAGGCTGTACTATCCATTACGAAATTTAAATACCAAATTTAAAACAATTCCGGTGAATAAATTTGATAAAATCATCAAAATACCGAATATCGGGAGGTACCGTTATATGGGGCCTATACGAAGACGTGAACCTGCGTAGACAATTTTCTGTCTTAGGCTGTACTATCCATTACGAACTTCAAATACCAAATTTGAAACAATTCCGGTCAACAAATTTGCTAAAATCATCAAAATACTCAATATCGTGAGGTACCTTTATATAGGGCATATGTGTAGACATGGGCCTGCACATACAATTTTCTGTCTGAGAAAGTAGTATCCATTACGAACTTCAAATACCAAATTTGAAACATTTCCGGTGAATAAATTCGCTAAAGTCATCAAAATACCGAATATCGGGAGGTACCGTTTTATATGGGCTATACGTAAACGTGAACTTGTATAGACAATTTTCTGTCAATTCTGTCTGTACTATCCATTACGAACTTTAAATACAAAATTTAAAAAAAATCCGGTGAATAATGTCGCTAAAATCATCAAAATACGAGTATCGGGATTACCGTTATGTGGGGGCTATACGAAGATCTGTACAGATCTGTACAGACAATTTTCTGTCTTAGGCTGTACTATCCATTACGAACTTCAAGTACCAAATTTGAAACAATTACGGTGAATAATGTCGCCAAAATCATCAAAATACCGAATATCAGGAGGTACCGTTATATGGGGGCTATACGACGACATGAACATGCATAGACAATTTTTTGTCTTAGGCTTTAAAATCCATTACGAACTTGAAATACTAAATTCGAAACAATTCCGGTGAATAATGTCGCTAAAATCATCAATATACCGAATATCGGTAGGTACCATTATATGGCGGCTATACGAAAACGTGAACCTGTATAGACTATTTTCTATCAATTCTGTATGTACCATCCATTACGAACTTCAAGTACCAAATTTGAAAAAAATCCGGTGAATAATGTCGCTAAAATCATTAACACACTAAATATCGGGAGGTACCGTTATATGGGGGCTATACGAAGACGTGGACCTGCACAGGCAATTTTCTGTCTTAGGCTGTACTATCGATAACGAACTTCAAATACCAAATTTGAAACAATTCCGGTCAAATATCGGGGAGGTAACGTTATATGGGGGCTATACGAAGACGTGAACCTGCGTAGACAATTTTCTGTCAATTCTGTCTGTACTATCCATTACAAACTTTAAATACAAAATTTGAAAAAATTCCGGTGAATAATATCGCTAAAATCATCAAAATACGACTATCGGGATTACCGTTATGTGGGGGCTATACGAAGATCTGTACAGATCTGTACAGACAATTTTCTGTCTTAGGCTGTACTATCCATTACGAACTTCAAGTACCAAATTTGAAACAATTCCGGTGAATAATGTCGCCAAATCATCAAAATACCGAATATCGGGAGGTACCGTTATATGGGGGCTATACGACGACATGAACATGCATAGACAATATTTTGTCTTAGGCTTTAAAATCCATTACGAACTTGAAATACCAAATTCGAAACAATTTTGGTGAATAATGTCGCTAAAATCATCAATATACCGAATATCGGTAGGTACCATTATATGACGGCTATACGAAAACGTGAATCTGTATAGACAATTTTCTGGCTATTCTGTCTGTAATATCCATAACGAACTTAAAGTACCAAGTTTGAAAAAAATCCGGTGAATAATGTCCCTAAAACCATTAAAATACCGAATATCGGGAGGTACCGTTATATGGGGGCTATATGAAGACGTGGACGTGCACAGGCAATTTTCTGTCTTAGAAAATAGTATCCATTACGAACTTCAAATACCAAATTTGAAAGAATTCCGGTGAATAAATTCGCTAAGATCATCAATATACCGAATATCGGTAGGTATCATTATATGGCGGCTATACGAAAACATGAACCTGCGTAGACAATTTTCTGTCTTAGGCTGTACTATCCATTACGAACTTCAAATACCAAATTTGAAACAATTGCGGTGAATAATGTCGCTAAAATCATCAAAATACGAGTATCGGGATGACCGTTATATGGAGACTATAAGAAGGCGTGGACCTGCAAAGACAATTTTCTGTTTTAGGCTGTACTATCCATTTCGAACTTCAAATACCAAATTTTAAACAATTTCGGTTAATGAATTCGCTAAAATCATCAAAATACCGATTATCTTGAGGTAAATTTATATGGGGCATATGTGTAGACATAAGCCTGCTCAGACAATTTTCTGTCTTAGAAAGTAGTATCCATTACGAACTTCAAATACCAAAATTGAAACAATTCCAATTCAAACTTTAAATATAAAATTTGAAAAAATTCCGGTGAATAATGTCGCTAAAATCTTCAAAATACGAGTATCGGGATTACCGTTATGTGGGGCTATACGAAGATCTGTACAGACAATTTTCTGTCTAAGGCTGTACTATCCATTACGAACTTCAAGTACCAAATTTGAAACAATTCCGGTGAATAATGTCGTCAAAATCATCAAAATATCGAATATCGGGAGGTACCGTTATATGGGGGCTATACGACGACATGAACATGCATAGACAATTTTTTGTCTTAGGCTTTAAAATCTATTACGAACTTGAAATACCAAATTTGAAACAATTCCGGTGAATAATGTCGCTAAAATCATCAATATATCGAATAACGGGAGGTACCATTATATGGCGGCTATACGAAAACGTGAACCTGCATAGACAATTTTCTATCAATTCTGTCTGTACTATCTATTACGAACTTAAAGTACCAAATTTGAAAAAATATATAATAACTTTAAATATAAAATTTGAAAAAATTCCGGTGAATAATGTCGCTAAAATCATCAAAATACGAGTATTGGGATTACCGTTATGTGGGGGCTATACGAAGATCTGTACAGATCTGTACAGACAATTTTCTGTCTAAGGCTGTACTATCCATTACGAACTTCAATTACCAAATTTGAAACAATTCCGGTGAATAATGTCGTCAAAATCATCAAAATATCGAATATCGGGAGGTACCGTTATATGGGGGCTATACGACGACATGAACATGCATAGACAATTTTTTGTCTTAGGCTTTAAAATCTATTACGAACTTGAAATACCAAATTTGAAACAATTCCGGTGAATAATGTCGCTAAAATCATTAAAATACCGAATATCGGGAGGTACCGTTATATGGGGGCTATACGAAGACGTTCACAGGCAATTTTCTGTCTTAGAAAATAGTATCCATTACGAACTTCAAATACCAAATTTGAAAGAATTCCGGTGAATAAATTCGCTAAGATCATCAATATACCGAATATCGGTAGGTACCATTATATGGCGGCTATACGAAAACGTGAACCTGCGTAGACAATTTTCTGTCTTAGGCTGTACTATCCATTACGAACTTCAAATACCAAATTTGAAACAATTGCGGTGAATAATGTCGCTAAAATCATCAAAATACGAGTATCGGGATGACCGTCACAAGAAGACGTGGACCAGAAAATTTTCTGTCTTAGACTGTAATATCCATTACGAAATTCAAATACCAAATTTGAAACAATTCCGGTTAATTAATTCGCTAAAATCATCAAAATACCGAATATCGGGATGACCGTTGTATGGGGGCTATACGAAGACGTGGACCTGCAAAGACAATTTTCTGTTTTAGGCTGTACTAGCCATTACGAACTTCAAATTCCAAATTTGAAATAATTCCGGTGAATAATGTCGCCTAAATCATCAAAATACCGAATATCGGGAGGTACCGTCATATGGGTGCTATACGACGACATGGACCTGCACAGACAATTCTCTGTCGTAGAAAGTAGTATCCATGACGAACTTCAAATACCAAATTTGAAACAATTACGGTGAAAAATGTCGCTAAAATCATCAAAATATCGAATGTCGGGAGGTACCGTTATATGGGCCTCTACGCAGACGTGGACCTGCACTGACAATTTTCTGTCTAAGTCTGTAGTATCCACTACGAACTTCAAGTACCAAATTTGAAAAAATTCCGGTGAATATTGTCGCCAAAATCATCAAAATACCGAATATTGGGAGGTACCGTTATAAGAAGACGTGAACTCGACAATTTTCTGTCTTAGGCTGTAATATCCATTACGAACTTCAAATACCAAATTTTAAACAATTTCGGTTAATGAATTCGCTAAAATCATCAAAATACCTAATATCGTGAGGTACCTTTATATAGGGCATATGTGTAGACATGGGCCTGCACAGACAATGTTCTGTCTTAGAAAGTAGTATCCATTACGAACTTCAAATAAAAAATTTGAAACAATTCCGGTGAATAAATTCGCTAAAGTCATCAAAATACCGAATATCGGGAGGTACCGTTTTATATGGGCTATACGAAAACGTGAACTAGTATAGACGATTTTCTGTCATTTCTGTCTGTACTATCCATTACAAACTTTAAATACAAAATTTGAAAAAAATCCGGTGAATAATGTCGCTAAAATCATCAAAATACGAGTATCGGGATTACCGTTATGTGGGAGCTATACGAAGATCTGTACAGACAATTTTCTGTCTTAGGCTGTACTATCCATTACGAACTTCAAGTACCAAATTTGAACAATTACGGTGAATAATGTCGACAAATTCATCAAAATACCGAATATCGGGAGGTACCGTTTTATGGGGGCTATACGAAGACGTGGATCTTCACATAGAATTTTCTGTCTTAGGCTGTAGTATCCATTATGAACTTTAAATACCAAATTTTAAAGAATCCGGTTAATGAATTCGCTAAAATCATCAAAATACCGAATATCGGGATGACCGTTATATGGGGGCTATACGAAGACGTGGACCTGCACAGACAATTTTCTGTCTTAGGCTGTACTATCCAGTACGAACTAAAAGTACCAAATTTGAAAAAATTCCGGTGAATAATGTCGCTAAAATCATCAAAATACCGAATATCGGGAGGTACCGTTTTATGGGGGCTATACGAAGTGGATCTTCACATACAATTTTCTGTCTTAGGCTGTAGTATCCATTATGAACTTTAAATACTAAATTTTAAAGAATCCGGTTAATGAATTCGCTAAAATCATCAAAATCGGGAGGGAGGTACCGTTTTATGGGGGCTATACGAAGACGTGGATCTTCACATAGAATTTTCTGTCTTAGGCTGTAGTATCCATTATGAACTTAGAAGTTGACACATACTCTGCCTCGGTACTGCTCAAAGCGACAATATCTTGTTTCTTGGATTCCCAAGAAATCACACAATTTCCAATAAAAAATACTGATCCAGAATATGACTTTCTATCTGTAGTACATCCTCCCCAATCAGCATCTGCGTAACCAATGAGTTTGCCATTTCCACAACTAAAGTGAAGTTTCATATTTTTAGTACCTTTTAAATATCTTAGAATGTGTTTTGCTGCTGTCTAATGTTCTAAGTGTGGATCCGCATTTCTTTGCGAAAGCTTGGTAACTGAATGGAGTATATCAGGGCGAGTTGTCAGAGCCAAGTAAAGCAGGGAACCGATCAAAGATTGGTATTCGGTGGGATCTATTTTCCTGCATTCACCTTCACAATTGCTCTGAAAACCAGGAGTCAGTGGCACTGAAACTGGTCTACAATTCTCCATACCGTACTCCTTTAACATTTCGTTTATAAAATTAGTTTGAGATATTTTAATTTCACCGGTTTTTCCATCTCGATGAAACTCCATTCCCAAGAAGTGCTCTAACAGTCCTTTATCAGTCACTTCGAAATTGGTTGCAATTTCTTCCTTAAGTTTCAAAATTTCGTTTTCATTTTCACATCCAACTACAAAATCATCCTCATAGACAGCTATTAACATCAAATGACCGTTTCGATATGATTTATACATACAAGGTTCGTTGTCACATCTGAGAAATCCTATCTTGCACAGAAAGTTATTTAGCGTTAAGTTCCATTCCCGACCCGCTTGTTTAAGGCCATAAAGGGATTTGTTTAAGTGCAGAACTTTATTTTTGTTCTTTTCATCGATAAATCCTTCTGGCTGACGCATATAGATTTCTTCGTGCAATTCTCCGTTTAAATACGCCGTGACTACATCTAGTTGATGTAAATGCATTTTGTGTTCTACCGCTAATGCAAGTAACATTCGAATAGTGGAATATCTTACCACTGGCGAAAATGTTTCATTGTAGTCTATGCCGAATTTCTGACTACAACCTTTAGCGACTAGCCGTGCCTTATGTCGCTCCACCTGTCCTTTCCTATTTTTCTTGATTGCAAAAACCCATTTGCAATTGATTGCCTTACATCCATGCGGAAGATCTTGCATTGTCCACGTATTATTTTGATGGTGTGATAACATTTCATTTTCCATGGCTTGTTTCCATTTAGCAGATAATTTACTGGATATTGCTTCTTTATACGTTTTAGGAATACCATCCTCCACCACATTATTCAGTAAGTTATGTTCTTTTCGGGGTCGACCAGGTTTACCAGTTCTAATAATCTTTGGTCTACCTCTTCCTCTTTGAACAGTTGCAGGTTCAGGATTTTCTTGCTCATCTGAAGAAGTAAATCCGAAAAAATCTTCTGTATCTTGAAAATTGTCATCCGAACTTGAATGTTCCTCATTGAGTTCTATATTCATTTCCTGTGTTTCTTCCACTTCGGTAGATTCCAGAGATTCAAAATTTTCAGGTGGCACATAAAATACAATTCTGGTGTTTGCTCTTGTGATTTTTCTAATGCCTTATCTTCATCAAAAATGACGTCCCGTCTTTCCATAACTTTTTCAGATTTAGGATCGTAGAGCCTATAGGCTTTAGACACTAATGAGTATCCAACCATGACCATTTTCTCCCCTTTTTCTTGAAATTTTCCTCTTGCGTTTTTGTTCAGCGCAACAGCTTTAGAACCAAAAACTCTCAAATGATTAACACTTGGTTTCCGCCCAGACCATACCTCCATTGGAGTAGTATTTTCCAAACTTTTTGACGGACTTCTATTTCTTAGATATGTTGCAGTAGCAACCGCTTCGGCCCACAATCTTTGATCAAACCCTGATTCAATAAGAAGACAACGTCCCATTTCAACTAATGTACGATTTGCTCTCTCCGCTACACCATTTTGTTGTGGGGTGTAGGGAACAGTTAATTGTCGTTTAATTCCATTAGTTTCAAGGTACTTGTTAAATTCGTTGGAAAGATATTCTCCACCATTATCGCTTCTTAATGCTTTAATTTTGCAACCAGTTTGCAACTCCACCATGGTTTTGAATGTCTTAAACTTTTCGAAAACTTCTGACTTTTTCTTCATAAAATATGTGAATATTCTGCGGGATTTATCATCAATAAATGTCACGAAGTACTTTGATCCACCTACAGAATCAACTTTCATCGGACCACATACGTCGGAATGAATTACTTCAAGCAGTTCCTTTGATTTTCTCTCCGATTGTTTGGGGAAAAATGCAGCGTGGATTTTCCCAATCATGCACATTGACCAAATTCTTAGAAGATAACTCTTTCAGGCTTTGATAATTTAGATGGCCAAATCTTCTATGCCATAGACTATCGGAAGTATTAATAGAAAAAGAATAACGAAAAAAGCCAAGGGGTCGCAAAGCGGCGCATAAGCCAAAATCGTTACTCGTTACAATTTGACAGCACATATTTGTAATAAATATTACAAAGTTGCACAAAATAGTATGAATCGAATTCTAACGAGCGAAAAAACTTAAATTAATTAACAAAAATTATTTGCTTTAAACACTTGATTTTGGCCAATTATTTTCAGGCCTAAGTAACCAGATTGGACCATTCCACCATAGCGATTTTTACATAAATCTTCAATACTGGGACTTCTAGTTCCAAGGTCTGCTGGATTACACTTTGTAGAAACATGTATCCGTTTACAATTTTCAACATTTTGAAATATTAATGCAGTTCTGTTTGCAACATACGTATTCCATGTGAATGGATGTTTTTGCAACCATGACAATACAATTGTTGAATCTGTCCATACATGAACAGAACAATTTTTAACATTCAAATTTGAGACAATATATTTTACCAAAGATGAGAGCTAGACGGCACCACAAAGCTCTAGTCTTGGTAAACTTTTTTCAATGGTGTAACCATGCTCTTAGCTGTCAACAAGTTTACAGTTGTGCTGTTCCCTGTATTCATGTGAATATATAATGCAGCACAGTAGGCCTTCTCAGATGCATCACAAAAACCATGTATTTGAATTGTGCCCTCTAGGCAAAATTTAATCCATTTTGGGATTTGTATTGAATCAATTTTTGAAAATTGATTCATAACAATTTTCCATTTAATCAATGTGGATGATGACACTTTATCATCCCCATTAATTCCTTCTAATCAAAGGTAATGCAACAAAGTTTTAGCCTATATTAATAAAGGCGTTAACCACCCTTTTAGTTATTTGGCCAGTCACCTCTAGTGACTTCATACTATAAGAAAATGAGTCGTTAATGGCATTCTACCGAGTACCTAATGTTTTAATTGAACTCATATCTTCAATTCTCAAAAATTCTTCTTTCAATAAATCCTCTGATCGGACGTTTGAAGGCAAACTCGGTTGATTTGCCATTATTTTTTTTCAACGGAAATCCTGCCGAATGCAATGTATCAATTAGTTGTTTTTGCGTCTCTAACGCTAAAGCAAAAGTATGACCTAGCGTCAAAACATCACCAACATATACCTCGTTTTTATTATATTAGACGCAATTTGAATTGTTTCTCTTGACTTTTCTGCCAATTATAACAATGTGCGAATCCCCAAATAAGGAGCACAGTTTACACCAAAAGTAACTGTCCATAACTCACAATCTTTAATTTCGTCATTACCATCTTTCCTGAATAATATTCTTTGATACTGCCGATCAGAAGGATGCACAAAGATCTGTCTGTATATTTTCTCAATGTCACCTTTAAACATTTACTTGTACAAGCGCCAATTCAAAATTATAGACATTAAATCATTTTGTAATATAAGCCCTGTATACCAAATATCATTTAAGGAATACGAGCTTTTCGCTTACTCGATCCATTAAAGACCACTCTCACTTTTGTGCTTCTACATTCTGGTCGAAAGACAACAAATAAAAAGAAATAAAACACAAGGGTTTTCTTAATATATAGAACTATTTATTCTTAGCTTGGTGGGTGGGTAACAATATTACCTGTGGCAACAATATGCCCTTCTATGCGCAACGATATGTGCTGCAAACGATATTGCCGGTGTTGTCTGTCCGAATGACAGCCAAATACTCCTTGATGTCTAAAGGAGGCGGCAAAACAAGTGACAACTAATTACTCGTTAAAATGTCAAAGGCGCTAGCACAAAGTTGCAATAAACCGTAGCGCGTACATTTTAACGAATAATTGAGGACCAAACCAGGGGTCAATAAAAACATTTTGTACAGCGATTTTGAACGAACAAAATTAGATTTTTGATTTTCGACTCCAACCGATGTGGAGGATGTACATTTCGAGGGACGAAAAACGGGGGCTGAAACTGACAACAACGATTTTGCTGCGCTTGACGAAGCCTTTGGAGTCAGAACCGGAAACGCACTATTCGGTTTTAATGACTCGCGATGTAATAACGTGTGATGACGTTGACCACATTTCCAACAACTATTTTTACTAGTACAATTTACTAGTTTATGTCCCTTTGCCAAACAATTTATACAATGTTCGTAGCGCTTGACGAATGCAAACCTATTTGCGGGGGATAATTCCTTAAATTTTGAGCAAAAATGAAGTCGATGGCATTTATCTCGGCAAAGAGAACATGATTTTCCAATTGTAGGGGAAGATAAACTTTTGGGATGGGAATTCCTAGCAGTATATAACGAATCTGAACTAGGCGAAGGAATCGATTTCTCTTGATAACTTTTCAAACACACAAGCGTGTTTATCCTTTCTGAAAGGAAGGTGTCTAAATCTTTCCACGAAGAAAGAGCCGCTTTGTTTTTAATACCTTGTTCCCACAGCATTTGCGTTTCTTTCGGTAAACGTTGAAGGCAAAGATATACCAGTATCGGATCCCATTGATCTGTGGGAACGTTATAGGTCGACATTGAGGAGATAAAACGATTAATTCCACATCTAATCTCTTTCAAACCAGAGATTGTTTCCTTGTCGAGAACCGGAAGGCAAAATAGCGACGACAACTGATGATGTACCAAAATTCGAATATTGTCGTACTCATCATTTAATGCTTTCCAAGCGAATCCGCGATTTGTTAAAGGAAATTGCGAAACTATTTCCCTTGCATCACCAGCAGTCTTTTGCAGCAAGTAATACAGGCGATGCACATCACTCAAGCGAGAGTTATTTATATAAATGGCGCTAAACAAATCCCGAAAGGAAGGCCAAGAAGAAAAATCTCCTTTAAAAATTTCAATATCAATTGTGGGCAATGCCATATTGTGAACGATATCACAACCAGAAGAAATATTTGCCGCCATATTATCCTGCGATTCAGGAGCCAAAAGTAATTGAGCCGATTGCTCTTGATTTTTATCCGCAATTTTCATCGAATTTCTTGTTATGCCCCGATATTTGATAATTTTTCTATTAATTGTTGCCATTGTACTTGAATAAATGTTTAAAGAAGCGTTGTGTTTATTTTCTGCTAAATGCAGATGTTCTTTTGTTATATTTTCCGAATTTTCTAAGAGACGCAACGATTTATTTACCGATTGCCATAGTATTAATAGAAATCGAAGACGAACAAATCTTTTTTCCTGGCAGCTCTAAAAAGTGTACGGCCTTCATCCGTAATCACAGCACCATTTTTGAAAAAATTCACCGAACATCCATTTTCAACCATCTTGTTTACGGAAATAAAGTTTCCATTCAATTCAGGACAATGGATTACATTCTTCAGTTTAATCTTGCATCCGTTTACTCGCAATTCGACGAATCCTTTTCCTTTGGCTTGGATGACTTTCTTGTCTGCTAACATAATGGTCTCTTCTGAATCTTCAAGACTTGTAAAATAATTCTTCATGGAGCACATATGACTTGTCGCTCCACTGTCGACACACCATTGCATTAAATCATTCTCTGTTTGCGTTCCGGCTGCAACAGCGATTACTGTGAATGATTTATGTTCACCATCTTTGAACTTGCATTTGTTAGCGTAGTTACCTTTTTTACCACAAACAAAACATGCACCCTTTTCATTTCTTCGATCACCTTTCTTACCACCATTTCTTTTTGCCTTGACACCAACAGCTCCGAATGCTTGCTGATTTGTAGATACGCTTCCATTTGTACTTTGTTCTCGCCGATCCCATTCTTCCAGCAATTTCTGTTTTAGAGCCATAAGCGTAGGAAGACTGTCCTTTGTTTCCATGGCAATTACAAAATTGTCAAAATCCTTTTCCAAACTCGACAATAGGATTATTACCAAAAGTTCCTCCTGGATTTGTATACCAGCTTCTGCCAATTGATCTGAAATACTAGAGAATTTGTTCAAATATTCAGACATATTTGAGCTGTCCTTCATGCTGAGATTTAATAGCTTCTTATACAATGACACTTTTTGCATAGGACCACTAGGTTTATACACATCCTTTAGCTTTTCCCTGGCATCATTTGACGTACTGCAATTCTTGATATAGTTCAGCTGCGAAGGCTTCACACAAAGAGTCAAAGAAGCAAGAGCCTTTTCATCAACATCATATGCTTGTTGTTGTTCTGCAGTCAAATTCGCGATTTTCTTCGCATCACCATTTACATGTTTCCAGCATCCTGTGTGAATTAGCACACTGCGCATTTGCACGGACCATGTCTCATAGTTATGTTCATCTAGCTTCTCAATCTGGAACATTGGAGACGTCGCCATGACAATTCTTTTCTATGTTCTTGCGTTAACCACAAAATCCAATTCCGCTTAAAATAGACCACAACGCCCTGGGCCCATAACCTATTGGGAAATATATAGTTTTTCCTCTTCTTATTATCGGAAAGATTTCCCCGTATATATCTGCCTTTTAAGCGGAACGCACAACGATATTCAATTTTATAGAATATTTATTAAGAAACAAATTGTTGTTAATAAATTGAAATTCAGAATAAGACAATTATACAATTAAATTGTTTGACATTTTCAAACTAGAAAATCACAAAGCTTTTCAAAGAAGAATATGTTTGTTGAAATACATTAAAACAAAGTATTTTCAAACAAAGTGTTTTTCCAACACTATCCAGTACGAACTAAAAGTACCAAATTTGAAAAAATTCCGGTGAATAATGTCGCTAAAATCATCAAAATACCGAATATCGGGAGGTACCGTTTTATGGGGGCTATACGAAGACGTGGATCTTCACATAAAATTTTCTGTCTTAGGCTGTAGTATCCATTATGAACTTTAAATACTAAATTTTAAAGAATCCGGTTAATGAATTCGCTAAAATCATCAAAATACCGAATATCGGGATGCACCGTTATAAGAAGACGTGAACCAGACAAGTTTCTGTCTTAGGCTGTAATATCCATTACGAACTTCAAGTACCAAATTTTAAACAATTTCGGTTAATAAATTCGCTAAAATCATCAAAATACCGAATATCGTGAGGTACCTTTATATAGGGCATATGTGTAGACATGGGCCTGCACAGACAATTTTCTGTCTGAGAAAGTAGTATCCATTATGAACTTTAAATACTAAATTTTAAAGAATCCGGTTAATAAATTCGCTAAGATCATCAAAATACCGAATATCGGGAGGTGCCGTTATATGGGGCTATATGAAGACGTGTACCTGCACAGGAAATTTTCTGTCTTAGGCTGTACTATCGATTACGAACTTCAAATACCAAATTTGAAACAATTCCGGTCAACAAATTTGCTAAAATCATCAAAATACTGAATATCGGGAGGTACCGTTATATGGGGCCTATACGAAGACGTGAACCTGCGTAGACAATTTTCTGTCTTAGGCTGTACTATCCATTACGAACTTCAAATACCAAATTTGAAACAATTCCGGTCAACAAATTTGCTAAAATCATCAAAATACTCAATATCGTGAGGTAACTTTATATAGGGCATATGTGTAGACATGGGCCTGCACATACAATTTTCTGTCTGAGAAAGTAGTATCCATTACGAACTTCAAATACCAAATTTGAAACATTTCCGGTGAATAAATTCGCTAAAGTCATCAAAATACCGAATATCGGGAGGTACCGTTTTATATGGGCTATACGTAAACGTGAACTTGTATAGACAATTTTCTGTCAATTCTGTCTGTACTATCCATTACGAACTTTAAATACAAAATTTAAAAAAATCCGGTGAATAATGTCGCTAAAATCATCAAAATACGAGTATCGGGATTACCGTTATGTGGGGGCTATACGAAGATCTGTACAGATCTGTACAGACAATTTTCTGTCTTAGGCTGTACTATCCATTACGAACTTCAAGTACCAAATTTGAAACAATTACGGTGAATAATGTCGCCAAAATCATCAAAATACCGAATATCAGGAGGTACCGTTATATGGGGGCTATACGACGACATGAACATGCATAGACAATTTTTTGTCTTAGGCTTTAAAATCCATTACGAACTTGAAATACTAAATTCGAAACAATTCCGGTGAATAATGTCGCTAAAATCATCAATATACCGAATATCGGTAGGTACCATTATATGGCGGCTATACGAAAACGTGAACCTGTATAGACTATTTTCTATCAATTCTGTATGTACCATCCATTACGAACTTCAAGTACCAAATTTGAAAAAATTCCGGTGAATAATGTCGCTAAAATCATTAACACACTAAATATCGGGAGGTACCGTTATATGGGGGCTATACGAAGACGTGGACCTGCACAGGCAATTTTCTGTCTTAGGCTGTACTATCGATAACGAACTTCAAATACCAAATTTGAAACAATTCCGGTCAACAAATTTGCTAAAATCATCAAAATACTGAATATCGGGAGGTACCTTTTTTTGGGGCCATACGAAAACGTGGATCTGCACAGACAATTTTCTGTCTTAGGCTGTACTATCCATTACGAACTTCAAGTACCAAATTTGAAACAATTACGGTGAATAATGTCACCAAAATCATCAAAATACCGAATATCGGGAGGTACCGTTATATGGGGGCTATACGACGACATGAACATGCATAGACAATTTTTTGTCTTAGGCTTTAAAATCCATAACGAACTTGAAATACCAAATTCGAAACAATTCCGGTGAATTATGTCGCTAAAATCATCAATATACCGAATATCGGTAGGTACCATTATATGGCGGCTATACGAAAACGTGAACCTGTATAGACAATTTTCTATCAATTCTGTCTGTACTATCCATTACGAACTTTAAATACGAAATTTGGAAAAATTCCGGTGAATAATGTCGCTAAAATCATCAAAATACGAGTATCGGGATTGCCGTTATGTGGAGGCTATACGCAGATCTGTAGAGATCTGTACAATTCTGTCTGTACGAACTTTAATTACAAAATTTGAAAAAATTCCTTTGAATAATGTCGCTAAAATCATCAAAATACCGAATATCGGGAGGTAGCGTTTTATGGGGGCTATACGAAGACGTGGACCTGCACAGAAAATTTTCTGTCTTAGACTGTGGTATCCATTACGAACTTCAAATGCCAAATTTGAAATAATTCCGGTTAATGAATTCGCTAAAATCATCAAAAAACCGAATATCGGGAGGTACCGTTATAAGAAGACGTGGACCAGAAAATTTTCTGTCTTATGCTGTAATATCCATTGCGAATTTCAAATACCAAATTTTAAACAATTTCGGTTAATGAATTCACGATAATCATCAAAATACGAAATATCGGGAGGTACCTTTTTTTGGGGCCATACGAAAACGTGGATCTGCACAGACAATTTTCTGTCTTAGGCTTCAAAGTCCATTACGAAATTCAAATACCAAATTTGAAACAATTCCGGTGAATAATGTCGCCAAAATCATCAAAATACCGAATATCGGGAGGTACCGTTATATGGGGGCTATATAAAGACGTGGACCTGCACAGGCAATTTTCTGTCTTAGGCTGTACTATCGATTACGAACTTCAAATACCAAATTTGAAACAATTCCGGTCAACAAATTTGCTAAAATCATCAAAATACTGAATATCGGGAGGTACCGTTATATGGGGGCTATACGAAGACGTGAACCTGCGTAGACAATTTTCTGTCTTAGGCTGTACTATCCATTATGAACTTCAAATACCAAATTCGAAACAATTGCGGTGAATAATGTCGCTAAAATCATCAAAATACGAGTATTGGGATGATCGTTATATGGGGACTATAAGAAGGCGTGGACCTGCAAAGACAATTTTCTGTTTTAGGCTGTACTATCCATTACGAACTTCAAATACCAAATTTTAAACAATTTCGGTTAATGAATTCGTTAAAAACATCAAAATACCGATTATCTTGAGGTACCTTTATATGGGGCATATGTGTAGACATGGGCCTGCACAGACAATTTTCTGTCTTAGAAAGTAGTATCCATTACGAACTTCAAATACGAAATTTGAAACAATTCCGTTGAATAAATTCGCTAAAGTCATCAAAATACCGAATATCGGGAGGTACCGTTATGTGGGGGCTATACGAAAACGTGAACCTGCATAGACAATTTTCTGTCAATTCTGTCTGTACTATCCATTACAAACTTTAAATACAAAATTTGAAAAAATTCCGGTGAATAATGTCGCTAAAATCATCAAAATACGAGTATCGGGATTACCGTTATGTGGGGGCTATACGAAGATCTGTACAGACAATTTTCTGTCTTAAGCTGTACTATCCATTACGAACTTCAATTTCCAAATTTGAAACAATTCCGGTGAATAATGTCGCCAAAATCATCAAAATACCGAGTATCGGGAGGTACCGTTATATGGGGGCTATACGACGACATGAACATGCATAGACAATTTTTTGTCTTAGGCTTTAAAATCCATTACGAACTTGAAATATCAATATACCGAATATCGGTAGGTACCATTATATGACGGCTATACGAAAACGTTTCTGGCTATTCTGTCTGTAATATCCATAACGAACTTAAAGTACCAAATTTGAAAAAATTCCGGTGAATAATGTCGCTAAAATCATTAAAATACCGAATATCGGGAGGTACCTTTATATGGGGGCTATACGAAGATGTGGACGTGCACAGGCAATTTTCTGTCTTAGAAAGTAGTATCCATTACGAACTTCAAATACCAAATTTGAAACAATTCCGGTGAATAAATTCACTAAGATCATCAAAATACCGAATATCGGGAGGTACCGTTATATGGGAGCTATACGAAAACGTGAACCTGTATAGACAAATTTCTGTCAATTTTGTCTGTACTATCCATTACAAACTTTAAATACAAAATTTGAAAAAATTCCGGTGAATAATGTCGCTAAAATCATCAAAATACGAGTATCGGGATTACCGTTATGTGGGGGCTATACGAAGATCTGTACAGATCTGTACAGACAATTTTCTGTCTAAGGCTTTACTATCCATTACGAACTTCAAGTACCAAATTTGAAACAATTCCGGTGAATAATGTCGCCAAATTCATCAAAATATCGAATATCGGGAGGTACCGTTATATGGGGGCTATACGACGACATGAACATGCATAGACAATTTTTTGTCTTAGGCTTCAAAGTTCATTACGAACTTGAAATACCAAATTCGAAACAATTCCGGCGAATAATGTCGCTAAAATCATCAATTTACCGAATATCGGTAGGTAGCATTATATGGCGGCTATACGAAAACGTGAACCTGTATAGACAATTTTCTATCAATTCTGTCTGTACTATCTATTACAAACTTAAAGTACCAAATTTGAAAAAATTCCGGTGAATAATGTCGCTAAAATCATTAACATACCAAATATCGGGAGGTACCGTTATATGGGGGCTATATGAAGACGTGGACCTGCTCAGGCAATTTTCTGTCTTAGGCTGTACTATCGATTACGAACTTCAAATGCCAAATTTGAAACAATTCCGTTGAATAAATTCGCTAAAATCATCAAAATACTGAATATCGGGAGGTACCGTTATATGGGGGCTATACGAAGACGTGAACCTGCGTAGACAATTTTCTGTCTTAGGCTGTACTATCCATTACGAACTTCAAATACCAAATTTTAAACAATTTCGGTTAATGAATTCGCTAAAATCATCAAAATACCGATTATCTTGAGGTACCTTTATATGGGGCATATGTGTAGACATGGGCCTGCACAGGCAATTTTCTGTCTTAGAAAGTAGTATCCACTACGAACTTCAAATACCAAATTTGAAACAATTCCGTTGAATAAATTCGATAAAGTCATCAAAATACCGAATATCGGGAGGTACCGTTGTATAGGGGCTATACGAAAACGTGAACCTGCATAGACAATTTCTGTCAATTCTGTCTGTACTATCCATTACAAACTTTAAATGCAAAATTTGAAAAAATTCCGGTGAATAATGTCGCTAAAATCATCAAAATATGAGTATCGGGATTACCGTTATGTGGTGGCTATACGAAGATCTGTACAGACAATTTTCTGTCTTAAGCTGTACTATCCATTACGAACTTCAAGTACCAAATTTGAAACAATTCCGGTGAATAATGTCGCCAAAGTCATCAAAATACCGAATATCGGGAGGTACCGTTATATGGGGGCTATACGACGACATGAACATGCATAGACAATTTTTTGTCTTAGGCTTTAAAATCCATTACGAATTTGAAATATCAATATACCGAATATCGGTAGGTACCATTATATGACGGCTATACGAAAAAGTGAATCTGTATAGACAATTTTCTGGCTATTCTGTCTGTAATATCCATAACGAACATAAAGTACCAAATTTGAAACAATTCCGGTGAATAAATTCACTAAGATCATCAAAATACCGAATATCGGGAGGTACCGTTATATGGGGGCTATACGAAAACGTGAACCTGTATAGACAATTTTCTGTCAATTCTGTCTGTACTATCCATTACAAACTTTAAATACAAAATTTGAAAAAATTCCGGTGAATAATGTCGCTAAAGTCATCAAAATACGAGTATCGGGATTACCGTTATGTGGGGGCTATACGAAGATCTGTAGAGATCTGTACAGACAATTTTCTGTCTAAGGCTGTACTATCCATTACGAACTTCAAGTACCAAATTTGAAACAATTCCGGTGAATAATGTCGCCAAAGTCATCAAAATATCGAATATCGGGAGGTACCGTTATATGGGGGCTACACGACGACATGAACATGCATAGACAATTTTTTGTCTTAGGCTTCAAAATCCATTACGAACTTGAAATACCAAATTCGAAAAAAATTCCGGCGAATAATGTCGCTAAAATCATCAATTTACCGAATATCGGTAGGTACCATTATATGGCGGCTATACGAAAACGTGAACCTGTATACACAATTTTCTATCAATTCTGTCTGTACTATCTATTACGAACTTAAAGTACCAAATTTGAAAAAATTCCAGTGAATAATGTCGCTAAAATCATTAACATACCAAATATCGGGAGGTACCGTTATATGGGGGCTATATGAAGACGTGGACCTGCTCAGGCAATTTTCTGTCTTAGGCTGTACTATCGATTACGAACTTCAAATACCAAATTTGAAACAATTCCGGTCAACAAATTTGCTAAAATCATCAAAATACTGAATATCGGGAGGTACCGTTATAGGCAATTTTCTGTCTTAGGCTGTACTATCCATTACAAACTTCAAATACCGAATTTGAAACAATTGCTGTGAATAATGTCGCTAAAATCATAAAAAAAGAGTATCGGGATTAAAGTTATGTGGGGGCTATACGAAGATCTGTACAGATCTGTACACACAATTTTCTGTCTAATGCTGTACTATCCATTACGAACTTCAAGTACAAAATTTGAAACAATTCCGGTGAATAATGTCGCCAAAATCATCAAAATATCGAATATCGGGAGGTACCGTTATATGGGGGCTATACGACGACATGAACATGCATAGATAATTTTTTGTCTTAGGCTTTAAAATCCATTACGAACTTGAAATACCAAATTTGAAACAATTCCGGTGAATAATGTCGCTAAAATCATCAATATACCGAATATCGGTAGGTACCATTATATGGCGGCTATACGAAAACGTGAACCTGTATAGACAATTTTCTATCAATTCTGTCTGTACTATCTATTACGAACTTAAAGTACCAAATTTGAAAAAATTCCGGTGAATAATGTCGCTAAAATCATTAACATACCAAATATCGGGAGATACCGTTATATGGGGGCTATACGAAGACGTGGACCTGCACAGGCAATTTTCCGTCTTAGGCTGCACTATCGATTACGAACTTCAAATACCAAATTTGAAACAATTCCGGGCAACAAATTTGCTAAAATCATCAAAATACTGAATATCGGGAGGTACCATTATATGGGGGCTATACGAAGACGTGAACCTGCGTAGACAATTTTCTGTCTTAGGCTGTACTATCCATTACGAACTTCAACTACCAAATTTGAAACAATTGCAGTGAATAATGTCGCTAAGATCATCAAAATACGAGTATCGGGATGACCGTTATATGGGGACTATAAGAAGGCGTGGACCTGCAAAGACAATTTTCTGTTTTAGGCTGTACTATCCATTACGAACTTCAAATACCAAATTTTAAACAATTTCGGTTAATGAATTCGCTAAAATCATCAAAATACCGATTATCTTGAGGTACCTTTATATGGGGCATATGTGTAGACATGGGCCTGCACAGACAATTTTCTGTCTTAGAAAGTAGTATCCATTACGAACTTCAAATACCAAATTTGAAACAATTCCGTTGAATAAATTCGCTAAAGTCATCAAAATACCGAATATCGGGAGGTACCGTTATATGGGGGCTATACGAAAACGTGAACCTGCATAGACAATTTTCTGTCAATTCTGTCTGTACTATCCATTACAAACTTTAAATACAAAATTTGAAAAAATTCCGGTGAATAATGTCGCTAAAATCATCAAAATACTAGTATCGGGATTACCGTTATGTGGGGGCTATACGAAGACGTGGACGTGCACAGGCAATTTTCTGTCTTAGGCTGTGCTATAGATTACGAACTTCAAATACCAAATTTGAAACAATTCCGGTCAACAAATTTGCTAAAATCATCAAAATACTGAATGTCGGGAGATACCGTCATATGGGGCTGTACGAAGACGTGAACCTGCGTAGACAAATTTCTGTCTTAGGCTGTACTATCCATTACGAACTTCAAATACCAAATTTGAAACAATTGCGGTGAATAATGTCGCTAAAATCATCAAAATACGAGTATCGGGATGACCGTTATATGGGGACTATAAGAAGGCGTGGACCTGCAAAGACAATTTTCTGTCTTAGGCTGTACTATCCATTACGAACTTCAAATACAAAATTTTAAACAATTTCGGTTAACGAATTCGCTAAAATCATCAAAATACCGATTATCTGGAGGTACCGTTACATGGGAGCTATACGTAGACATGGGCCTGCACAGACAATTTTCTGTCTTAGTAAGTAGTATCCATTACGAACTTCAGATACCAAATTTGAAACAATTCCGGTGAATAAATTCGCTAAAGTTACCGAATATCGGGAGGTACCGTTATATGGGGGCTATACGAAAACGTGAACCTGCATAGACAATTTTCTGTCTATTCTGTCTGTACTATCCATTACAAACTTTAAATACAAAATTTGAAAAAAATTCCGGTGAATAATGTCGCTAAAATCATCAAAATACGAGTATCGGGATTACCGTTATGTGGGGGCTATACGAAGATCTGTACAGACAATTTTCTGTCTTAGGCTGTAGTATCCATTACGAACTTCAAATGACAAGTTTGAATAAATTCCGGTGAATGTCGGGATGTCCGAATGTCGGGATGACCGTTATTTGGGGGCTATACGAAGACGCGAACCTGCATAGACAATTTTCTGTCCTAGGTTGTAAAATCCATTACGAACTTGAAATACCAAATTCGAAACAATTCCGGTGAGTAATGTCGCTAAAATCATCAAAATACCGAATATCGGGAGGTACCGTTATATGGGGCAATACGATGACTATGGGACTATAAGAATGCGTGGACCTGCAAAGGCAATTTTCTGTCTTAGACTGGACTATCCATTACAAACTTCTAATACCAACTTTGAAATAATTCCGTCGAATAAGGTCGCCAAAATCATCCAAATTCCGAATATCAGGAGGTACCGTTATATGGGGGCTATACACAATTTTCTGTCTTAGACTGTACTAGCCAATACGAACCTCAAATACTAAATTTGAAATAATTCCGGTGAATAATGTCGCCAAAATCATCAAAATACCGAATATCGGGAGGTACCGTTATATGGGGGCTATACGACGACATGGACCTGCACAGACAATTTTCTGTCATAGGCTGTACTATCCATTACGAACTTCAAATACCTAATTTGAAACTATTGCGGTGAATAATGTCGCTAAAATCATCAAAATACGAGTATCGGGTTGACCGTTATATGGGGACTATAAGAAGGCGTGGACCTGCAAGGCAAATTTTCTGTGTTAGACTGGACTATCCATTACGAACTTCTAATACCAACTTTGAAATAATTCCGTCGAATAACGTCGCCAAAATCATCCGAATTCCGAATATCAGGAGGAACCGTTATATATATATATATACAATTTTCTGTCTTAGACTGTACTAGCCAATACGAACTTCAAATAATAAATATGAAATAATTCCGGTGAATAATGTCGCCAAAATCATCAAAATACCGAATATCGGGAGGTACCGTTATATGGGGGCAATACTATGACATGGACCTGCATAGGTAACATTTGTCATAAGCCATTACAATATTCAAATTCGAAATTTAAAAAATAGGTAATAATGTAGATAAAATCATCAAAATACCGAATATCGTGAGGTACCGTTATATGGGGCCTATATGTAGACATGGGCCTGCACAGACAATTTTCTGTCCTAGAAAGTAGTATCCATTACGAACTTCAAATACCAGATTTGAAACAAATCCGGTGAATAAATTCGCTAAAATCATCAAAATACCGAATATCAGGAGGTACCTTTATATAGGGGCTATACGAAGACGTGAACCTGCATAGACAATTTTCTGTCTGAGGCTGTACTATCTCTTACGAACTTCAAATACCACATTTGAAACAATTGCGGTGAATAATGTCGCTAAAATCATCAAAATACGAGTATCGGGATGGCCGTTATATGGGGACTATAAGAAGGCGTGGACCTGCAAAGACAATTTTTTGTCTTAGGCTGTACTATCCATTACGAACTTCAAATACCAAATTTTGAAAAAATTCGGCTAATGAATTCGCTGAAATCATCAAAATACCGATTATCTTGAGGTACCTTTATATGGGGCATATGTGTAGACATGGGCCTGCACAGACAATTTTCTGTCTTAGAAAGTAGTATCCATTACGAACTTCAAATACCAAATTTGAAACAATTCCGGCAAATAAATCGCTAACGTTACCGAATATCGGGGGTACCGTTATATGGGGACTATACGAAAACGTGAACCTGCATAGACAATTTTCTGTCAATTCTGTCTGTACTATCCATTACAAACTTTAAGTACAAAATTTGAAAAAATTCCGGTGAATAATGTCGCTAAAATCATCAAAATACGAGTATCGGGATTACCGTTATGTGAGGGCTATACGATGATCTGTACAGACAATTTTCTGTCTTAGGCTGTAGTATCCATTAAGAACTTCAAATGACAAATTTGAATAAAATCCGGTGAATGTCGGGATGACCGTTATATGGGGGCTATACGAAGACCTGAACCTGCATCGACAATTTTCTGTCCTAGGTTGTAAAATCCCTTACGAACTTGAAATACCAAATTCGAAACAATTCCGGTGAATAATGTCGCTAAAATCATCATAATACCGAATATCGAGAGGTACCGTTATATGGGGCTATACGAAGACGTGAATCTTCACAGACAATTTTCTGTCTTAGGCTGTAGTAGCCATTATGAACTTTAAATACCAAATTTGAAAGAATCCGGTTAATGAATTCGCTAAAATCATCAAAATACCAAATCCTTTACGCTTTACGACGACATAGACATGCAGAGGTTTCATTTGTCATAAGCTTACATTTGTCATACGAAGGTTACATTTGTCATACGAATACGTGAACCTGCATAGACAATTTTCTGTCTTAGGCTGTAATTATAAATAAAATAATTCCGTCGAATAATGTCGCCAAAATCATCCAAATTCCGAATATCAGGAGGTACCGTTATATGGGGACTGCACACAATTTTTTGTCTTAGACTGTACTAGCCAATACGAACTTCAAATACCAAATTTGAAACAATTCCGGTGAATAACGTCGCTAAAATCATCAAAATACCGAATATGGGGAGGTACCGTTATATGGGGGCAATACGATGACATGGACCTGCATAGGTAACATTTGTCATAAGTCATTACAATATTCAAATTCGAATCTTAAAAAATAGGTAATAATGTAGACAAAATCATCATAATACCGAATATCGTGAGGTACCGTTATATGGGGCCTATATGTAGACATGGGCCTGCACAGACAATTTTCTGTCCTATAAAGTAGTATCCATTACGAACTTCAAATACCAAATTTGAAACAATTCCGGTGAATAAATTCGCTGAAATCAGCAAAATACCGAATATCAGGAGGTACCGTGATATGAGGACTATACGAAGACGTGAACTTGCATAGACAATTTTCTGCCTTAGGCTGTATTACGAACTTCAAATACCAAATTTGAATTAATTCCGTCGCTAAAATTATCCAAATTCCGGATATCAGGAGGTACCATTATATGGGGGCTATACACAATTTTCTGTCTTAGACTGTACTAGCCAATACGAACTTCAAATACTAAATTTGAAATAATTCCGGTAAATAATGTCGCCAAAATCATCAAAATACAGAATATCGGGAGGTACCATTATATGGGGGCTATACGACGGCATGGACCTGCACAGACAATTTTCTGTCTTAGAAAGTAGTATCCATGACGAATTTCAAATACCAAATTTGAAACAATTCCGGTGAATAAATTCGCTAAAATCAACAAAATGCCGAACATCGGGATGACCGTTATATGGGGCCTATATGAAAACGTGGACCTGCATAGACAATTTTCTGTCTTAGACTGTACTATTCATTACGAATTTCAAATACCAAATTTGAAATAATTCCGGTAAATAATGTTGCCAAAATCATCAAAATGCTGAATATCGGGAGGTACCGTTACATGAGGGCTATACAACGACATGGACCTGCACAGACAATTTTCTGTCTTAGAAAGTAGTATCCATGACGAATTTCAAATACCAAATTTGAAAAAATTTCGTTGAATAATGTCGCTAAAATCATCAAAACACGAGTATCGGGATGGCCGTTATATGGGGGCAATACGATGACATGGACCAGCATAGGTAACATTTGTCATAAGCCATTACAATATTCAACTGCGAAACTTAAAAAAAAATCTTTAATAATGTCGCTAAAATAATCAAAACACCGAATATCAGTAGGTACCGTTATATTGGGGCTATACGAAGACGTGGACCTGCACGGGCAATTTTCTGTCTTAGACTGTACTAGCCAATACGAACTTCAAATACTAAATTTGAAATAATTCCGGTAAACAATGTCGCCAAAATCATCAAAATACAGAATATCGGGAGGTACCGTTATATTGGGGCTATACGAAGACGTGGACCTGCACGGGCAATTTTCTGTCTTAGGCTGTACTATCGACTATGAACTTCAAATACCAAATTTGAAACAATTCCGGTGAACAAATTTGCAATAATCATCAAAATACTGAATATCGGGAGGTGACGTTATATGGGGGCTATACGAAGACGTGGACCTGCAAAGACAATTTTCTGTCTTAGACTGTACTATTCATTACGAACTTCAAATCCTAAATTTGTCTAAAATACTAAAATGTCGCCAAATACTAATATCGGGAGGTACCGTTTTATGGGGCCCGACGTGAACCTGCATGGACAATTTTCTCTCTTAGGCTGTAATATTCATTACGAACTTCAAGTAACAAATTTGAAATAATTCCGGTTAATATTGTCGCTAAAATCATCAAAATACCGAATATCGGGAGGTACTGTTATATGGAGGATAGACGAAGACGTGGTCCTGCAAAGAGAATTTTCTATCTTAGGCTGTAGTATCCATTACGAACTTCAGGTACCAAATTTGAAACAATTCCGGTGAATAATGTCGCTAAAATCACTTAAATACCAAATATCGGGAGGTACCGTTATATGGGGGCTATATGAAGACGTGGACCAGCGTAGACAATTTTCTGTCGTAGGCTGTACTATCCATTACGAACTTAAAGTATTAAAGTATTAAAATACCGAATATCGGGAGGTGCCGTTATATGGGGGCTATACGAAGACGTGAACCTGCATAAACAATTTTCTCTCTTAGGCTGTACTATTCATTGCGAACTTCAAATAAAAATTTGAAAAAATTCCGGTGAATAATGTCGCTAAAATCATCAAAATACGGTTATCGGGATGACCGTTATATGGGGGCTATACGATGACATGGACCTGCATAGGTAGCATTTGTCATAAGCTACTACAATATTCAAATGCGAAACTTAAAAAAAATCTTTAATAATGTCGCTAAAATAATCAAAACACCGAATATCAGGAGGTACCGTTATATGGGGGCTATATGAAGACGTGGACCTGCATATACAATTTTCTGTCTTAGGCTGTAGTATCCATTACGAACTGAAAGTACCAAATTTGAAACAATTCCGGTGAATAAGGTCGCTAAAATCATTAAAATACTAAATATCGGGAGGTACCGTTATATGGGGGCTATACGAAGACGTGGACCTCTCAGACAATTTTCTGTCTTAGACTGTAGTATCCATTACGAACTTCAAATGCCAGATTTGAAACAATTGCGGTGAATAAGTTCGCTAAAATCACAAAAACACCGAATATCGGGAGGTACCGTTTTATGGGGGCCATACGAAAACGTGGATCTGCACAGACAATTTTCTGTCTTATTCTGTAGTATTCATTACGAACCTCAAATACCAAATTTGAAACAATTCCGGTGAATAAATTCGCTAAAATCATTAAAATACTAAATATCGGGAGGTACCGTTATATGGGGGCTATACGAAGACGTGGACCTGCACAGACAATTTTCTCTCTTAGACTGTAGTATCCATTACGAACTTCAAATGCCAGATTTGAAACAATTGCGGTGAATAAGATCGCTAAAATCACAAACACAGAATATCGGGAGGTACCGTTTTATGGGGGCCATACGAAAACGTGGATCTGCATAGACAATTTTCTGTCTTAGAAAGTAGTATCCATAACGAACCTGAAATACCAAATTTGAAACAATTCCGGTGAATAATGTCACTAAAATCATCAAAATACTAGTATCGGGATGACCGTTATATGGGGACTATAAGAAGGCGTGGACCTGCATAGACAATTTTCTGTCTTAGACTGGACTATCCATTACGAACTTCAAATACCAAATTTGAAATATTACGGTGAATAATGTCGCCAAAACCATCAAAATACCGAATATCGGGAGGTACCGTTATATGGGGCCTATATGTAGACATGGGCCTGCACAGACAATTTTCTGTCCTAGAAAGTAGTATCCATTACGAACTTCAAATACCAAATTTGAAACAATTCCGGTGAATAAATTCGCTATAATCATCAAAATACCGAATATCAGGAGGTACCGTTATATGGGGGCTATACGAAGACGTGAACCTGCATAGACAATTTTCTGCTTTAGGCTGTATTACGAACTTCAAATACCAAATTTGAATTAATTCCGTCGCTAAAATTATCCAAATTCCGAATATCAGGAGGTACCATTATATGGGGGCTATACACAATTTTCTGTCTTAGACTGTACTGGCCAATACGAACTTCAAATACCAAATTTGAAATAATTCCGTCGCCAAAATTATCCAAATTCCGAATATCAGGAGCCACCATTACATGGGTGCTATACACAATTTTCTGTCTTAGACTGTACTAGCCAATACGAACTTCAAATACTCAATTTGAAATAATTCCGGTAAATAATGTCGCCAAAATCATCAAAATACAGAATATCGGGAGGTACCGTTATATGGGGGCTATACGACGACATGGACCTGCATACACAATTTTCTGTCTTAGACTGTACTATTCATTTTCTGTCTTAGACTGGACTATCCATTACGAACTTCAAATACCAACTTTGAAATAATTCCGTCGAATAATGTCGCCAAATTCATCCAAATTCCGAATATCAGGAGGTACCGTTATATGGGGGCTATACACAATTTTCTGTCTTAGACTGTACTAGCCAATACGAACTTCAAATACTAAATTTGAAATAATTCCGGTGAATAATGTCGCCAAAATCATCAAAATACCGAATATCGGGAGGTACCGTTATATGGGGGCTATACAACGACATGGACCTGCACAGACAATTTTCTGTCTTAGGCTGTACTATCCATTACGAACTTCAAATACCAAATTTGAAACAATTCCGGTGAATAATGTCACTAAAATCATCAAAATACTAGTATCGGGATGACCGTTATATGGGGACTATAAGAAGGCGTGGACCTGCAAAGACAATTTTCTGTCTTAGACTGACTTTCCATTACGAACTTCAAATACCAACTTTAAAATAATGCCGTCGAATAACGTCGCCAAAATCATCCAAATTCCGAATATCAGGAGGTACCGTTATATGGGGGCAATACGATGACATGGTCCTGCATAGGTACCATTTGTCATAAGCCATTACAATATTCAAATTCGAAACTTAAAAAATAGGTAATAATGAAGATAAAATCAACAAAATACCGAACATCGGGATGACCGTTATATGGGGCCTATATGAAGACGTGGACCTGCATAGTCAATTTCCCAAATTCTTAGACTGTACTATTCATTACGAATTTCAAATACTAAATTTGAAATAATTCCGGTAAATAATGTCGCCAAAATCATCAAAATACCGAATATCGGGAGGTACCGTTATATGGGGGCAATACGATGACATGGATCTGCATAGGTACCATTTGTCATAAGCCATTACAATATTCAAATTCGAAACTTAAAAAATAGGTAATAATGTAGATAAAATCAACAAAATACCGAACATCGGGATGACCGTTATATGGGGCCTGTATGAAGACGTGGACCTGCATAGTCAATTTTCCAAATTCTTAGACTGTACTATTCATTACGAATTTCAAATACTAAATTTGAAAAAATTCCGGTAAATAATGTCGCCAAAATCATCAAAATACTGAATATCGGGAGGTACCGTTATATGAGGGCTATACGACGACATGGACCTGCACAGACAATTTTCTGTCTTAGAAAGTAATATCCATGACGAATTTCAAATACCAAATTTGAAAAAATTCCGTTGAATAATGTCGCTAAAATCATCAAAACACGAGTATCGGGATGACCGTTATATGGTGGCAATACGATGACATGGACCTGCATAGGTAACATTTTTCATAAGCCATTACAATATTCAACTGCGAAACTTAAAAAGAAATCTCTAATAATGTCGGTAAAATCATCGAAATACCGAATATCAGGAGGTACCGTTATATGGGGCCTATATGAAGACGTGGACCTGCATAGACAATTTTCTGTCTTAGGCTGTACTATCCATTACGAACTTAAAGTACCAAATTTAAAAAAAATCCGGTGAATAATGTTGCTAAAATCATTAAAATACCAAATATCGGGAGGTACCGTTATATGGGGGCTATACGAAGACGTGGACCTGCACGGGCAATTTTCTGTCTTAGGCTGTATTGCGAATTTCAGATACCAAATTTGAAAAAAATCCGGCGAATAAACTCGCCAAAATCATCAAAATACCGATTATCTCGAGGTACCGTTATATGTGGGCTATACGAAGACATGGACCTGCATAGGTGACCTTTGTCATAAGCCATTACAATGTTCAAATGCGAAACTTAAACGAATCGGTAATAATGTAGATAAAATCAACAAAATACAGAATATCAGGAGGTACCGTTTTATGGGGCCTATATGAAGACGTGGACCTGCATAGACAATTTTCTTTCTTAGGTTGTACTATCCATTACGAACTTAAAGTTCCAAATTTGAAACAATTCCGATGAATAATGTCGCTAAAATCATTAAAATACCACATATCGAGAGGTACCGTTATATGAAGGCTATAGGAAGACGTGAACCTGCATAGACAATTTTCTCTCTTAGTCTGTACTATTCATTAAGAACTTTAAATGCCAAATTTTGAAAAAATTCCGGTGAATAATGTCGCTAAAATCATCAAAATACGATTATCGGGATGACCGTTATGGGGGCTATACGATGACATGGACCTGCATAGGTAACATTTGTCATAAGCCATTACAATATTGCATAGACAATTTTCTGTATTAGGCAGTACAATCCATTACGAACTTAAAGTACCAAATTTGAAACAATTCCGGTCACTATAATATCAAATATCGGGAGGTACCGTTATATGGGGGCTATACGACGACATGGACCTGCATTGGTGACATTTGTTATTGTAAGTATTGGATTTAGAGAGCCCTATTACTTTTACAACACACAACATACGTTTTTTACTAACTGCGATTAGTTCGCACACACAAGTACCAACATGTAAATATTAGCATTAAGTTTTTCCTTGTTAGCGTCTAAGTTGTAAATTGATCACTCAGAATAAAGAACTCAATCGGAACACAACTGTCTTTTAATTGGAACATCGGCAGCAGCACGAATAAAATGTTCAACAGGTTATAAGATTGCCCAAATAATAAGTGGAAGTGAAATAAAGTGCCCAAAAAATAAAGTGAAATAAAGTAAACATTTTACCATTGTAAAAATCTGTGTTGTGTGTCAACATAAAGAATAAATGATTTAAAAAACTGTGTGTCAGTTGTAAGTCGTGTGTCGACATCAAAATTAAAGAAAAATGTCTTCTATCTAGAGCATAGAGAAATTGTCAGAAGACAATTATGAATCGTGGCATCTCTAGATGAAAGCCGTGCTGGTCCATCAGGATCTATGGGAGGTGATCTGCGACGAAGAAGCTGCCGAAAAGACTTCTGAGTGGAAGAAGAAAGATGATAAGGCTATGGCAACAATTGTGTTAAGCATCACACCAGTGCAGTTGTCTCATATAAAAAACTGCAAAACAGCGAAAGATGCTTGGAACAGCTTATCGGATATCCATCGACCAAAAGGGCCAATAAGAAAGGTATCATTGTTTAAACAGCTACTCAATATGAAGATGGCAGAGAACGAAGGCGTTCAAGAATACCTATCCCAATTCACGTCCGTCGTGGATAAGTTGGCAGAGGCAGGTATCGAGCTAGGCGAAGATCTACTGGTGATTATGATTCTCGCTAGCCTGCCAAAATCATTTGAAAATTTTGTGGTCGCTCTGGAATCTAGAGACAATTTACCTAAGTTGAGTGCGTTAAAAGTCAAAATGTCAGAAGAAAGTGAAAGAAGAAAATCTTCAGTGGACAATGATGATGCAATTTCCACGAAAGCGTTTATGGCACACAAAAACCGAAATCCCAACAAAAACAACAGAAGAAATTACAACGCAAATAGGCAAAACCCCAACAACAATGCAGGTAGCAGTCAGAATAGATCGCACACAAACAACAACAACGTAAAATGCTACAGTTGTGGTGGTAGAGGACATTACGCATCAAACTGTAAAAAGGCAGAGAAAAAGGGTGAGCAAGCGTACACAGTTTTGGCGTTCGTCGACAACAACAATTTAAATGACAACGTATGGTGCTTTGATAGCGGTGCTTCCTCACATTTATGCTGTAACCGTAACTTGTTTACAACATTTGAGGGTCATCATGAAGTTATCTCCCAAGCTGACGAAAAAACAATTGAAGCAAAGGGAAGGGACAGAGTTGTCATTAGCAAGGGCGACGTTGTGCTCAACGATGTGTTGTTTGTGCCTACCCTACAATGCAATTTCATATCCATAGGCAGAGTAGCGGTAAGACATGATGTGATTTTTGTAGAAAAATGCGCAAGAATCATGAACAAGGGGAAAACAGTGTTGACTGCGAGGAGAAGGGGAAATTTGTTTTTGTACAACGAGCCCAAGAACAAATTATTTTTAGCTGATACAACAAATGCAATGAAGTGGCATTACCGTTACGGTCATCTCAATGTGGACAGTCTGAGACAATTATGAGAAAAGCAGATGGTTAAAGGTATGAATGTGAAATTTCCAACAATAATTGATTGTACTGTGTGTATGAAAAGTAAATGTACTGTTAGGCCATTTACAAATGCAGAGTCTAGGGCGTCTGAATTATTAGAAATTGTTCATACAGATATTTGCGGACCAATTAATGTATCATCGATTGGGGGAGCTCGTTACATATTGACATTCATAGATGACAAATCCCGTTATGTGTTTGTGTATTTTTTGAAAGCAAAGAGTGATGCGTTTGAGAAATTTAGGGAGTTTAAGAGTCTTGCTGAAAAACAAACGGGACACAAATTGAAAATTGTTCGTTCTGATAACGGTACAGAATTTGTGAATGCAAAGTTTAAGAATTTTATGAGGGAACATGGAATTGTTCATCAACTCACAGTGCCTTACACACCACAGCAAAATGGGGTTGCTGAGCGCATGAACAGAACGTTAGTCGAAATGGCACTCGCTATGTTGGTGGCTTCCAATGTTGAAGAATATTTATGGGCAGAAGCAGTAAATACGGCTGTGTATTTACGCAACAGGTCACCAACAAGAGCATTGAATGGGAAAACACCTTTTGATATATGGTATAAGAGGAAACCAAATGTGAATTATTTTAAGGTATTTGGTTCACTTGCAATAGCGTTAGACAAAACTCATCATCACAAGTTTATACCAAAGGGCAAAGAATATTTATTGGTAGGCTATTCTGAAACATCAAAGGGATATCGTTTGTATGACAAAACAACGAGAAACGTAATAATAAGTCGAGATGTTTATTTTATTGAGAACACGAATGAAAAAGAAAACGTGACTTTCGATATAGAGCCTAGAGTAGAAAAGTCAGATGTTCAGAAAATTGAAATCAGGCCACCAAGTGATGACAGTTTGAGTGAGTTTGAGTCTGCAGAAGAACAAGATGGTGTATTTGCGGAGGCATCAGTTGCCAAACGAGGCTAAGGTAGACCAAAAATTATTCGCACAGGACGTCCAGGTAGACCAAGAAAGGAATACAATACTTTGAATTTGATACAAGCCTCAGAGATAAAGGTACCTGAAACAGTAAAAGAAGCATTAGCTAGCGAGCATTCTCAGTGTTGGTGGGATGCTATGCAGGAGGAGTATCAAGCGTTAATTGACAATGGGATATGGGAATTAACAGATTTACCTAAGGGACAAAAAAGTGTGGGTTGTAAATGGGTATTTGCTCTCAAAAGAGTCAAAGATGGACTAATAGAAAGATTTAAAGCAAGGTTAGTAGCAAAGGGTTATGCTCAAGAGTACGGTGTTAATTACACAGAAACTTTCTCTCCAGTTGTCCGTTATGAAACCATTAGAATGTTAATTGCCTTAGCAGCGCAGTATAAGTTGCATTTACATCAGATGGATGTTTCAACTGCATACCTAAATAGCGAATTGTCCGATGATGTATATATGTCCCAGCCTCCATGTTTTGTAGATAAAACTAATCCAAAGAAAGTCCTTAAGTTAAAGAAAGCGCTGTATGGTTTAAAACAGTCAGGTCGTCGTTGGAATAAAACATTAGATAGTATTTTAGTAGAAATTGGATTTGAGGCATGTAAAAGTGAACCGTGTCTGTATGTCAGACGAAAAGGAAAAAACATTGATTTAATAGCTGTATATGTGGACGACTTACTTATTGCTACATCAAGTTTATCTGATATGGACAGCATCAAGAGAGAAATATCAAATAGAGTAAAAGTTGTTGATAAAGGTCAAGCCAATAAATTCTTAAGTATTGAAATTGAAAGGAATAGTTGTACAGGTGATATTAGTATCCATCAGAGAAGTTATATTGAAGAACTTTTAGAAGAATATGGAATGTAGAACTGTCTCTACACCCTTGGAAGTGAATTATCAAGTTGCCTGTGAGAAGACAGATTGCAAGAAAGTTAATTCAACAGAATACCAATCATTAATAGGCTCATTAATGCATTCGGCTATTTGTACCAGACCAGATATTTTACACTCAGTGTGTAAATTATCACAAAGGAACTCCGATCCTCACTATGAACATTTATCAGCAGCAAAACGGATATTAAAGTATTTGAATAAAACGAAAAATATTAAGATTTATTTCAGTAAGTCTGAAGAACCGTTGAAATGTTTTGTTGATGCTGATTGGGGAGGAGATTCTAGTAACCGAAGGTCATATACAGGGTATACGTTTATGTTAGCCGGGGGAACATTTTCATGGGAATCCAAAAAGCAAGATACAATAGCGTTGAGTAATACAGAAGCTGAATATATGGCTTTATCTTCTGCGTGTAAAGAAGCTGTGTACTTAAGAAGATTGCTTCATGAAATTGAGTTATATTGTCCAGATAAAATAGAAATAAACGGGGACAATTCAGGAGCAATACATGTAGTGAAAAACCCACTGTATCACAACAGGACGAAACACATTGATACTCGTTATCATCATATAAGAGACGTGTTTGAAAATGGATTAATAGATTTAAAATATTGTCCAAGTAATGAAAATGTAGCAGACATTCTTACGAAAAATTTATCTAAAGTTAATCATGTGAAATGTGTTACTTATTTAGGCTTACAGTAGAATAAGACATGAATTCTATAAGTATTTTGTAATGTGTTTACAATAAGTAGAATGTAAGCTAAATAAAGAATTTTATAATTTTGTTTTATGTATGTGTGTTGAGGAGGAGTATTGTAAGTATTGGATTTAGAGAGCCCTATTACTTTTACAACACACAACATACGTTTTTTACTAACTGCGATTAGTTCGCACACACAAGTACCAACATGTAAATATTAGCATTAAGTTTTTCCTTGTCAGCGTCTAAGTTGTAAATTGATCACTCAGAATAAAGAACTCAATCGGAATACAACTGTCTTTTAATTGGAACATCGGCAGCAGCACGAATAAAATATTCAACATTTGTCATAAGCCATTACAATATTCAAATGCGAAACTTAAAAAAATCGGTAATAATATAGATAAAATCATCAAAATACCGAATATCAGGAGGTGCCGTTTTATGGGGCCTATATGAAGACGTGGACCTGAACAGACAAATTTCTTTCTTAGGCTGTTCTATCCATTACGAACTTAAAATACCAAATTTGAAACAATTCCGATGAATAATGTCGCTAAAATCATTAAAATACCACATATCGAGAGGTACCGTTATATGGGGGCTATAGGAAGACGTGAACCTGCATAGACAATGTTCTCTCTTAGTCTGTACTATTCATTACGAACTTCAAATGCCAAATTTGAAAAAATTCCGGTGAATAATGTCGCTAAAATCATCAAAATACGATTATCGGGATGACCGCTATATGGGGGCTATACGATGACATGGACCTGCATAGGTAACATTTGTCATAAGCCATTACAATATTGCATAGACAATTTTCTGTATTGGGCTGTACTATCTATTACGAATTTAAAGTACCAAATTTGAAACAATTCCGGTCACTAAAATACCAAATATCGGGAGGTACCGTTATATGGGGGCTATACGACGACATGGACCTGCATAGGTAACATTTGTCATAAGCCATTACCATATTTAAATGCGAAACTTAAAAAATCGGTAATAATGTAGATAAAATCATCAAAATATCGAATATCAGGAGGTACCGTTTTATCGGGCCTATATGAAGACGTGGAACTGCAGAGACAATTTTCTGTCTTAGGCTGTACTATCCATTACGAACTTCAAATACTAAATTTGAAACAATTCCGGTGAATAATGTCGCTAAGATCATTAAAATACCAAATATCGGAAGGTACCGTTATATGGGGGCTATACGAAGACGTGAACCTGCATAAACAATTTTCTCTCCTAGGCTGTATATTTATTACGAACTTCAAATACCAAATTTGAAAAAATTCCGGTGAATAATGTAGCTAAATCAAAAATCATCAAAATACCGAATATTGTGGGGCCTATATGTACACATGGGCCTGTAAAGACAATTTTCTGTATTAGACTGTAGTATCCATTACGAACTTCACATACCAAATTTCAAATAATTCCGTCGAATAATGACGCTAAAATCATCCAAATTCCGAATATCAGGAGATACCGTTATGTAGTATCTATTCCGAACTTCAAATACCAAAATTTGAAACAATTCTGGTAACCAAATTCGCTAAAATCATCAAAATACCGAATGTCGTGAGGCACCGTTATATGGGGCCTATATTAAGACATGGGCCTGCACAGACAATTTTCTGTCTTAGAGAGTAGTATCCATTACGAACTTCATATACCAAATTTGAAACATTTCCCGTGAATAAATTCGCTAAAATCATCAAAATACCAAATATCGGAAGGTACCGTTATATGGGGGCTATACGAAGACGTGAACCTGCATAGACAATTTTCTGTCTTAGGCTGTACTATCCATTACGAACTTCAAATACCAAACTTAAAAAAAAATTCCGGTGAATAAATTCGCTAAAATCATCAAAATACCGAATATCGGGAGGTACCGTTATACGGGGGCTATATGACGACATAGACCTGCATAGGTAACATTTGTCATACGCCATTACAATATTCAAATGCGAAACCTAAAAAAATCGGTAATAATGTAGATAAAATCATCAAAATACCGAATATCAGGAGGTGCCGTTTTATGGGGCCTATATGAAGACGTGGACCTGAACAGACAAATTTCTTTCTTAGGCTGTTCTATCCATTACGAACTTCACATACCTAATTTCAAATAATTCCGTCGAATAATGACGCTAAAATCATCCAAATTCCGAATATCAGGAGATACCGTTATGTAGTATCTATTCCGAACTTCAAATACCAAAATTTGAAACAATTCTGGTAAACAAATTCGCTAAAATCATCAAAATACCGAATGTCGTGAGGCACCGTTATATGGGGCCTATATTAAGACATGGGCCTGCACAGACAATTTTCTGTCTTAGAGAGTAGTATCCATTACGAACTTCATATACCAAATTTGAAACATTTCCCGTGAATAAATTCGCTAAAATCATCAAAATACCGAATATCGGGAGGTGCCGTTATAGGAGGGCTATACGAAGACGTGGACCTGCATAGGCAATTTTCTGTCTTAGGCTGTCATATCCATTACGAACTTTAAATACCAAATTTGAAACAATTCTCTTAAATAAATTCGCAAAAATCATCAAAATATCGAATATTTGGAGGTACCGTTACATGGGGGCTCTACGCAGACGTGGACCTGCACAGCCAATTTCCTGCCTAGGCTGTACTATCCATTACGAACTTCAAATACCAAATTTGAAACAATTCCTGTGAATAAATTTGCCAAAATTATCAAAATACCGAATATCTGGAGGTACCGTTACATGGGAGCTATACGTAGACGTGGACCTGCACAGCCAATTTCCTGCTTAGGCTGTACTATACATTACGAACTTCAAATACCAAATTTGAAACAATCCCGGTGAATAAATTCCTTAAAATTATCAAAATACCGAATATCGGGATGACCGTTATATGGGGCTATACGAAGACGTGGACCTGCACAGACAAGATCCTGTCTTAGGCTTTACTATCCATTACGAACTTCAGATACCAAATTTGAAACAATTCCTGTGAATAAATTTGCTAAAATTATCAAAATACCGAATATCTGGAGGTACCGTTACATGGGAGCTATACGTAGACGTGGACCTGCACAGACAATTTCTTCTCTTTGGCTGTGCTATCCATAATGAACTCCAAATACCAAATTTGAAACAATTCCTGTGAATAATGTCTCTACACTCATCAAAATTCCGAATATCGTGGGGTACCGTTATATGGGGGCTCTACGCAGACATGGACCTGCAACAGATAAGTTCCTGTCTTGGGCTGTACTATCTATTACGAACTTCAAATACCAAATTTGAAACAATTCCTGTGAATAATATAGATAAAAACATCAAAATACCGAATATCATTAGGTACCGTTATATGGGGGCTCTACGCAGACGTGGACCTGCACAGACAATTTCCTGTCTTAGGCTGTACCATCCATTACGAACTTCAAATACCAAATTTGAAACAATTCCTGTGAATAATGTCTCTACACTCATCAAAATTCCGAATATCGTGGGGTACCGTTATATGGGGGCTCTACGCAGACGTTATATGGGGCTATACGAAGACATGGACCTGCACAAACAAGATCCTGTCTTAGGCTTTACTATCCATTACGAACTTCAAATACCAAATTTAAAACAATTCCTGTGAATAATATAGATAAAAACATCAAAATACCGAATATCAGGAGGTGCCGTTATGTGGGGGCTCTACGCAGACGTGGACCTGCACAGACAATTTCCTTTCTTAGGCTGTACTATCCATTACGAACTTCAAATACCAAATTTGAAACAATTCCGGTGAAAAATGTCTTTAAAGTCATAAAATTCCGAATATCGGGAGGAACCGTTACAGGGGAGCTATACGTAGACGTGGATCTGCACAGACAATTTCTTCTCTTTGGCTGTGCTATCCATAATGAACTCCAAATACCAAATTTGAAACAATTCCTGTGAATAATGTCTCTACACTCATCAAAATTCCGAATATCGTGGGGTACCGTTATATGGGGGCTCTACGCAGACATGGACCTGCAACAGATAAGTTCCTGTCTTGGGCTGTACTATCTATTACGAACTTCAAATACCAAATTTGAAACAATTCCTGTGAATAATATAGATAAAAACATCAAAATACCGAATATCATTAGGTACCGTTACATGGGAGCTATACGTAGACGTGGACCTTCACAGACAAGTTCCTGTCTTAGGCTGTACTATCCATAACGAACTTCATATAACAAATGGGAAACAATTCTGGTGAAAATGTCGTTAAAATCATCAAAATATCGAATATTGGGAGGTACCGTTCTATGGGGGTATACGAAGACGTGGACCTGCACAGACAATTTTCTGTCGTAGACTGTAGTTTCCATTATGAACTTCAAGTACCAAATGTGAAACGTGGACCTGTCCAGAAAATTTTCTGTCTTAGGCTGTACTATCCATTACGAACTTTACATATCAAATTTGAAACAATGTCGGTTAACGGAACCGAATATCGGAATGACCGTTATATGGGGGGTTTACGAAGACGTGGACCTGTACAGACAATTTCCTGTCTTAGACTGTAGTTTCCATTATGAACTTCAAGTACCAAATGTGAAACGTGGACCTGCCCAGACAATTTTCTGTCTTAGGCTGTACTATCCATTACGAACTTTACATACGATATTTGAAACAATGTCGGTTAATGAAGCCTTTAAAATCATCAAAATTCCGAATATCGTGGGGTACCGTTATATGGGGGCTCTACGTAGACGTGGCCCTGAACAGACAAGTTCCTGTCTTAGGCTGTACTATCCATAACGAACTTGAAATAACAAATTGGAAACAATTCTGGTGAAAAATGTCGTTAAAATCATCAAACTACCGAATATCGGGAGGTACCGTTGTATGGGGGCTATGCGAAGACGTGGATCTGCACATTCAATTTTCTGTTTTAGGCTGTACTATCCATTACGAACTGCAAACACCAAATTTGAAACAATTCCGGATAAGAATGTCGCTAAAATCGTATAAATACTGAATATCGGGAGTTACCGTTACATGAGGCCATGCGATATTTGAAACAATGTCGGTTAATGAAGTCGCTAAAATCATCAAAATTCCGAATATCGTGGGGTACCGTTATATTGGGGCTATACGAAGACGTTAACCTGCATAGACAATTTTCTCTCTTAGGCTGTACTATTCATTAAGAACCTCAAATACCAAATTTGAAAAAATTCCGGTGAATAATGTCAATAAAATCATCAATACGATGACATGGACCTCCATAGGTAACATTTGTCATAAGCCATCACAATATTCAAATGCGAAACTTAAAAAAATCGGTAATAATGTAGATAAAATCATCAAAATACCGAATATCGGAACGACCGTTATATGGGGACTATACGAAGACGTGGACCTGCAAAGACAATTTTCTGTCTTAGGCTGTACTATCCATTACGAACTTCAAATACCAAATTTGAAAAAATTCCGGTGAATAATGTCGCTAAAATCATCAAAATACGAGTATCGGGATGACCGTTATATGGGGGCTATACGACGACATGGACATGCATAGGTAACATTTGTCATAAGCCATTACAATATTCAAATGCCAAACTTAAAAATAATCGCCAAAATCATCAAACTACCGAATATCGGGAGGTACCGTTATATGGGGGCTATACGACGACGTGGACCTGCCCAGACTATTTTCTGTCTTAGGCTGTACTATCCATAATGAACTTCAAGTACCAAATTAGAAACAATTCCTGCGAATAATATAGATAACAACATCAAAACACCAATTATCATGAGGTACAGTTATATGGGGGCTATACGAAGAGGTGGACCCGCACAGACAATTTCCTGTCTTAGGCTGTACTATCCATTACGAACTTCAAATACCAAATTTGAAACAATTCCGGTGATTAAATTTGCTAAAATTATCACAATACCGAATATCGGGAGGTACCGTGATATGGGCATTATACGAAGACGTGGACCTGCATAGACAATTCACTTAAAGTACTAATAATTTACTGCCTTAAGCTGTACTATCCATTATGAACTACAAATACCAAATTTTAAACAATTCTGATGAAAAATGTCTTTAGAATCATCAAAATACCGAATATCGGAAGGTACCGATATATGGGGCTATAGGTAGACGTGAACTTGCACAGGCAATTTTCTGTCTTAGGCTGTACTATCCAGTACGAACTTCAAATACCAAATTTTAAACAATTCCGGTGAATAATGTCGCCAATATCATGAAACTACCGAATATCGGGAGGTACCATTATATTGGGGCTATACGGCTATACGACATGGACCTGCATAAATATAATTTGTGATAACCATTACAAAATACAGAATATCAGGAGGCACCATTATATGGGGGCTATATGAAGGCGTGGACCTGCACAGACAATTTTCTGTCGTAGAAAGTTGTATCCATTTCAATTCCGGTGAATAAATTCGCTAATACCATTAAAAATGAATATCGAGAGGTACCGTTATGCGGGAACGTGGACCTGCATAGGCAATTTTCAGTGTTAGACTGTAGTACCCATTACGAATTTCAAGTGACAAATTTGAAAAAATTCCGGGTAATAATATCGCTAAAATCATCAAAATACTGAATATCGGGAGGTACTATTATGTGGAGGATACACGGAAATATGGTCCTGCACAGACAATTTTCTGTCTTAGGCTGTAGTATCCATTACGAACTTCAAATAGTAACTTTGAAACAATTCCTGTTCTTGAAATCGCTAAAATCATCAAAATATCGAATATCGGGAGGTACAGTTATATAGGGGCTCGACGTGGACCTGCACAGACAATTTCCTGTCTTAGAATGTATTATCCATTACGAACTTCAAATACCAAATTTAAAACAATTCCAGTGGAAAATGTCGTTAAAATCATCAAAGCATCGAATAATGGGAGGTAGCGTTATATGGGGAGTCTACGCAGACGTGCACCTGCATAGACAATTTTCTGCCTTAGGCTGAACTATCCATTACGAACTTCAAATACCAAATATGAAACAATTTCGGTTAATGTATTCGCTAAAATCATCAAAATACCGAATATCGGAACGACCGTTATATGGGGACTATACGAAGACGTGGACCTGCAAAGACAATTTTCTATCTTAGGCTGTACTATCCATTACGAACTTCAAATACCAAATTTGAAACAATTCCGTTGAATTATGTCGCCAAAATCATCAAACTATCGAATTTCGGGAGTTACCGTTATATGGGGGCTATATGAAGTCGTGGACCTGCACAGACAATTCTCTGTCTTAGGCTGTACTATCCATTACGAACTTCAAATGCTAACATTGAAACAATTTCGATTAATGAATGCGTTAAAATCATCAAAATATCGAATATTGGGAGGTACCGTTATATGGGGGCTCTACGCAAACATGGACCTGCAAAGACAATTTTCTGGCTTAGGCTGTACTATCCATTACAAAATTCAAAAACCAAATTTGAAACAATTCCGGTGAATAAATTTGCTAAAATCATCACAATACCGAATATCGGGAGGTACTGTTATATGGGGACGTGGACCTGTATAGACAATTTTCTGTGTTAGACTGTAGTATACATTACGAATTTCAAGCAACAAATTTGAAAAAATTCCTTTTAATAATATCGCAAAAATCATCAAAATACCAAATATCTGGAGGTACCGTTATATGGGGGCTATACGACGACATGGACATGCATAGGTAATATTTGTCATAAGCCATTACAATATTCAAATGCCAAACTTAAAAAAAATCGGTAATACTGTCGCCAAAATCATCAAACTACCGAATTTCGGGAGGTACCGTTATATGGGGGCTATACGACGACGTGGACCTGCCCAGACAATTTCCTGTCTTAGGCTACACTATCCATTACGAACTTCAAATACCAAATTTGAAACAATTCCGGTGAATAAATTTGCTAAAATTATCACATTACCGAATATCGGGAAGTACCGTCATATTGGTATTATACGAAGACGTACTAATAATTTACTGCCTTAGGCTGTACTATCCATTATAAACTACAAATACCAAATTTTAAACAATTCCGATGAAAAATGTCTTTAGAATCATCAAAATACCGAGTATCGGGAGGTACCGATATTGGGCGCTATAGGTAGACGTGAACTTGCACAGACAATTTTCTGTCTTAGGCTGTACTATCCATTAAGAACTTCAAATACCAAATTTGAAACAATTCAGGTTAATAATGTCGCCAAAATCATCAAAATACTGAATATCGGGAGTTACCGTTATATGGGTGCTATACGAAGACGTGGACCTGCCCTAACAATATTCTGTCTTACACTGTAGTATCCATTACGAACTTCAAATGCTAACTTTGAAACAATTACGGTTCTTGAATTCGCTAAAATCATCAAATTATCGAATATCGGGAGGTACAGTTATATAGGGGCTCTACGCAAACGTGGATCTGCACAGACAATTTCCTGTCTTAGGCTGTACTATCCATTACGAACTTCAAATCCCAAATTTGAAACAATTCAGGTGAAAAATGTCGTTAAAATCATCAAAATATCGAATAATGGGAGGTAGCGTTATATGGGGGTTCTATTCAGACGTGGACCTGCACAGACAATTTACTGCCTTAGGCTGTACTATCCATTACGAACTACAAATACCAAATTTTAAACAATTCCGATGAAAAGTGTCTTTAAAATCATCAAAATACCGAATATCGGAGGTACCGATATACAGGGGCTATAGGTAGACATGGACCTGCACAGACAATTTACTGTCATAGTCTGCAGTATCCATTACGAACTTCAAATACCAAAATTTGAAACAATTCCGGTGAATAAATTTGCTAGAATTATCCAAATATCGAATATCGGGACGTACCGTTATATCGGGGCTATATGACGACATGGACATGGCATAGATAACATTTGTCATAAGCCATTACAATATTCAAATGCGAAACTTAACAAAAATCGGTAATAATGTAGATAAAATCATCAAAATACGGAATATCGGGAAATACCGTTATAAGAGGGCTATACGAAGACGTGGACCTGCCCGGACAATTTACTGTCTTGGGCTGTACTATCCAGAACGAACTTCAAATACCAACTTTAAAACAATTCCAGTGGAAAATGTCGTTAAAATCATCAAAATATCGAATAAAGAGAGGTAGCATTATATGGGGAGTCTACGCAGAAGTGCACCTGCATAGACAATTTTCTGCTTTAGGCTGTACTATCCATTACGAACTTCAAATACCAAATTTAAACAAATCTGGTGAATGAATTTGCTAAAATTTTCAAAATACCGAATATCGGGAGGTACCGTTATATGGGGACTATACGAAGACGTCGACCTGCCCAGACAATTTTCTGTATTAGGCTGTACTATCCAGAATGAACTTTAAATACCAAATTTAAAACAATTCCAGTGGAAAATGTCGTTAAAATCATCAAAATATCGAATAAAGAGAGGTAGCATTATATGGGGAGTCTACGCAGACGTGCACCTGCATAGACAATTTTCTGCTTTAGGCTGTACTATCCATTACGAACTTCAAATACCAAGTTTGAAACAATTCCTGTGAAAAATGTCTTTAAAATCATCAAAATTCCGAATATCTGGAGATACCGTTATATGGGGGCTATACGAAGACGTCGACCTGCCCAGACAATTTTCTGTCTTAGGCTGTACTATCCAGAACGAACTTCAAATACCAAATTTGAAACAATTCCGGTGAATAAATTAGCTTAAGTTATCCAAATACCGAATATCGGGAGGTACCGTTATATCGGGGCTATACGAAGACGTGGACCTGAATAGACAATTTTATGTCTAAGGTTGTAGTATCCATTACGAACTTCAAATGCCAAATATGAAACAATTTCAGTTGATGTATTCGCTCAAATCATCAAAATACCGAATATCGGTACGACCGTTATATGGGACTATACGAAGACGTGGACCTGCAAAGACAATTTTCTGTCTTAGGGTGTACTATCCATTACGAACTTCAAATACCAAATTTGAAACAATTCCGTTGAATTATGTCGCCAAAATCATCAAACTACCGAATATCGGGAGGTACCGTTATATGGGGGCTATACGACGACATGGACCTGCATAGGTAAAATTTACCCTAAACCATTACAATATTCCAAAGCGAAACTTAAAAAAATCGGTTATAATGTAGATAAAATCATCAAAATACCGAATATCTGGAGGTACCGTTATATGGGAGCTACATGAAGTCGTGGACCTGCACACACAATTCTCTGACTTAGGCTGTACTATCCATTACGAACTTCAAATGCTAACATTGAAACAATTCCGATTAATGAATGCGTTAAAATCATCAAAATATCGAATATTGGGAGGTACCGTTATATGGGGGCTCTACGCAAACATGGACCTGCAAAGACAATTTTCTGTCTTAGGCTGTACTATCCATAACGAACTTCAAGTACCAAATTTGAAACAATTCTGGTGAATAAATTTGCTAAAATCATCAAAATACCGAATATCGGGACGTACTGTTATGTGGAGACGTGGACCTGTATAGACAATTGTCTGTGTTAGACGAATTTCAAGTAACAAATTTGAAAAAATTCCTGTTAATAATATCGCAAAAATCATCAAAGCACCGAATATTGGGAGGTACTGTTATATGGAGGATATACGAAGACGTGGACCTGCCCAGACAATTTTCTGTCTGAGGCTGTAGTATCCATAATGAACTTCAAATACCAAATTTGAAACAATTCCGGTGAATATTTATTTTTTTTATTTATTTATTTTAATTATATCAAATTTATAATACAATTATAAAAGATATATTGTAATTCTAAGCTATGACAGCAATGGTCTTAAGCTTATAGGATCTTTATATGTTATGTTAATTTAGTACAATTTCGTTTATATATGTCTATATGAGTTACAACTTTTTAAAAAATTCAGAATAAGCTTAATGTTTGTGGTATTTCGTAGTATTTGAACAATATGTGTTTTATCTTTATTGATTTCTTGAAACCATGAATTTGTTGTAGCCCATGACATATTTTTTCTATTTAAAATTTTGAATTTTATAAATTTATATATATCGCAAATATTAAGATTATTCGAAGCTATTAACGGGGATTTTGTGGCGTGTTTGGCAGCTTTGTCAGCTAATTCGTTTCCAGGTATTTGTGAATGGCTAGGTATCCAAACAATTACTACCTTTTTTCCGAGTTTAATGAGTTTTTGTCTAATATTGCAAGCGTAAAATTCATCGTTGTTTATGTTTCTTACTGATTCAAGGGAAGACAAGAAGTCCGTAAATATGGCAAAATTGCTTCTCATATTTTGTATTAAATTTAGTAAGTCGTGAATTGCAATTATTTCTGCTGTGAATGATGTACTGCATTCAGGTAAGATTGAACGTCTTTTGATTACATTATTGAGAATTATGCTGTACGCAGTTGTTGTTTCGGATTTGGAACCATCAGTATAAATAAATGTTCTATTTCTCAAACTGTATTGTATTTGTAGTACTTCCTTCTTATAAGTTTCTAAAGGAGTAATATTCTTTTTGTACTTAGAAAGGCTGCAATCTATGGAAGAGGTTTTAAAATGCCATGGGGGGTATATGTTTTGGTTTTTTATTTTGTTATTTATTGGTATATCAAAGTCTCGACAGTATTTTATAATATTATTCAAAGTGGATGGAATGTTCCTGTATTTTTCTTTTTTAAGTAACATATTTGTAGTATCAGATAGAGGTGACTTGTCCCTGTAGAAGATATGTTTGAAACTCTTAAAAGTGAGATAGTATCTGATCTCGGGAATGGACAAGAGATTACTTTTATAAAGCAAATTATTAATTGGAGTGGTTCTAAAAGCACCAACAGCTAATCTAATAGCAGAATTTAATATTGTTTTTATTTTATTTAAAAGTGATTTAGGAGCTTTTCCATATATTATTAATCCATATTCCAATTTTGATTTTATTAAAGCATTTACAGTATTTATTAATGAAATCGTACTACAGTTATGTTCAGTCTATTGTTAAGTCCTTTAACAATATTGTCAATAAGTGTATTCCAGCGATATCTCTTGTTGAATGTAAGTCCTAGAATTTTAAGAGAATCGACAGTAGAAATATGCGAATAATTGCATAAAAGTTTGGAGGTGCAGTGATGTTTTCGACAAATGTGTATGGGTTGACACTTGCTTACAGAAAGTGAGGCACCGGAATATTTACACCATGATAAAATCTTATCTAGTAGTGGTTCTAAATTTATGTCTTGGTTTTTCGACTTGTTTTGTTTTCTTAAAATTACAAAGTCGTGCGCATATGCTATGAAGCTAAGTTCCTTATGTTGCATAATTTATTGTACGCAATAATACTGAAATAGGTGACCCCTGAGGGATTCCATTGTTAATGGGATAAATATTTGAGTAAGCGGAGTTGACCCGAACTCTGAGTTTTCTATTATTCAAGAAATTATAAATGTATTTGAATATATTAGGTCCTACTTTCCATTGGATGAGTTGGTCCAGTATAGCATGTATTCCGATTTTGTCATATGCCTTTGCAAAATCTAATGATATGAGTGATATGTGTTTCCCTGATGAAATTGAGTGACTTATAATGTGATCAAGAAAAATTAGTGAATAATAAGTTGATTTCCCCTTCTTGAAGCCAATCTGGTTAGGATGAAGAAGGTTGTTTTTAGATAAAAACCACCATAGGCGTATTGAGATGGTTTTGTCTAACAATTTTGACATGCATGAGTTTAAGGAAATAGGTCTGTATGACGTTATGGATGTTTTATCTGTGTTTGGTTTGATGATTGGTATGATAAGGCTGTTTTTATATATTTGTGGTATATAATTAGTGAAAATTGTATTGTATAAAGATACTATTCTTTTTTTGAGAGGTTTTGAGGCATATTTTATCATTGGATAAGAAATATTATCCATTCCTGGTGTTTTTCCTTTCAAAGTATAGAGGCAAGAATCAAGTTCTAGATATGAAATAGGCGCTTCTAAAACATCTGCATCCTTACATGGCGTAAGGTTAATAGCGGTGGAAGCAGACTTTTTGTGTTCTTGAAAAAGTAGTGGAAAATTCAGATCTTGAGAGTTTTCAGACCAGGCATTTGCGAAAGCATTAGCCATATCCGTGTTATTTGTAATCATTGTTAAGGGATTGGAAGCAGTTTGAATACAGTGAATTCGGTGTTTAGTTTTTAGGCCACAGAAACGTTTGATATTGTCCCATAACTTATCAACTGGTGATGTAGGTGTTATTTCAGAGGTTAATTTGTGAATTGCTGTGTTTTGGATATTTTGACTTCACTCTTGAATTTGGCATTACCTCTCTTAAAATTAATGATGTTATCAGGTGTTATAAGTCTTTTTAAAATATTCTATAAGCAGTTTCTTTCTCTTTTAAGTAATTCAAGAGTTTTGTTCCACTATGGGACATTGATATTTCTTCCTATGCTAGGGATATGGTGAGGAATCGATTCATTGGCGCTTCGAAGGAGTGTCCTTTGGATATTGGCCGTTTCATGGTTTATGTTATTGCTAATGGGTCTGGTGGTATTGTCCTTAGAGGACGAAAATTTAAATTTTACCCAATTTGCATTTTTATACCCTCCACCTTGGAAAGGAGGGTATATTAACTTTGTCATTCCGTTTGTAACATCCCTAAATATTCGTTTTAGACCCCATAAAGTATATATATTCATAATCAGCATAAAATTCTAAGTCGATTTAACGATGTCCGTCTGTCTGTCTGTCTGTCTGTCTGTCTGTCTGTCTGTCCGTCTGTCTGTCTGTCTGTTGAAATCACGATACAGCCCACATTATTTGACGTAGAGCTCCAAAATTTAGCAGAGCTATTTGCATTGTGTCTAGGATGGTTGGTATTGAAAATGAGATATATCGGTCCACGTTCTGGTATAGTCCCCATATAACGGTACCTCCCGATATTCGGTATTTTGATGATTTATGCCACATTTTTTCACGGATTTGTCTTAAAATTGGTATTTGTAGGTCATAGCGGGTCCCTGAGCGTGTGGCAAAACATTGCATGTATAGGTCCACGTTGTGGTATAGCCCCCATATAAAGGTACCTCCCGATATTTAGTATTTTAGTTTTTTACCACATTTTTTCACGGATTTGTCTGAAAATCGGTATTTGTTGGTCATAATGGGTTCCAGCTCCGGTGGCGAAACATTGTAAATATAGGTCCACGTTTTGGTATAGCCCCCATATAACGGTACCTCCCGATATTCGGTAATTTGATGATTTTTGCCACATTTTTTCAGGGATTTGTTCGAAAATTGGTATTTGTTGGTCATAATTGGTTCCAACTTCGGTGGCGAAACATTGCATGCATGGGTCCATGATTTGATATAGCCCCCATATAACGGTACCTCCCGATATTCGGTTTTTTTATGGTTTTTGCCACATTTTTTCACTGATTTGTCTAAAAATTGGTATTTGTGGGTCATAATGGGTTCCAGCTCCGGTGGCGAAACATTGTAATTATAGGTACACGTTTTGGTATAGCCCCCATATAACGGTACCTCCCCATAATCGGCATTTTAATGGTTTTTGCCACATTTCTTCTAATGTTTCTTTTACCCTAAGGTGGAGGGTATTAAAAGTTTGGCCCGGCCGAACTTAATGTTTTTTTACTTGTTTAATTTAAAATGAGCTTTATGTCTTTTCGAATCTATTCCAGTAGTTGGAAAAAGGGGTATAATTATTGGGAAATGGTCGCTTCCACTTAGATCATCATGTATGTTCCAGGTTGAATTGATCTTGATTATTGGTGATGCTATAGATAAGTCAATATGTGAAAATGTGTTGTGTGTTGAATAGTGTGTAGGTGAACCATCGTTTAGCAAAATAAGATTCAATTGAGTTATAAACTTATTTATTGTATTGCCTCTTTTGTTATTCTTTTGTGAACCCCAAGAAGAGTGCCTGCCATTAAAATCTCCCGTAATTATATATGGGTAAGAAGAACAGTTGAAAGTATCGTCTACATTTTTCTTATTAAATCCCAAATTTGGCGATATATAGGATGACAAAATAGTAAATTTTATTTTTGAATAAAGAGTTAGGGCTATTGTGTCAAATGTGCTATTTGTGTAGAAGACTTCGTGTTGGATGGAATTATGTATAATCAGAGCAGAAACTCTAAATGAATTCATATTATTTTCTGAAAGATAAATTTTATAATTGACAGGGATTGGGATATTTAGAGCATTTTTTAGATGTGTTTCCTGAAGCGATATTATTCATTATAATTATTTATGTAACCTTTTATGTTTCATTGTAAAATGTTAAGAGTCATCTAGTGTATATTTATTGATATATAATTCAAATTTTGGTTGGTATTAAAAAAAGGGTAACGAATGACAAACAATATTGAGTGAGTGTTGTGTAAACAGGGCAATATTGAATTGATTTTGGGGTTTCTTTCTTCTTTAGTTCGTATCATTATTCTTTCGTTCCGCTAGATTCGTCGCTAGTTTCAATTAAATTTGGTTCAACAGCTTCGTTGATGTTTTCATTTGATTTTGTTTTGAGAGATCTTCTCATTCTCTTTGATGCATTTCGTGGTAGAATTATGACATTATCTTTCTTGGAGAGCTTGGTATTAGTTGTTAATTTTTCTGATGCTGTTTTCTTATTGTTTATGATTTCATTCACTGTTCTGTTTTGAGGGAGAGTTTTGTTTGTTATTGTTGCTGTTGCTGTTGTTCCATGCTGAGAAGTTTCATTTAATTTATTGAGAGACGCATATTTGGATATTGATGGGGATTGAGTATCGAGAGAGTTGTGAGTATTGTTTGTAGTTATCTCTGCATATGATTTGGACTGCTGAACTCGCGCCTTATACATGTTTAGGGCAGTTTGATGGTCTACTTTTTTAGTTGTTTTTATTGTTTGAATTTCTTTCTGTTTAAAAAAATGTTGGGCATTTTTTACTTGTGGCTTGATGATTTGTGTCTGATAACTCTTCTCTCTTGCAATTGATGCAGCACGTTGTGTTTTCGCATGGAGTATTAGAATTAATTGTGTGATATGAATTGGAACAATTGTAGCAGATTTTATCATTTGTACAAAACTTTCCCAAATGACCGTATAAGTGGCAATTGTTGCATTTAAGAGGCGAAGGGATGTAGTCACGCACTTGTCTTATTTCATAACCAATGTGTACGTATTTAGGGAGCTCAATGGTTGTGAAAGTTAATATAATAAGACCTGTTTCAACTAATAGTTCCTCTTTCTTTTTCAATATTTTTTTGACTTCACAAACATTTTGAGATTTCATTTCATTAAGAATTATGTCTTCGCTAATTCCCCGCAGAGAGTTATCATATATGATGCCTTTAGAAGTGTTCAAACTCTTGTGTTCATTTACTTCTACATTTTTTTCAGGGGTAAATGAGGTTAACTTTATTAATTTGCTTGCTTGGATATAGGTTTTTGTTTTTACAAGTAATGTTCCATTCATCACTTTCTTACAAGTTTCCTCTTGTTCTCCACAAGCACAATCTATCAATTTCTTTATAAGAAATGGTGAAGTGTTCTTGAATGTTTCAGTTTTGTGTAAACGTGTTATCACAAGATATTTTGGACAAATTGACACATTTTTCATGAATTTGTTGTTGTGCATGCGCAACATAACATTGTTGTTGGAAGTCATATTTGTTTTTTTATTCTCGCTCTCTATAAGAGAGGAGCGATCACTAAAGTTCGTCTTATGTGTGGTTATTATACCCTCCACCATACTATGGAGGGTATATTAATTTTGTCATTCCGTTTGTAACTCCTCGAAATATTCATGTCAGACCCAACAAAGTATATATATTCTTGATCAGCGTAAAATTCTAAGACGATTTAGCCATGTCCGTCTGTCTGTCTGTGTGTCTGTCTGTCTGTCTGTCTGTCCGTCTGTCCGTCTGTCTGTCTGTCTGTCTGTCTGTCTGTCTGTTGTAATCACGCTATCTTTCGAACAAATTGAGATAGAAGGCTAAAATTTTGCACACATGTATTTTTTCCCGGTAGGCAGGTTAAGTTCGTAAATGGGCCATGTAGGTCCAAGTTATCATATAGCCCCCATATAACGGTACCTCCCGATATTCGGTATTTTGATGATTTTAGCGACATTATTCACCGGAATTATTTCAAATTTGGCATTTGAAGTTTGTAATGGATGCTACAGCCTAAGACAGAAAATTATCTGTGCAGGTCCACGTCTTCCTGTAGCCCCCATATAACGGTACCCCCGATATTCGGTTTTTTGATGATTTTAGCGACATTGTTTACCGAAATCGTTTCAAATTTGGTATTTGAAGTTCGTAATGGATACTACATCCTAAACCAAAAAATGAGCCATGTAGGTCCACTTCCTATTAGGAGGTTTAAATCAAACTTCTTTACGTAAATACGGATGAATATTAGCTGCAATATATAATAGAAATATTTGACTAGTATATTTTTTATTTTATACATTTTTAACATTTTCAATAGTGTTAATATTTAATATGTTTAAAATTTCTTATATTAGGACCTACATGGCTCATTTTTTGGTTTAGGATGTAGTATCCATCCACTTCTTCATATAGCCCCCATATAACGGTACCCCCCGATATTCGGTATTTTGATGATTTTAGCGACATTGTTTACCGGAATCGTTTCAAATTTGGTATTTGAAGTTCGTAATGGATACTTCATCCAAAGTCAAAGAATGAGCCATGTAGGTCCACGTCTTCATATAGCCCCCATATAACGGTACCCCCCGATATTCGGTATTTTAATGATTTTAGCGACATTATTTACAGGGATTGTTTCAAATTTCGTATGTGAAGTTCGTAATGGATACTTCAGCCCATGCCAGAAAATTGTCTGTGCAGGTCCACGTCTTCGTATAGCCCCCATATAACGGTACCCCCCATATTCGGTATTTTGACGATTTTAGCTACATTATAAACAGATTTTTCTTCAAGTTTCGCATTTAAATATTGTAATAATTTGTGACAAAAGTTGCCTATGCAGGCCCACGTCGTCGTATAAGCATTCGGTATTTTTAAGATTTTAACAGAATTTTTAACGGTTTTTTTTTTGGAAATTGCCAAATTTGTACCAAATGGTGGAGGGTATTAAAAGTTCGGCCGGGCGAACTTACAGCTTTTTTACTTGTTTTTTCTTCAATTTATTGCACCAAATATATTAATCTTTATTTGAAGTTTTTTTTTAATGATTATTTGAGTGTTTATATAAAAGTATATTCACAAATCACAATTCACTTCAAATACCAAAATTTGAAACAATTCCGGTGAATAAATTTGCTAAAATAATCAAAATACCGAATATTGGAATGACCGTTATATGGGGGCTGTTTATGTAGAGTAATGGGGGAAAAGAAACAATAAGAAATAAAACAAACAAATAGAATTAATTTCTTTTCTCAGTAAGTCTGCTGATTTATTGAATTGCTTTTGGTGTGTTTTCGACAATAAGGATTACCTCTTTTCAATGTTGTGTGTTGGCGACAGTGGCCGTGTTGGGTATTCTCTCAAAGACTATAGACAAGTGAAGTCAGAGGTTCTAGGTGACCGCTGAGGGTCTCATGTCTGTCTACTAATACAACTACAACTACTTCCAATGAGAGCATGTGTAACAAGGTGAGGTTACCGACAACAACCAATGCCCAGCGACGATCCGCTCACTACGGTCTCCGCCAGGGGAGTTGTAGAGGAGATGCCTTTGCGCCAATCAGCATCCGTGACTGATCGAGCAAGGGAAGTTGAGGGGCAAAGTATCTAACTTATACAGGGGCTTTACGAAGACGTGGACCTGCACAGACAATTTCCTGTTTTAGTATTGCACAGACATGTTCATGTCTTAGGCTGTATTATCCATTACTAACTTCAAATACCAAGTTTGAAACAATTCCGGTGAATATATTTGCTAAAATTATCAAAATACCGAATATCGGGAAGCACCATTATATGGGGACTATACGAATACGTGGATCTGCATGGACAATTTTCTGTCTTAAGCTGTACTATCCGTTACCAACTTCAAATACCAAATTTAAAACAATTCCAGTGAATAAATTTTCTAAATTATCCAAATACCGAATATCGGGAGGTACCGTTATATGGGGGCTATACGACGACATGGACCTGCATAGATAACATTTGTCATAAGCCATTACAATATTCAAATGCGAAACTTAAAAATATCTGTAATAATGTAGATAAAATCATCAAAATACCGAATATTTGGGGGCTATACGAAGACGTGACCCTGCACAGACAATTTTCTGTCTTAGGCTGCACTATCCATTATGAACTTCAAATACCAAATTTGAAACAATTCCGGTTAATAATGTCGCTAAAATCATCCAAATACTAAATATCGGGAGGTACCGTTTTATGGGGGCTATACGAAGACGTGGACGTGCATAGACAATTTTCTGTGTTAGACTATAGTATCCATTACGAATTTCATGTAACAAATTTGAAACAATTCCGGTTAATAATGTCGCTAAAATCATCAAAATACCGAATATCGGGAGCTACCGTTATATGGATTATACCAGAAGACGTGGTCCTGCGCAGACAATTTTCTGTCTTAGGCTGTAGTATCCATTACGAACTGTAAGTACCATATTTGAAACAATTCCCGTGAATAATGTCGCTAAAATCATCCAAATACCGAATATCGGGAGATACCGTTATATGGGGGCTATACGAAGACGTGGACCTTTCCCAGACAATATTCTGTATTAGACTGTAGTGTACATTACGAACTTCAAATACTAACTTTGGAACAATTCCGGTGAATAATGTCGCTAAAATCATCAAAATATCGAATATCGGGAGGTACAGATATGTAGGGGCTCTACGCAGACGTAGACCTGCACAGAAAATTTCATGTCTTAGGCTGTATTATCCATTACGAACTTCAAATGCCAAATTTGAAACAACTCCTGTGCAAAATGTCGCTAAAATCATCAAAATATCGAATAATGGGCGCTAGCGTTATATGGGAGCTCTACGAAGACGTGGACCTGCATAGACAATTTCCTGCCTAAGGCAGTACTATCAATTTCGGACTTCAAATACCAAATTTGAAACAATTCCGGTGAATAAATTTGCTAAAATTATCCAAATACCGAATATCGGGAGGTACCGTTATATGGGGCTATACGAAAACGTGTACCTGCATAGACAATTTTCTGTCTTCGGCTGTACTATCCATTTCGAACTTCAAATACCAACTTTGAAACAATTCCGGTGAATAATGTCGCTAAAATCATTAAAATGCCAAATATCGGGAGGTACCGTTATATGGGGGCTATACACAATTTTCTGTCATAACCTGTAGTATCCATTACGAACTTCAAATACCAAATTTGAAACAATTTCGGTGAATAATGTCGCCAAAATCATCAAAATACCGAATATTGGGAGGGACCGTTATATGGGGGCTATACGAAGACGTGCACCAGCACAGACAATTTTGTGTCTTAGGCTGTACTATCTATTACAAACTTCAAATACGAAATTTGAAACAATTCCGTTGAATAATGTCGCTAAAATCATCAAAATACCGAATATCGGGAGCTACCGTTATATGGATTATACCAGAAGACGTGGTCCTGCGCAGACAATTTTCTGTCTTAGGCTGTAGTATCCATTACGAACTGTAAGTACCATATTTGAAACAATTCCCGTGAATAATGTCGCTAAAATCATCAAAATACCGAATATCGGGAGGTACCGATATATGGGGGCTATAGGTAGACGTGGACCTGCACAGACAATTTCCTGTCTTGGGCTGTATTATCCTTTACGAACTTCAAATGCCATATTTGAAACAACTCCTGTGCAAAATGTCGCTAAAATCATCAAAATATCGAATAATGGGCGCTAGCGTTATATGGGAGCTCTACGAAGACGTGGACCTGCATAGACAATTTCCTGTCGTAGGCTATTACGAATTAGGCTCCATTACGAACTTCAAATACCAAATTTGAAACAATTCCGGTAAATAATGTCGCTAAAATCATCAAAATACCTCATATCGGGATGACCGTTATATGGGGGCTATACGAAGACGTGGACCTGCACAGACAATTTACTGTCTTAGACTGTACTATCCATTACGAACTTCAAGTACCAAATTTGAAACAATTCCGGTGAATAAATTTGCTAAATATCAAAATACCGAATATCAGGAGATACCGTTATATGGGGGCTATACGAAGACGTGGACCTGCCCAGACAATATTCTGTATTGGACTGTAGTACCCATTACGAACTTCAAATACCAACTTTGAAACAATTCCGGTGAAAAATGTCGTTAAAATTATCAAAATACCGGATATCGGGAGGTACCGATATAAGGGGCTATAGGTAGACGTGGACCTGCACAGACAATTTCCTGTCTTAGGCTGTAGTATCCATTACGAACTTCAAATACCAAATTTGAAACAATTCCGGTGAATAAATTTGCTAAAATTATCCAAATACCGAATATCGGGAGGTACCGTTATATCTTGGCTATACGACGACATGGACTGGCATAGGTAAAATTTGTCCTAAGCCATTACAATATTCAAATGCCAAACTTAAAAAAATCGGTAATAATGTAGATAAAATCATCCAAATACAGAATACCTAGAGGTACCGTTATATGGGGGCTATATGAAGTCGTGGAACTGCACAGACATTTTTCTGTCTTAGGCTGTACTATCCATTACGAACTTCAAGTACCAAATTTGAAACAATTCCGTTGAATAATGTCGCTAAAATCATCAAAATATCAAACATCGGGGAGGTGACCTTATATGGGGGCTATACGACGACGTGGACCTGCACAGGCAATTTTCTGTCTTAGACTGTACTATCCATTACGAACTTCAAATACCAAATTTAAAAAAATTTCCGTTAATAATGTCGCTAAAATCGTCCAAATACTGAATATCGGGAGTTACCGTTGTATGGTGGCTATACGAAGACGTGGACCTGCCCAGACAATTTTCTGTCTTAGGCTGTACTATCCATTATTAATTTCAAATACCAAACAATTCCGTTCAATAATGTCGCTAAAATCATCAAAATATCGAACATCGGGGAGGTGCCCTTATATGGGGGCTATACGAAGACGTGGACCTGCATAGGTAACATTTGTCATAAGCCATCACAATTTTCAAATGCGAAACTTAAAAGAAATCGGTAATAATGTAGATAAAATCATCCAAATACCGAATATCAGGAGGTACTGTTATATTCGGGCAATACAAGACGTGGATGTAGTATCCGTTGCGAGATTCAAGTACAAAATTTGAAACAATTCTGGTCAACAATGTCGTTAAAATTATCCAAATACCGAATATCAGGAGATATCGTTATATAAGGGCTATACGAATACGTGGACCTGAATAGACAATGTTCTGTCTTAGGCTGTGCTATCCATAATGAACTGCAGATACCAAATTTGAAACAATTCCGGTGAATAAATTTGCTAATATTATCAAAATACCGAATATCAGGAGGTACTGTTATATGGAGGATACAGGAATTTCGGTTAATGAATTCGCTAAAATCATCAAAATACCGAATAACGGGATGACCGTTATATTGGGCCTATACGAAGACGTGGACCTGCACAGACAATTTCCTGTCTTAGGCTGTACTGTCCATTACGAATTTCAGATACCAAATTCGAAACAATTCCGGTGAATAAATTTGTTAAAATTATCAAAATACCGAATATCGGGAGGTGCCGTTATATGTGGACTATACGAAGACGTGGACCTGCAAAGACAATTTTCTGCCTTAGGCTGTACAATTATCCAAATACGGAATATCGGCAGGTACCGTTATATCTTGGCTATACGACGACATGGACTTGCATAGGTAAAATTTGTCCTAAGCCATTACAATATTCACATGCGAAACTTAAAAAAATCGGTAATACTGTAGATAAAATCATCCAAATGAATTTCAGATACCAAATTCGAAACAATTCCGGTGAATAAATTTGTTAAAATTATCAAAATACCGAATATCGGGAGGTGCCGTTATATGTGGACTATACGAAGACGTGGACCTGCAATGACAATTTTCTGCCTTAGGCTGTACAATTATCCAAATACGGAATATCGGCAGGTACCGTTATATCTTGGCTATACGACGACATGGACTTGCATAGGTAAAATTTGTCCTAAGCCATTACAATATTCACATGCGAAACTTAAAAAAATCGGTAATACTGTAGATAAAATCATCCAAATACCGAATACCTAGAGGTACCGTTATATGGGGGCTATATGAAGTCGTGGAACTGCACAGACAATTTTCTGTCTTAGGCTGTACTACCCATTACGAACTTCAAGTACCAAACTTGAAACAATTCCGTTGAATAATGTCGCTAAAATCATCGAAATACCGAATATCGGGAGGTACCGTTATATGGGGGCTATACGAAGACGTGCACCTGCATAGACAATTTTCTGTCTTAGGCTGTAGTATCCATTACGAATTTTAAGTAACAAATTTGAAACAATTCCGGTTAATAATATCGCTAAAATCATCAAAATACCGAATATCGGGAGTTACTGTTATACGGAGGATACACGAAGACGTGGTCCTGCACAGACAATTTTCTGTCTTAAGCTGTAGTACCCATTACGATCTTCAAGTACCAAATTTGAAACAATTCCGGTGAATAATGTCGCTAAAATCATCCAAATACCGAATATCGGGAGATACCGTTATATGGGGGCTACACGAAGACGTGGACCTGCCCAGACAATATTCTGTATTATACTGTAGTATCTATTACGAACTTCAAATACCAACTTTGAAACAATTCCGGTTCTTGAAATCGCTAAAATCATCAAAATATCGTATATCGGGAGGTACAGATATGTAGGGGCTCTACGCAGACGTAGACCTGCACAGACAATTTCCTGTCTTGGGCTGTATTATCCATTACGAACTTCAAATGCCAAATTTGAAACAATTCCGGTGAGAAATGTCGTTAAAATCATCAAAATATCGAATAATGGGAGGTAGCGTTATATGGAGGCTCTACGCAGACTCGGACCTTACCCAGACAATATTCTGTATTAGACTGTAGTATCCATTACGAACTTCAAATACTATCTTTGAAACAATTTCGGTCCTTGAAATCGCTAAAATCATCAAAATATCGAATATCGGGAGGTACAGTCATATACGGGCTCTACTCAGACATAGACCTGAACAGACAATTTCCTTTCTTGGGCTGTATTATCCATTACGAACTTCAAATGCCAATTTGAAACAATTCCGGTGAAAAATGTCGTTAAAATCATCAAAATATACACAGACGTGGACATGCATAGACCATTTCCTGCCTAAGGCAGTACTATCAATTACGGACTTCAAATACCAAATTTGAAAGAATTCCGGTGAAAAATGTCCTTAAAATCATCAAAATACCGAATATCGGGAGGTACCGTTATATGGGGGCTCTACAAAGACATGGACCTCCACAGACAATTTCCTGTCTTAGGCTGTAGTATCCATTACGAACTTCAAGTAACAAATGTGAAACAATTCCGTCGAATAATATCGCTAAAATCATCAAAATACCGAATATCGGGAGTTACTGTTATATGGAGGATACACGAAGACGTGGTCCTGCACAGACAATTTTCTATTTAAGCTGTAGTATCCATTACGCACTTCTAGTACCAAATTTGAAACAATTCTGGTGAAAAATGTCGCTAAAATCATTCAAGTACGGTATCGGGAGATACCGTTATATGGGGGCTATACGAAGACGTGGACCTTTCCCAGACAATATTCTGTATTAGATTGTAGTATCCATTACGAACTTCAAATACTAACTTTGAAACTATTCCGGTTCTTGAAATCGCTTAAATCATCAAAATATCGCATATCGGGAGGTACAGCTATGTAGGGGCTCTACGCAGACGTAGACCTGCAGAGACAATTTCCTGTCTTGGGCTGTATTATCCATTACGAACTTCAAATGCCATATTTGAAACAACTCCGGTGAATAAATTTGCTAAAATCATCAAAATACCTCATATCGGGATGACCGTTATATGGGGGCTATACGAAGACGTGGACCTGCACAGACAATTTACTGTCTTAGACTGTACTATCCATTACGAACTTCAAGTACCAAATTTGAAACAATTCCGGTGAATAAATTTGCTAAATATCAAAATACCGAATATCAGGAGATACCGTTATATGGGGGCTATACGAAGACGTGGACCTGCCCAGACAATATTCTGTATTAGACTGTAGTACCCATTACGAACTTCAAATACCAACTTTGAAACAATTCCGCTGAAAAATGTCGTTAAAATTATCAAAATACCGAATATCGGGAGGTACCGATATAAGGGGCTATAGGTAGACGTGGACCTGCACAGACAATTTCCTGTCTTAGGCTGTAGTATCCATTACGAACTTCAAATACCAAATTTGAAACAATTCCGGTGAATGAATTTGCTAAAATTATCCAAATACCGAATATCGGGAGGTACCGTTATATCTTGGCTATACGACGACATGGACTTGCATAGGTAAAACTTGTCCTAAGCCATTACAATATTTGAAACAATTTCGGTTAATGAATACGCTAAAATCATCAAAATACCGAATATCAGGAGATACCGTTATATGGGGGCTATACGAAGACGTGGACCTGCCCAGACAATATTCTGTATTAGACTGTAGTACCCATTACGAACTTCAAATACCAACTTTGAAACAATTCCGGTGAAAAATGTCGTTAAAATTATCAAAATACCGAATATCGGGAGGTACCGATATAAGGGGCTATAGGTAGACGTGGACCTGCACAGACAATTTCCTGTCTTAGGCTGTAGTATCCATTACGAACTTCAAATACCAAATTTGAAACAATTCCGGTGAAAAATGTCGTTAAAGTCATCAAAATACCGAATATCGGAAGGTACCGTTATATGGGGGCTATACGACGACATGGACCTGCATAGGTAACATTTGTCATAAGCCATCACAATTTTCAAATGCGAAACTTAAAAGAAATCGGTAATAATGTAGATAAAATCATCCAAATACCGAATATCAGGAGGTACTGTTATATTCGGGCAATACAAGACGTGGATGTAGTATCCGTTGCGAGATTCAAGTACAAAATTTGAAACAATTCTGGTCAACAATGTCGTTAAAATTATCCAAATACCGAATATCAGGAGATATCGTTATATAAGGGCTATACGAAGACGTGGAACTGCACAGACAATTTCCTGTCTTAGGCTGTACTGTCCATTACGAATTTCAGATACCAAATTTGAAACAATTCCGGTGAATAAATTTGTTAAAATTATCAAAATACCGAATATCGGGAGGTGCCGTTATATGTGGACTATACGAAGACGTGGACCTGCAAAGACAATTTTCTGCCTTAGGCTGTACAATTATCCAAATACGGAATATCGGCAGGTACCGTTATATCTTGGCTATACGACGACATGGACTTGCATAGGTAAAATTTGTCCTAAGCCATTACAATATTCACATGCGAAACTTAAAAAAATCGGTAATACTGTAGATAAAATCATCCAAATACCGAATACCTAGAGGTACCGTTATATGGGGGCTATATGAAGTCGTGGAACTGCACAGACAATTTTCTGTCTTAGGCTGTACTACCCATTACGAACTTCAAGTACCAAACTTGAAACAATTCCGTTGAATAATGTCGCTAAAATCATCAAAATATCGAACATCGGGGAGGTGCCCTTATATGGGGGCTATACGAAGACGTGGACCTGCACAGGCAATTTTCTGTCTTAGACTGTACTATCCATTACGAACTTCAAATACCAAATTTGAAACAATTCCCGTTAATAATGTCGCTAAAATCGTCCAAATACTGAATATCGGAAGTTACCGTTATATGGGGCTATAAGAAGGCGTGGACCTGCATAGACAATTTCCTGCCTAAGGCAGTACAATTTCCTGCCTAAGGCAGTACTTCGGACTTCAAGTACCAAATTTGAAAGAATTCCGGTGAAAAATGTCCTTAAAATCATCAAAATACCGAATATCGGGAGGTACCGATATATGGGGGCTATAGGTAGACGTGGACCTGCACAGACAATTTTCTGTCTTAGGCTGCACTATCCATTACGAATTTCAAATACCAAATTTGAAACAATTCCGGTGAATAAATCTTGCTAAAATTATCAAAATTCCGAATACCGTTATATGGGAGCTCTACAAAGACGTGAACCTGCACAGACAGTTTCCTGCTATAGGCTGTAGTATCCATTACGAACTTCAAGTACCAAATTTGAAACAATTCCGGTGAATAATGTCGCTAAAATCATCCAAATACCGAATATCGGGAGGTGCCCTTATGGGGGCTATACGAAGACGTGGACCTGCACAGGCAATTTTCTGTCTTAGACTATACTATCCATTACGAACTTCAAATACCAAATTTAAAAAAAATTCCCGTTAATAATGTCGCTAAAATCGTCCAAATACTGAATATCGGGAGGTGCCGTTGTATGGTGGCTATACGAAGACGTGGACCTGCCCAGACAATTTTCTGTCTTAGGCTGTACTATCCATTATGAACTTCAAATACCAAACAATTCCGTTCAATAATGTCGTTAAAATCATCAAAATACCGAATATCGGAAGGTACCGTTATATGGGGGCTATACGACGACATGGACCTGCATAGGTAACATTTGTCATAAACCATCACAATATTCAAATGCGAAACTTAAAAGAAATCGGTAATAATGTAGATAAAATCATCCAAATACCGAATATCAGGAGGTACTGTTATATTCGGGCAATACAAGACGTGGATGTGCACAGACAATTTTCTGTCTTAGGCTGTACTATCCATTACGAACTTCAAACACCAAATTTGAAACAATTCTGGTCAACAATGTCGTTAAAATTTTCCAAATACCGAATATCGGGAGATACCGTTATATGGGGGCTATACGAAGACGTGGACCTGCACAGGCAATTTTCTGTCTTAGACTGTACTATCCATTACGAACTTCAAATACCAAATTTAAAAAAATTCCCGTTAATAATGTCGCTAAAATCGTCCAAATACTGAATATCGGGAGTTACCGTTGTATGGTGGCTATACGAAGACGTGGACCTGCCCAGACAATTTTCTGTCTTAGGCTGTACTATCCATTACGAACTTCAAACACCAAATTTGAAACAATTCCGTTGAATAATGTTGTTAAAACCATCAAAATATCGAATATCGGAAGGTACCGTTATATGGGGGCTACACGACGTCATGGACCAGCATAGGTAACATTCGCCATAAGCCATCACAATATTCAAATGCGAAACTTAAAAGAAATCGGTAATAATGTAGATAAAATCATCCAAATACCGAATATCAGGAGGTACTGTTATATTCGGGCAATACAAGACGTGGATCTGCACAGACAATTTTCTGTCTTAGGCTGTAGTATCCATTACGAACTTCAAATACTAAATTTGAAACAATTACGGTGAATAAATTCGCTAAAATCATCAAAATATCGAATATCGGGAGTTACTGTTATATGGAGGATACACGAAGACGTGTTGCTGAACAGACAATTTTCTGTCTTAAGCTGTAGTATTCATTACGAACATCAAGTACCAAATTGGAAACAATTCCGGTGAAAAATGTCTCTGAAATCATCCAAATACTGAATATCGGGATATACTGTGATATGAGGGCTATACGAAGACATGGACCTGCCCAAACAATATTCTGTATTAGACTGTAGTATCCATTACGAACTTCAAATACTAACTTTGAAACAATTCCGGTTCTTGAAATCGCTAAAATCATCGAAATATCGAATATCGGGAGGTACAGTTATATAGGGGCTCTACGCAGACGTGGGCCTGCACAGACAATTTCCTGTCTTAGGCTGTACTACCCATTACGAACTTCAAATGCCATATTTGAAACAATTCCGGCAAAAAATGTCGTTAAAATCATCAAAATATCGAATAATAGGAGGCAGCGTTATATGGGGGATCTACGCAGACGTGGACCTGCACAGACAATTTCATGCCTTAGGCTGTACTAACCATTACGAACTTCAAACACCAAATTTGAAACAATTCCGGTGAAATATGTCTTTAAAATCATCAAAATACCGAATATCGAGAAGTACCGTTATATGGGGGCTCTACAAAGACGTGGACCTGCACAGACAACTTTCTGTTTTAGGCTATACTATTCATTACGAACTTCCAACACAAAATTTGAAACAATGCCGGTGAATAAATTTGCTAAAATTATCAAAATACCGAATATCGAGAGGTACCGTTATATGTGGGCTATACGAAGACGTGGACCTGCAAAGACAATTTCCTGTCTTAGGCTGTACTAACCATTACGAACTTCAAACACCAAATTTGAAACAATTCCGGTGAAATATTTCTTTAAAATCATCAAAATACCGAATATCGAGAAGCACCGTTATGTGGGGGCTATACGAAGATGTAGACCTGCATAGACAATTTTCTGTGTTAGACTGTAGTATCCATTACAAATTTCACGTAACAAATTTGAAATAATTTCGGTTAATAATGTCGCTAAAATCATCCAAATACTGAATATCGGGAGATACCGTTATATGGGGGCTATACGAAGACATGGACATGCCCAGACAATATTCTGTATTAGACTGTAGTATCCATTACGAACTCCAAATACTAACTTTGAAACAATTCCGGTTCTTGAAATCGCTTAAATCATCAAAATATCGAATATCAGGAGGTACAGTTATATAGGGGCTCTACGCAGACGTGGACCTGCACAGACAATTTCCTGTCTTAGGCTGTACTAACCATTACGAACTTCAAACACCAATTTTGAAACTATTCCAGTGAAAAATGTCTTTAAAATCATCAAAATACCGAATATCGGGAAGTACCGTTATATGGGGGCTCTACAAAGACGTGGACCTGCACAGACAATTTTCTGTTTTAGGCTTTACTATTCATTACGAACTTCAAATACAAAATTTGAAACAATTCCGGTGAATAAATTTGCTAAAATTATCAAAATACCGAATATCGAGATGTACCGTTATATGGGGGCTATACAAAGACGTGGACCTGCAAAGACAATTTCCTGTCTTAGGCTGTACTATCAATTTCGAACTTCAAATACAAAATTTGAAACAATTCCGGTGAATAATATCGCCAAAATCATGAAACTACCGAGTATCCGTAACCGAGTAACCGTTATATGGGGGCTATACGACGACATGGACCTGCATAGGTAACATTTGTCATAAGCCATTACAATATTCAAATGCGAAACTTAAAAAAACCGGTAATAATGTAGAAAAAATCATCAAAATATCGAATATCGGGACCGTTATATGGGGGCTATATGAAGTCGTGGACCTGCACAGGCAATTTCCTGCCTTAGGCTGTACTAACCATTACGAACTTTAAACACCAAATTTGAAACAATTCCGGTGAAATATGTCTTTAAAATCATCAAATTCCGAATATCGAGAAGCACCGATATATGGGGGCTATACGAAGACGTGGACCTGCATATACAATTTTCTATGTTAGACTGTAGTATCCATTACTAATTTCAAGTAACAAATTTGAAATAATTCCGGTTAATAATGTCGCTAAAATCATCAAAATACGAGTATCGGGAGGTACTGTTATATGGAGGATACACGAAGACGTGTTGCTGAACAGACAATTTTTGTCTTAGGCTGTAGTATTCATTACGAACTTCAAATACCAAATTGGAAACAATTCCGGTGAATAATGTCGCTGAAATCATCCAAATACCGAATAACAGGAGATACCTTTATATGGGGGCTATACGAAGACATGGACCTGCCCAGACAAACTTCAAATACGAACTTTGAAACAATTCCGGTTCTTGAAATCGCTAAAATCATCAAAATATCGAACATCGGGAGGCACAGTAAAATAGGGGCTCTACGCAGACGTGAACCTGAACGGACAATTTCCTGTCTTAAGCTGTACTACCCATTACGAACTTCAAATGCCAAATTTGAAACAATTCCGGTGAAAAATGTCTTTAAAATCATCAAAATATGGAATAATAGGAGGCAGCGTTATATGGGGGATCTACGCAGACGTGGACCTGCACAGACAATTTCCTGCCTTAGGCTGTACTATCCTTTACGAACTTCAAATACCAAATTTGAAACAATTCCGGTAAATAATATCGCCAAAATCATGAAACTACCGAATATCGGGAGGTACCGTTATATGGGGGCTATACGACGACATGGATCTGCTTAGACAATTTCCTGTCTTAGGCTGTACTACCCACTACGAACTTCAAATACCGAATTTGAAACAATTCCGGTGAAAAATGTCGTTAAAATTATCAAAATACCGAGTATCGGGATGACCGTTATACGAGGGCTATACGAAGACGTGGACCTGCACAGACAATTTCCTGTCTTAGGCTGTACTGTCCATTACGAACTTCAAATACCAAATTTGAAACAATTCCGTTGAACAAATTTGCTAAAATTATCAAAATACCGAATTTCGGGAGGTACTTATATGGGTACTATGCGAAGACGTGGACATGCACAGACAATTTCCTGGCTCAGACTGTACTATCCATTACGAACTTCAATTATTAATTTTGAATAAATTTCGGTGAATAAATTTGCTAAAATGATTAAAATACCGAATAACGGAGGTAGTGTTATATGGAGGATACAGGAAGACGTGGACCTGCACAGACAGTTTTCTGTCGTAGAAAGTAGTATTCATTACGAACTTCAAGTACCAACTTTGAAACAATTCCGGTGAATAATGTCGTCAAAATCATCAAAATACCGAATATCGGGAGGTACCGTTATATTGGCGCTATATGACGACATGGACCTGCATAGGTAACATTTGTCATAAGCCATTAAAATATTTAAATGCGAAACTTAAAACACCAAATTTGAAACAATTCCGGTGAAATATGTCTTTAAAATCATCAAAATACCGAATATCGAGAAGCACCGTTATATGGGGGCTATACGAAGACGTGGACCTGCATAGACAATTTTCTGTGTTAGACTGTAGTATCCATTACAAATTTCAAGTAACAAATTTGAAATAATTCCGGTTAATAATGTCGCTAAGATCATCAAAATTCCGAATATCGGGAGGTACTGTTATACGGAGGATACACGAAGACGTGGTGCTGAACAGACAATTTTCTGTCTTAGGCTGTAGTATTCATTACGAACTTCAAATACCAAATTGGAAACAATTCCGGTGAATAATGTCGCTTAAATCATCCAAATACCGAATAACAGGAGATACCGTTATATGGGGGCTATACGAAGACATGGACCTGCCCAGACAAACTTCAAATACTAACTTTGAAACAATTCCGGTTCTTGAAATCGCTAAAATCATCAAAATATCGGACATCGGGAGGCACAGTTATATAGGGGCTCTACGCAGACGTGAACCTGAACAGACAATTTCCTGTCTTAAGCTGTACTACCCATTACGAACTTCAAATGCCAAATTTGAAACAATTCCGGTGAAAAATTTCGTTATATGGGGACTATACGAAGACGTGGACCTGCCAAGACAATTTTCTGTGTTAGGCTGTACTATACATTACGAACTTCAAATACCAAATTTGAAACAATTCCGGTAAATAATATCGCCAAAATCATGAAACTACCGAATATCGGGAGGTCCCGTTATATGGGGGCTATACGACGACATGGATCTGCTTAGACAATTCCTTTGTTAGGCTGTACTATCCGTTACGAACTTCAAATACTAAATTTGAAACAATTCCGCTGAAAAATGTCGTTAAAATCATCAAAATACCGAATATCGGGATGACCGTAATATGGGGGCTATACGAAGACGTGGACCTGCACATACAAATTTCCTGTCTTAAGCTGTACTATCCATTACGAACTTCAAGTACCAAATTTGAAACAATTCCGGTGAATAAATTTGCTAAATATCAAAATACCGAATATCGGGAGGTACCGTTATATGGGGACTATACGAAGACATGGACCTGCCAAGACAATTTTTCTGTCTTAGGCTGTACTACCCATTACGAACTTCAAATACCAAATTTGAAACAATTCCGTTGAATAATGTCGTCAAAATCATCAAAATACCGAGTATCGGGATGACCGTTATACGAGGGCTATACGAAGACGTGGACCTGCACAGACAATTTCCTGTCTTAGGCTGTACTGTCCATTACGAACTTCAAATACCAAATTTGAAGCAATTCCGTTGAACAAATTTGCTAAAATTATCAAAATACCGAATTTCGGGAGGTACTTATATGGGTGCTATGCGAAGACGTGGACCTGCACAGACAATTTCCTGCCTCAGGCTGTACTATCCATTACGAACTTCAAGTACCAACTTTGAAACAATTCCGGTGAATAATGTCGCCAAAATCGTCAAAATACCGAATATCGGGAGGTACCGTTCGATGGGGACTATACGAAGACGTGGACTTGAGTAGATAATTTTCTGTCTTAGGCTATAGTATCTATTCCGAACTTCAAGTGCCAAATTTGAAAAAATCTAAAATCGCTAAAATCATCAATATACCGAATATCGGGAGGTACCGTTATATGGGGGCTATACGACGACATGGACCTGCTTAGACAATTTCCTGTCTTAGGCTGTACTATCCACTACGAACTTCAAATACCAAATTTGAAACAATTTCGGTGAAAAATGTCGTTAAAATCATCAAAATACCGAATATCGGGATGACCGTAATATGGGGGCTACACGAAGACGTGGACCTGCACAGACAATTTCCTGTCTTAAGCTGTACTACCCATTACGGATAGGCTGTACTATCCATTACGAACTTCAAATACCAAATTTGAAACAATTCCGGTGAATAATGTCGCCAAAATCATCATATTTTGAAACAATTTCGGTGAATAAATTTGCTAAAATGATTAAAATACCGAATATCGGAGGTAGTGTTATATGGAGGATACAGGAAGACGTGGACCTGCACAGACAGTTTTCTGTCGTAGAAAGTAGTATCCATTACGAACTTCAAGTACCAACTTTGAAACAATCCCGGTGAATAATGTCGCTGAAATCATCCAAATACCGAATAACAGGAGATACCGTTATATGGGGGCTATACGAAGACATGGACCTGCCCAGACAAACTTCAAATACTAACTTTGAAACAGTTCCGGTTCTTGAAATCGCTAAAATCATCAAAATATCGAATATCGGGAGGTACAGTTATATAGGGGCTCCACGCAGACATGAACCTGAACAGACAATTTCCTGTCTTAAGCTGTACTACCCACTACGAACTTCAAATCCCAAATTTGTAGCAATTCCGGTGAAAAATTTCGTTAAAATCATCAAAATATGGAATAATAGGAGGTAGCGTTATATTGGGGCTCTACGCAGACGTGGACCTGCACAGACAATTTCCCGCCTTAGGCTGTACTATCCATTACGAACTTCATATACCAAATTTGAAACAATTCCGGTGAATAAATTTTGCTAAAATTATCAAAATTCCGAATATCGGGGGGTACCGTTATATGGGTGCTCTACGAAAAAATTATCAAAATACCGAATATCGGGAGGTACCGTTCGATGGGGACTATACGAAGACATGGACTTGAATAGATAATTTTCTGCCTTTGGCTATAGTATCTATTTCGAACTTAAAGTGCCAAATTTGAAAAAATCTAAAATCGCTAAAATCATCAAAATACCGAATATCGGGTTAACCGTTATATGGGAGCTATACGATGACGTGGACTTTCACAGACAATTTTCTGTCTTAGGCTGTACTACCCATTACGAACTTCAAGTACCAAATTTGAAACAATTCCGGTAAATAATATCGCCAAAATCATGACACTACCGAATATCGGGAGGTACCGTTATATGGGGGCTATACGACGACATGAGCCTGCTCAGACAATTTCCTGTCTTAGGCTGTACTATCCACTACGAACTTCAAATACCAAATTTGAAACAATTCCAGTGAAAAATGTCGCTAAAATCATCAAAATACCGAATATCGGGTTAACCGTTATATGGGAGCTATACGATGACGTGGACTTTCACAGACAATTTTCTGTCTTAGGCTGTACTACCCATTACGAACTTCAAGTACCAAATTTGAAACAATTCCGGTAAATAATATCGCCAAAATCATGACACTACCGAATATCGGGAGGTACCGTTATATGGGGGCTATACGACGACATGAGCCTGCACAGACAATTTCCTGTCTTAGGCTGTACTGTCCATTACGAACTTCAAATACCAAATTTGAAACAATTCCGTTGAACAAATTTGCTAAAATTATCAAAATACCGAATTTCGGGAGGTACTTATATGGGTACTATGCGAAGACGTGGACCTGCACAGACAATTTCCTGGCTCAGGCTGTACTATCCATTACGAACTTCAAGTACCAACTTTGAAACAATTCCGGTGAATAATGTCGCCAAAATCATCATATTTTGAAACAATTTCGGTGAATAAATTTGCTAAAATCATAAAGATACCGAATATCGGAGGTAGTGTTATATGGAGGATACAGGAAGGCGTGGACCTGCACAGACAGTTTTCTGTCGTAGAAAGTAGTATCCATTACGAACTTCAAGTACCAACTTTGAAACAATTCCGGTGAATAATGTCGCCAAAATCATCAAAATACCGAATATCGGGAGTTACCGTTATATCGGCGCTATACGACGACATGGACCTGCATATGTAACATTTGTCATAAGCCATTACAATATTCAAATGCGAAACTTAAAAAAATGTGTAATAAGGCAGATGAAATCATCAAAATACCGAATATCAGGAGGTACCGTTATATTGGGGCTATACGAAGATGTGGACCTGCACAGACATTTTCCTGTCTTATGCTGTACTATCCATAACGAACTTCAAATCCCAATTTTGAAACTATTCCAGTGAAAAATGTCTTTAAAATCATCAAAATACCGAATATCGGGAAGTACCGTTATATGGGGGCTATAGACGTGGAGCTGCAGAGACAATTTTCTGTCTTAGGCTGTACTATCCATTACGAACTTCATATACCAAATTTGAAACAATTCCGGTAAATAATATCGCCAAAATCATGAAACTACCGAATATCGGAAGGTCCCGTTATATGGGGGCTATACGACGACATGGATCTGCTTAGACAATTTTCTGTCTTAGGCTGTACTATCCACTACGAACTTCAAATACCAAATTTGAAACAATTCCGGTGAAAAAAGTCGTTAAAATCATCAAAATACCGAATATCGGGATGACCGTAATATGGGGTTATACGAAGACGTGGACCTGCACAGACAATTTCCTGTCTTAAGCTGTACTACCCATTACGAACTTCAAGTACCAAATTTGAAACAATTCCGGTGAATAAATTTGCTAAATATCAAAACACCGAATATCGGGAGGTACCGTTATATGGGGACTATACGAAGACGTGGACCTGCCAAGACAATTTTCTGTCTTAGGCTGTACTATCCATTACGAACTTCAAATACCAAATTTGAAACAATTCCGGTAAATAATATCGCCAAAATCATGAAACTACCGAATATCGGGAGGTACCGTTATATGGGGGCTATACGACGACATGGACCTGCTTAGACAATTTCCTGTCTTAGGCTGTACTATCCACTACGAACTTCAAATACTAAATTTGAAACAATTCCGGTGAAAAATGTCGTTAAAATCATCAAAATACCGAATATTGGGATGACCGTAATATGGGGGCTATAACAAGACGTGGACCTGCACAGACAATTTCCTGTCTTAAGCTGTACTACCCATTACGAACTTCAAATACCAAATTGAAGCAATTCCGTTGAACAAATTTGCTAAAATTATCAAAATACCGAATTTCGGGAGGTACTTATATGGGTACTATGCGAAGACGTGGACATGCACAGACAATTTCCTGTTTCAAGCTGTACTATCAACTTCAAATGCCAAATTTGAAACAATTCCGGTGAAAAATTTCATTAAAATCATCAAAATATGGAATAATAGGAGGTAGCGTTATATGGGGGCTCTACGCAAACGTGGACCTGCACAGACAATTTCTTGCCTTAGGCTGTACTATCCATAACGAACTTCAAATCCCAATTTTGAAACTATTCCGGTGAAAAATGTCTTTAAAATCATCAAAATACCGAATATCGGGAAGTACCGTTATATGGGGGCTATAGACGTGGAGCTGCACAGACAATTTTCTGTCTTAGGATGTACTATCCATTACGAACTTCATATACCAAATTTGAAACAATTCCGGTGAATACATTTTGCTAAAATTATCAAAATTCCGAATATCGAGGAGTACCGTTATATGGGTGCTCTACGAAAAAATTATTAAAATACCGAATATCGGGAGGTACCGTTCGATGAGGACTATACGAAGACGTGGACTTGAGTAGATAATTTTCTGTCTTAGGCTATAGTAATAGTGTCGCCAAAATCATCATATTTTGAAACAATTTCGGTGAATAAATTTGCTAAAATCATTAAAATACCGAATATCGGAGGTAGTGTTATATGGAGGATACAGGAAGACGTGGACCTGCACAGACAGTTTTCTGTCGTAGAAAGTAGTATCCATTACGAACTTCAAGTACCAACATTGAAACAATTCCGGTGAATAATGTCGCCAAAATCATCAAAATACCGAATATCGGGAGTTTCCGTTATATCGGCGCTATATGACGACATGGACCTGCATAGGTAACATTTGTCATAAGCCATTATAATATTCAAATGCGAAACTTAAAACACCAAATTTGAAACAATTCCGGTGAAATATGTCTTTAAAATCATCAAAATACCGAATATCGAGAAGCACCGTTATATGGGGGCTATACGAAGACGTGGACCTGCATAGACAATTTTCTGTGTTAGACTGTATTATCCATTACAAATTTCAAGTAACAAATTTGAAATAATTCCGGTTAATAATGTCGCTAAAATCATCAAAATTCCGAATATCGGGAGGTACTGTTATATGGAGTATACACGAAGACGAGTTGCTGAACAGACAATTTTCTGTCTTAGGCTTATCCATTACGAACTTCAAATACCAAATTGGAAGCAATTCCGGTGAATAATGTCGCTGAAATCATCCAAATACCGAATAACAGGAGATACCGTTATATGGGGGCTATACGAAGACATGTACCTGCCCAGACAAACTTCAAATACTAACTTTGAAACAATTCCGGTTCTTGAAATCGCTAAAATCATCAAAATATCGAATATCGGGAGGTACAGTTATATACGGGCTCCACGCAGACATGAACCTGAACAGACACTTTCCTGTCTTAAGCTGTACTACCCACTACGAACTTCATATGCCAAATTTGAAACAATTCCGGTGAAAATTTTCGTTAAAATCATCAAAATATGGAATAATAGAAGGTAGCGTTATATGAGGGCTCTACGCAGACGTGGACTTGCACAGACAATTTCCGGCCTTAGGCTGTACTATCCATTACGAACTTCATATACCAAATTTGAAACAATTCCGGTGAATAAATTTTGCTAAAATTATCAAAATTCCGAATATCGGGGGGTACCGTTATATGGGTGCTCTACGAAAAAATTATCAAAATACCGAATATCGGGAGGTACCGTTCGATGGGGACTATACGAAGACGTGGACTTGAATAGATAATTTTCTGCCTTTGGCTATAGTATCTATTTCGAACTTCAAGTGCCAAATTTGAAAAAATCTAAAATCGCTAAATGGGAGCTATACGATGACGTGGACTTTCACAGACAATTTTCTGTCTTAGGCTGTACTACCCATTACGAACTGCAAGTACTAAATTTGAAACAATTCCGGTGAATAAATTTTCTAAATATCAAAATGCCGAATATCGGGAGGTACCGTTATATGGGGACTATACGAAGACATGGACCTGCCAAGACAAGTTTCTGTCTTAGGCTGTACTATCCATTACGAACTTCAAATACCAAATTTGAAACAATTCCGGTAAATAATATCGCCAAAAACATGAAACTACCGAATATCGGGAAGTCCCGTTATATGGGGGCTATACGACGGATCTGCTTAGACAATTTTCTGTCTTAGGCTGTACTATCCACTACGAACTTCAAATACCAAATTTGAAACAATTCCGGTGAAATATGTCGTTAAAATCATCAAAATACCGAATATCGGGATGACCGTAATATGGGGGCTATACGAAGACGTGGACCTGCACAGACAATTTCCTGTCTTAAGCTGTACTACCCATTACGAACTTCAAGTACCAAATTTGAAACAATTCCGGTGAATAAATTTGCTAAATATCAAAATACCGAATATCGGGAGGTACCGTTATATGGGGACTATACGAAGACATGGACCTGCCAAGACATTTATCTGTCTTAGGCTGTACTACCCATTACGAACTGCAAGTACTAAATTTGAAACAATTCCGGTGAATAAATTTTCTAAATATCAAAATGCCGAATATCGGGAGGTACCGTTATATGGGGACTATACGAAGACATGGACCTGCCAAGACAAGTTTCTGTCTTAGGCTGTACTATCCATTACGAACTTCAAATACCAAATTTGAAACAATTCCGGTAAATAATATCGCCAAAAACATGAAACTACCGAATATCGGGAAGTCCCGTTATATGGGGGCTATACGACGGATCTGCTTAGACAATTTCCTGTCTTAGGCTGTACTATCCACTACGAACTTCAAATACCAAATTTGAAACAATTCCAGTGAAAAATGTCGCTAAAATCATCAAAATACCGAATATCGGGATGACCGTATACGAGGGCTGTACGAAGACGTGGACCTGCACAGACAATTTCCTGTCTTAGGCTGTACTGTCCATTACGAACTTCAAATACCAAATTTGAAACAATTCCGTTGAACAAATTTGCTAAAATTATCAAAATACCGAATTTCGGGAGGTACTTATATGGGTACTATGCGAAGACGTGGACCTGCACAGACAATTTCCTGGCTCAGGCTGTACTATCCATTACGAACTTCAAGTACTAACTTTGAAACAATTCCGGTGAATAATGTCGCCAAAATCATCATATTTTGAAACAATTTCGGTGAATAAATTTGCTAAAATCATAAAGATACCGAATATCGGAGGTAGTGTTATATGGAGGATACAGGAAGGCGTGGACCTGCACAGACAGTTTTCTGTCGTAGAAAGTAGTATCCATTACGAACTTCAAGTACCAACTTTGAAACAATTCCGGTGAATAATGTCGCCAAAATCAGCAAAATACCGAATATCGGGAGTTATCGTTATATCGGCGCTATACGACGACATGGACCTGCATATGAAACATTTGTCATAAGCCATTACAATATTCAAATGCGAAACTTAAAAAAATGTGTAATAAGGCAGATGAAATCATCAAAATACCGAATATCAGGAGGTACCGTTATATTGGGGCTATACGAAGATGTGGACCTGCACAGACATTTTCCTGTCTTATGCTGTACTATCCATAACGAACTTCAAATCCCAATTTTGAAACTATTCCAGTGAAAAATGTCTTTAAAATCATCAAAATACCGAATATCGGGAAGTACCGTTATATGGGGGCTATAGACGTGGAGCTGCAGAGACAATTTTCTGTCTTAGGCTGTACTATCCATTACGAACTTCATATACCAAATTTGAAACAATTCCGGTAAATAATATCGCCAAAATCATGAAACTACCGAATATCGGAAGGTCCCGTTATATGGGGGCTATACGACGACATGGATCTGCTTAGACAATTTTCTGTCTTAGGCTGTACTATCCACTACGAACTTCAAATACCAAATTTGAAACAATTCCGGTGAAAAAAGTCGTTAAAATCATCAAAATACCGAATATCGGGATGACCGTAATATGGGGTTATACGAAGACGTGGACCTGCACAGACAATTTCCTGTCTTAAGCTGTACTACCCATTACGAACTTCAAGTACCAAATTTGAAACAATTCCGGTGAATAAATTTGCTAAATATCAAAACACCGAATATCGGGAGGTACCGTTATATGGGGACTATACGAAGACGTGGACCTGCCAAGACAATTTTCTGTCTTAGGCTGTACTATCCATTACGAACTTCAAATACCAAATTTGAAACAATTCCGGTAAATAATATCGCCAAAATCATGAAACTACCGAATATCGGGAGGTACCGTTATATGGGGGCTATACGACGACATGGACCTGCTTAGACAATTTCCTGTCTTAGGCTGTACTATCCACTACGAACTTCAAATACTAAATTTGAAACAATTCCGGTGAAAAATGTCGTTAAAATCATCAAAATACCGAATATTGGGATGACCGTAATATGGGGGCTATAACAAGACGTGGACCTGCACAGACAATTTCCTGTCTTAAGCTGTACTACCCATTACGAACTTCAAATACCAAATTGAAGCAATTCCGTTGAACAAATTTGCTAAAATTATCAAAATACCGAATTTCGGGAGGTACTTATATGGGTACTATGCGAAGACGTGGACATGCACAGACAATTTCCTGTTTCAAGCTGTACTATCAACTTCAAATGCCAAATTTGAAACAATTCCGGTGAAAAATTTCATTAAAATCATCAAAATATGGAATAATAGGAGGTAGCGTTATATGGGGGCTCTACGCAAACGTGGACCTGCACAGACAATTTCTTGCCTTAGGCTGTACTATCCATAACGAACTTCAAATCCCAATTTTGAAACTATTCCGGTGAAAAATGTCTTTAAAATCATCAAAATACCGAATATCGGGAAGTACCGTTATATGGGGGCTATAGACGTGGAGCTGCACAGACAATTTTCTGTCTTAGGATGTACTATCCATTACGAACTTCATATACCAAATTTGAAACAATTCCGGTGAATACATTTTGCTAAAATTATCAAAATTCCGAATTTCGGGAGGTACTTATATGGGTACTATGCGAAGACGTGGACCTGCACAGACAATTTCCTGGCTCAGGCTGTACTATCCATTACGAACTTCAAGTACCAACTTTGAAACAATTCCGGTGAATAATGTCGCCAAAATCATCATATTTTGAAACAATTTCGGTGAATAAATTTGCTAAAATCATAAAGATACCGAATATCGGAGGTAGTGTTATATGGAGGATACAGGAAGGCGTGGACCTGCACAGACAGTTTTCTGTCGTAGAAAGTAGTATCCATTACGAACTTCAAGTACCAACTTTGAAACAATTCCGGTGAATAATGTCGCCAAAATCAGCAAAATACCGAATATCGGGAGTTATCGTTATATCGGCGCTATACGACGACATGGACCTGCATATGAAACATTTGTCATAAGCCATTACAATATTCAAATGCGAAACTTAAAAAAATGTGTAATAAGGCAGATGAAATCATCAAAATACCGAATATCAGGAGGTACCGTTATATTGGGGCTATACGAAGATGTGGACCTGCACAGACATTTTCCTGTCTTATGCTGTACTATCCATAACGAACTTCAAATCCCAATTTTGAAACTATTCCAGTGAAAAATGTCTTTAAAATCATCAAAATACCGAATATCGGGAAGTACCGTTATATGGGGGCTATAGACGTGGAGCTGCAGAGACAATTTTCTGTCTTAGGCTGTACTATCCATTACGAACTTCATATACCAAATTTGAAACAATTCCGGTAAATAATATCGCCAAAATCATGAAACTACCGAATATCGGAAGGTCCCGTTATATGGGGGCTATACGACGACATGGATCTGCTTAGACAATTTTCTGTCTTAGGCTGTACTATCCACTACGAACTTCAAATACCAAATTTGAAACAATTCCGGTGAAAAAAGTCGTTAAAATCATCAAAATACCGAATATCGGGATGACCGTAATATGGGGTTATACGAAGACGTGGACCTGCACAGACAATTTCCTGTCTTAAGCTGTACTACCCATTACGAACTTCAAGTACCAAATTTGAAACAATTCCGGTGAATAAATTTGCTAAATATCAAAACACCGAATATCGGGAGGTACCGTTATATGGGGACTATACGAAGACGTGGACCTGCCAAGACAATTTTCTGTCTTAGGCTGTACTATCCATTACGAACTTCAAATACCAAATTTGAAACAATTCCGGTAAATAATATCGCCAAAATCATGAAACTACCGAATATCGGGAGGTACCGTTATATGGGGGCTATACGACGACATGGACCTGCTTAGACAATTTCCTGTCTTAGGCTGTACTATCCACTACGAACTTCAAATACTAAATTTGAAACAATTCCGGTGAAAAATGTCGTTAAAATCATCAAAATACCGAATATTGGGATGACCGTAATATGGGGGCTATAACAAGACGTGGACCTGCACAGACAATTTCCTGTCTTAAGCTGTACTACCCATTACGAACTTCAAATACCAAATTGAAGCAATTCCGTTGAACAAATTTGCTAAAATTATCAAAATACCGAATTTCGGGAGGTACTTATATGGGTACTATGCGAAGACGTGGACATGCACAGACAATTTCCTGTTTCAAGCTGTACTATCAACTTCAAATGCCAAATTTGAAACAATTCCGGTGAAAAATTTCATTAAAATCATCAAAATATGGAATAATAGGAGGTAGCGTTATATGGGGGCTCTACGCAAACGTGGACCTGCACAGACAATTTCTTGCCTTAGGCTGTACTATCCATAACGAACTTCAAATCCCAATTTTGAAACTATTCCGGTGAAAAATGTCTTTAAAATCATCAAAATACCGAATATCGGGAAGTACCGTTATATGGGGGCTATAGACGTGGAGCTGCACAGACAATTTTCTGTCTTAGGATGTACTATCCATTACGAACTTCATATACCAAATTTGAAACAATTCCGGTGAATACATTTTGCTAAAATTATCAAAATTCCGAATATCGAGGAGTACCGTTATATGGGTGCTCTACGAAAAAATTATTAAAATACCGAATATCGGGAGGTACCGTTCGATGAGGACTATACGAAGACGTGGACTTGAGTAGATAATTTTCTGTCTTAGGCTATAGTAATAGTGTCGCCAAAATCATCATATTTTGAAACAATTTCGGTGAATAAATTTGCTAAAATCATTAAAATACCGAATATCGGAGGTAGTGTTATATGGAGGATACAGGAAGACGTGGACCTGCACAGACAGTTTTCTGTCGTAGAAAGTAGTATCCATTACGAACTTCAAGTACCAACATTGAAACAATTCCGGTGAATAATGTCGCCAAAATCATCAAAATACCGAATATCGGGAGTTTCCGTTATATCGGCGCTATATGACGACATGGACCTGCATAGGTAACATTTGTCATAAGCCATTATAATATTCAAATGCGAAACTTAAAACACCAAATTTGAAACAATTCCGGTGAAATATGTCTTTAAAATCATCAAAATACCGAATATCGAGAAGCACCGTTATATGGGGGCTATACGAAGACGTGGACCTGCATAGACAATTTTCTGTGTTAGACTGTATTATCCATTACAAATTTCAAGTAACAAATTTGAAATAATTCCGGTTAATAATGTCGCTAAAATCATCAAAATTCCGAATATCGGGAGGTACTGTTATATGGAGTATACACGAAGACGAGTTGCTGAACAGACAATTTTCTGTCTTAGGCTTATCCATTACGAACTTCAAATACCAAATTGGAAGCAATTCCGGTGAATAATGTCGCTGAAATCATCCAAATACCGAATAACAGGAGATACCGTTATATGGGGGCTATACGAAGACATGTACCTGCCCAGACAAACTTCAAATACTAACTTTGAAACAATTCCGGTTCTTGAAATCGCTAAAATCATCAAAATATCGAATATCGGGAGGTACAGTTATATACGGGCTCCACGCAGACATGAACCTGAACAGACACTTTCCTGTCTTAAGCTGTACTACCCACTACGAACTTCATATGCCAAATTTGAAACAATTCCGGTGAAAATTTTCGTTAAAATCATCAAAATATGGAATAATAGAAGGTAGCGTTATATGAGGGCTCTACGCAGACGTGGACTTGCACAGACAATTTCCGGCCTTAGGCTGTACTATCCATTACGAACTTCATATACCAAATTTGAAACAATTCCGGTGAATAAATTTTGCTAAAATTATCAAAATTCCGAATATCGGGGGGTACCGTTATATGGGTGCTCTACGAAAAAATTATCAAAATACCGAATATCGGGAGGTACCGTTCGATGGGGACTATACGAAGACGTGGACTTGAATAGATAATTTTCTGCCTTTGGCTATAGTATCTATTTCGAACTTCAAGTGCCAAATTTGAAAAAATCTAAAATCGCTAAATGGGAGCTATACGATGACGTGGACTTTCACAGACAATTTTCTGTCTTAGGCTGTACTACCCATTACGAACTGCAAGTACTAAATTTGAAACAATTCCGGTGAATAAATTTTCTAAATATCAAAATGCCGAATATCGGGAGGTACCGTTATATGGGGACTATACGAAGACATGGACCTGCCAAGACAAGTTTCTGTCTTAGGCTGTACTATCCATTACGAACTTCAAATACCAAATTTGAAACAATTCCGGTAAATAATATCGCCAAAAACATGAAACTACCGAATATCGGGAAGTCCCGTTATATGGGGGCTATACGACGGATCTGCTTAGACAATTTTCTGTCTTAGGCTGTACTATCCACTACGAACTTCAAATACCAAATTTGAAACAATTCCGGTGAAATATGTCGTTAAAATCATCAAAATACCGAATATCGGGATGACCGTAATATGGGGGCTATACGAAGACGTGGACCTGCACAGACAATTTCCTGTCTTAAGCTGTACTACCCATTACGAACTTCAAGTACCAAATTTGAAACAATTCCGGTGAATAAATTTGCTAAATATCAAAATACCGAATATCGGGAGGTACCGTTATATGGGGACTATACGAAGACATGGACCTGCCAAGACATTTATCTGTCTTAGGCTGTACTATTCATTACGAACATCAAATACCAAATTTGAAACAATTCCGGTAGATAATATCGCCAAAATCATGAAACTACCGAATATCGGGAGGTACCGTTATATGGGGGCTATACGACGACATGGACTTGCTCAGACAATATCCTGTCTTAGGCTGTACTATCCACTACGAACTTCAAATGCCAAATTTGAAACAATTCCGGTGAAAAATGTCGTTAAAATCATCAAAATACCGAATATCGGGATGACCGTTATACGAGGGCTATACGAAGACGTGGACCTGCACAGACAATTTCCTGTCTTAGGCTGTACTGTCCATTACGAACTTCAAATACCAAATTTGAAACAATTCCGTTGAACAAATTTGCTAAAATTATCAAAATACCGAATTTCGGGAGGTACTTATATGGGTACTATGCGAAGACATGGACCTGCACAGACAATTTCCTGGCTCAGGCTGTACTATCCATTACGAACTTCAAGTACCAACTTTGAAACAATTCCGGTGAATAATGTCGCCAAAATCATCATATTTTGTAACAATTTCGGTGAATAAATTTGCTAAAATCATTAAAATACCGAATATCGGAGGTAGTGTTATATGTAGGGTACAGGAAGACGTGGACCTGCACAGACAGTTTTCTGTCGTAGAAAGTAGTATCCATTACGAACTTTGAAACAATGCAGATAAATAATGTCACTAAAATCATAAAAATACCGAATATCGTGGACCTGCACAGACAATTACCGAATATCAGGACCGTTATATGGGGGCTTTATGAAGTCCTGGACCTGCACATGCAATTTTTTATCTTAGGCTGTACTATCCATTACGAACTTCAATTATTAATTTTGAAACAATTTCGGTTAATGAATGCGCTAAAATCATCAAAATACCGAATATCGGGATGACCGTTATATGGGAGCTATACGAAGACGTGGACCTGCAAAGAGAATTTTCTGTCTTAGGCTGTACTATCCGTTACGAACTTCAAGTAACAAATTTGAAATAAATCCGGTTAATATTGTCGCTAAAATCATCAAAATACCGAATATCGGGAGGTACTGTTATATGGAGGATAGACGAAGACGTGGTCCTGCAAAGAGAATTTTCTGTCTTAGGCTGTAGTATCCATTACGAACTTCAGGTACCAAATTTGAAACAATTCCGGCGAATAATGTCGCTAAAATCATCCAAATACCGAATATCGGGAGATACCGTTATATGGGGCTATACGAAGACATGGACCTGCATAGGTAACATTTGTCATAAGCCATTACAATATTCAAATGCGAAACTTAAAAAAATCGGTAATTATGTAGATAAAATCAGCAAAATACCGAATATCGGTAGGTACCGTTATATGGGGGCTATATGAAGTCGTGGACCTGCACAGACAATTTTCTGTCTTAAGCTGTACTACCCACTACGAACTTCAAATGCCAAATTTGAAACAATTCCGGTGAAAAATTTCGTTAAAATCATCAAAATATGGAATAATAGGAGGTAGCGTTATATGAGGGTTCAACGCAGACGTAGACCTGCACAGACAATTTCCTGTCTTAGGCTGTACTATCCATTACGAACTTCATATACCAAATTTGAAACAATTCCGGTGAATAAATTTTGCTAAAATTATCAAAATTCCGAATATCGGGGGGTACCGTTATATGGGTGCTCTACGAAAAAATTATCAAAATACCGAATATCGGGAGGTACCGTTCGATGGGGACTATACGAAGACGTGGACTTGAATAGATAATTTTCTGCCTTTGGCTATAGTATCTATTTCGAACTTCAAGTGCCAAATTTGAAAAAATCTAAAATCGCTAAAATCATCAAAATGCCGAATATCGGGATGACCGTTATATGGGAGCTATACGATGACGTGGACTTTCACAGACAATTTTCTGTCTTAGGCTGTACTACCCATTACGAACTTCAAGTACCAAATTTGAAACAATTCCGGTAAATAATATCGCCAAAATACCGAATATCGGGAGGTACCGTTATATGGGGACTATACGAAGACCTGGACCTGCCAAGACAATTTTCTGTCTTAGGCTGTACTATCCATTACGAACTTCAAATACCAAATTTGAAACAATTCCGGTAAATAATATCGCCAAAATCATGAAACTACCGAATATCGGGAGGTACCGTTATATGGGGGCTATACGACGACATGGACCTGCTCAGACAATATCCTGTCTTAGGCTGTACTATCCACTACGAACTTCAAATGCCAAATTTGAAACAATTCCGGTGAAAAATGTCGTTAAAATCATCAAAATACAGAATATCGGGATGACCGTTATACGAGGGCTATACGAAGACGTGGACCTGCACAGACAATTTCCTGTCTTAGGCTGTACTGTCCCTTACGAACTTCAAATACCAAATTTGAAATAATTCCGTTGAACAAATATGCTAAAATTATCAAAATACCGAATTTCGGGAGGTACTTATATGGGAACTATGCGAAGACGTGGACCTGTACAGACAATTTCCTGCCTCAGGCTGTACTATCCATTACGAACTTCAAGTACCAACTTTGAAACAATTCCGGTGAATAATGTCGCCAAGATCGTCATATTTTGTAACAATTTCGGTGAATAAATTTGCTAAAATCATTAAAATACCGAATATCGGAGGTAGTGTTATATGGAGGATACAGGAAGACGTGGACCTGCACAGACAGTTTTCTGTCGTAGAAAGTAGTATCCATTACGAACTTTGAAACAATTCAGATAAATAATGTCGCTAAAATCATAAAAATACCGAATATCGTGGACCTGCACAGACAATTTTCTGCCTTAGGCTGTACTATCTTTTACGAACTTCAAATGCCAAATTTGAAACAATTCCGGTGAAAAATGTCTTTAAAATCATCAAAATACCGAATATCGGGATGACCGTTATACGAGGGCTATACGAAGACGTGGACCTGCACAGACAATTTCCTGTCTTAGGCTGTACTGTCCATTACGAATTTCAAATACCAAATTTGAAACAATTCTGTTGAACAAATTTGCTAAAATTATCAAAATACCGAATTTCGGGAGGTACTTATATGGGTACTATGCGAAGACGTGGACCTCCACAGACAATTTCCTGGCTCAGGCTGTACTATCCATTACGAACTTCAAATGCTAAATTTGAAACAATTTCGGTTACTGAATTCGCTAAAATCATCAAAATACCGAATATCGGGAGGTACCGTTATATGAGGACTATACGAAGACGTGGACCTGCACAGACAATTTTCTGTCTTAGGCTGTGCTATCCATTACGAACTTCAAATACTATATTTGAAACAATGCCTGTGAATAAATTTGCTAAAATCATCAAAATACCGAATATCGGGAGGTAGTGTTATATGGGGACTATACGAAGACGTGGACCTGCACAGACAGTTTTCTGTCGTAGAAAGTAGTATCCATTACGAACTTTAAAACAATTCAGATAAATAATGTCGCTAAAATCATAAAAATACCGTATATCGTGGACCTGCACAGACAATCTTCTGCCTTAGGCTGTACTATCTTTTACGAACTTCAAATGCCAAATTTGAAACAATTCCGTTGAAAAATGGCGTTAAAATCATCAAAATACCGAATATCGGGAAGTGCCGTTATATTCGCTATACGAAGACTAGGACGTGCACAGGCAATTTTCTGTCTTAGGCTGTACTATCCAAATGCCAAATTTGAAACTTCAAATGCCAAATTTGAAACAATTTCGGTTACTGAATTCGCTAAAATCATCAAAATACCGAATATCGGGAGGTACCGTTATATGAGGACTATACGAAGACGTGGACCTGCACAGACAATTTCCTGTCTTAGGCTGTACTACCCATTACGAACTTCAAATACCAAATTTGAAACAATGCCGGTGAATAATGTCGACAAAATCATTAAACTACCGAAAATCGGGAGGTACCGTTATATGAGGGCTATACGACGACATGGACCTGCTCAGACAATATCCTGTCTTAGGCTGTACTATCCACTACGAACTTCAAATACCAAATTTGTAACAATTCCGGTGAAAAATGTCGTTAAAATCATGAAACTACCGAATATCGGGAGGTACCGTTATATGGGGGCTATACGACGACATGGACCTGCTCAGACAATATCCTGTCTTAGGCTGTACTATCCACTACGAATTTCAAGTACCAAATTTGAAACAATTCCGGTGAATAAATTTGCTAAATATCAAAATACCGAATATCGGGAGGTACCGTTATATGAGGACTATACGAAGACATGGACCTGCCAAGACAATTTTCTGTCTCAGGCTGTACTATTCATTACGAACATCAAATACCAAATTTGAAACAATTCCGGTAAATAATATCGCCAAAATCATGAAACTTCCGAATATCGGGAGGTACCGTTATATGGGGGCTATACGACGACATGGACCTGCTCAGACAATATCCTGTCTTAGGCTGTACTATCCACTACGAACTTCAAATGCCAAATTTGAAACAATTCCGGTGAAGAATGTCGTTAAAATCATCAAAATACCGAATATCGGGATGACCGTTATACGAGGGCTATACGAAGACGTGGACCTGCACATACAATTTTTTATGTTAGGCTGTACTATCCATTACGAACTTCAAATGCTAAATTTGAAACAATTTCGGTTACTGAATTCGCTAAAATCATCAAAATACCGAATATCGGGAGGTACCGTTATATGAGGACTATACGAAGACGTGGACCTGCACAGACAATTTCCTGTCTTAGGCTGTGCTATCAATTACGAACATCAAATACTAAATTTGAAACAATGCCTGTAAATAAATTTGCTAAAACCATCAAAATACCGAATATCGGGAGGTAGTGTTATATGGAGGATACAGGAAGACGTGGACCTGCACAGACAGTTTTCTGTCGTAGAAAGTTGTATCCATTACGAACTTTGAAACAATTCAGATAAATAATGTCGCTAAAATCATAAAAATACCGAATATCGTGGACCTGCACAGACAATCTTCTGCCTTAGGCTGTACTATCTTTTACGAACTTCAAATGCCAAATTTGAAACAATTCCGCTTAATGAATTCGCTAAAATCATCAAAATACCATCGGGAGGTACTGTTATATGGAGGATAGACGAAGACGTGGTCTTGCACAGACAATTTTCTGTCTTAGGCTGTAGTATCCATTACGAACTTCAAATGCTAAATTTGAAACAATTTCGGTTACTGAATTCGCTAAAATTATCAAAATACCGAATATCGGGAAGTGCCGTTATATTCACTATGCGAATACTAGGACGTGCACAGGCAATTTTCTGTCTTAGGCTGTACTATCCAAATGCCAAATTTGAAACTTCAAATGCCAAATTTGAAACAATTTCGGTTACTGAATTCGATAAATTCATCAAAATACCGAATATCGGGAGGTACCGTTATATGAGGACTATACGAAGACGTGGACCTGCACAGACAATTTCCTGTCTTAGGCTGTACTACCCATTACGAACTTCAAATACCAAATTCGAAACAATGCCGGTGAATAATGTCGACAAAATCATCAAACTACCGAAAATCGGGAGGTACCGTTATATGAGGGCTATACGACGACATGGACCTGCATAGGTAACATTTGTCATAAGCCATTACAATATTCAAATGCGAAACTTAAAAAAAAATTGGTAATAATGTAGGTAAAATCATCAAAATATCGAATATCAGGACCGTTATATGGGGGCTTTATCAAGTCGTGGACCTGCACATACAATTTTTTATCTTAGGCTGTACTATCCATTACGAACTTCAATTATTAATTTTGAAACAATTTCGGTTAATTAATGCGCTAAAATCATCAAAATACCGAATATCGGGATGACCGTTATATGGGAGCTATACGAAGACGTGGACCTGCAAAGAGAATTTTCTGTCTTAGGCTGTACTATCCATTACGAACTTCAAGTAACAAATTGGAAATAATTCCGGTTAATATTGTCGCTAAAATCATCAAAATACCGAATATCGGGAGGTACTGTTATATGGAGGATAGACGAAGACGTGGTCCTGCAAAGAGAATTTTCTGTCTTAGGCTGTAGTATCCATTACGAACTTCAAATACCAAATTTGAAACAATTCCGGTGAATAATGTCGCTAAAATCATCCAAATACCGAATATCGGGAGATACCGTTATATGGGGGCTATACGAAGACATGGACCTGCATAGGTAACATTTGTCATAAGCCATTACAATATTCAAATGCGAAACTTAAAAAAATCGGTAATAATGTAGATAAAATCATCAAAATACCGAATATCGGGAGGTACCGTTATATGGGGGCTATATGAAGTCGTGGACCTGCACAGACAACTTTCTGTCTTAAGCTGTACTACCCACTACGAACTTCAAATGCCAAATTTGAAACAATTCCGGTGAAAAATTTCGTTAAAATCATCAAAATATGGAATAATAGGAGGTAGCGTTATATGAGGGTTCTACGCAGACGTGGACCAGCACAGACAATTTCCTGCCTTAGGCTGTACTATCCATTACGAACTTCATATACCAAATTTGAAACAATTCCGGTGAATAAATTTTGCTAAAATTATCAAAATTCCGAATATCGGGGGGTACCGTTACATGGGTTCTCTACGAAAAAATTATCAAAATACCGAATATCGGAAGGTACCGTTCGATGGGGTTCGATGGGGACTGCCTTTGGCTATAGTATCTATTTCGAACTTCAAGTGCCAAATTTGAAAAAATCTAAAATCGCTAAATGGGAGCTATACGATGACGTGGACTTTCACAGACAATTTTCTGTCTTAGGCTGTACTACCCATTACGAACTTCAAATGCTAAATTTGAAACAATTTCGGTTACTGAATTCGCTAAAATCATCAAAATACCGAATATCGGGAGGTACCGTTATATGAGGACTATTCGAAGACGTGGACCTGCACAGACAATTTTCTGTCTTAGGCTGTACTATCCATTACGAACTTCAAATGCTAAATTTGAAACAATTTCGGTTACTGAATTCGCTAAAATCATCAAAATACCGAATATCGGGAAGTGCCGTTATATTCGCTATGCGAAGACTAGGACGTGCACAGGCAATTTTCTGTCTTAGGCTGTACTATCCAAATGCCAAATTTGAAACTTCAAATGCCAAATTTGAAACAATTTCGGTTACTGAATTCGCTAAAATCATCAAAATACCGAATGTCGGGAGGTACCGTTATATGAGGACTATACGAAGACGTGGACCTGCACAGACAATTTCCTGCCTTAGGCTGTACTATCCATTACGAACTTCATATACCAAATTTGAAACAATTCCGGTGAATAAATTTTGCTAAAATTATCAAAATTCCGAATATCGGGGGGTACCGTTATATGGGTGCTCTACGAAAAAATTATCAAAATACCGAATATCGGGAGGTACCGTTCGATGGGGACTATACGAAGACGTGGACTTGAATAGATAATTTTCTGCCTTTGGCTATAGTATCTATTTCGAACTTGAAGTGCCAAATTTGAAAAAATCTAAAATCGCTGAAATCATCAAAATACCGAATATCGGGATGACCGTTATATGGGAGCTATACGATGACGTGGACTTTCACAGACAATTTTCTGTCTTAGGCTGTACTACCCATTACGAACTTCAAGTACCAAATTTGAAACAATTCCGTTGAACAAATTTGCTAAAATTATCAAAATACCGAATTTCGGGAGGTACTTATATGGGTACTATGCGAAGACGTGGACCTGCACAGACAATTTCCTGGCTCAGGCTGTACTATCCATTACGAACTTCAAGTACCAACTTTGAAACAATTCCGGTGAATAAATTTGCTAAAATCATTAAAATACCGAATATCGGAGGTAGTGTTATATGGAGGATACAGGAAGACGTGGACCTGCACAGATAGTTTTCTGTCGTAAAAAGTAGTATCCATTACGAACTTCAAGTACCAACTTTGAAACAATTCCGGTGAATAATGTCGCCAAAATCATCAAAATACCGAATATCGGGAGTTACCGTTATATCGGCGCTATACGACGACATGGACCTGCATAGGTAACATTTGTCATAAGCCATTACAATATTCAAATGCGAAACGTAAAAAAATCGGTAATAAGGCAGATGAAATCATCAAAATACCGAATATCAGAAGTTACCGTTATATTGGGGCTATACGAAGACGTGAACCTGCAAAGACAATTTCCTGTCTTATGCTGTACTATCCATTACCAACTTCAAATACCAAATTTGAAACAATTCCGTTGAACAAATTTGCTAAAATTATCAAAATACCGAATTTCGGGAGGTACTTATATGGGTACTATGCGAAGACGTGGACCTGCACAGACAATTACCTAGCTCAGGCTGTACTATCCATTACGAACTTCAAGTACCAACTTTGAAACAATTCCGGTGAATAATGTCGCCAAAATCATCATATTTGGAAAAAATTTTGGTGAATAAATATGCTTAAATCATTAAAATACCGAATATCGGAGGTAGTGTTATATGGAGGATACAGGAAGACGTGGACCTGCAAATGTCGTTAAAATCATCAAAATACCGAATATCGGGATGACCGTAATATGGGGGCTATACGAAGACGTGGACCTGCACAGACA
>NW_026712293.1:4006330-4184691 GCF_030504385.1 Musca domestica | reverse complement strand
GGGGCTATACGAAGGACGTGGACCTGCATAGACAATTTCCTGTCTTAGGCTATACTATCCACTACGAACTTCAAATACCAAATTTGAAACAATTCCGGTGAATAAATTTGCTAAAATTATCAAAATACCGAATATCGGGAGGTACCGTTATATGGGGGCTATACGACGACATTGACCTGCAAAGGCAATTTTATGTCTCAGGCTGTACTAACCATTACGAACTTCAAATACAAACTTTGAAACAATTACGGTGAATAAATTCGCTAAAATCATCAAAATATCGATTATCGGGAGGTACCGTTATATGGGGACAATACGAAGACGTGGACCTGCAAAGACAATTTTCTGTTTTAGGCTGTACTATCCATTACGAACTTCAAATACTAACTTTGAAACAATTACGGTGAATAAATTCGCTAAAATCATCAAAATATCGATTATCTACTATACGAAGAAGTGGACCTGCATGGACAATTTTCTGTCCTAGGTTGTACTATCCATTACGAACTTCAAATACTAACTTTGAAACAATTACGGTGAATAAATTCGCTAAAATCATCAAAATATCGATTATCGGGAGGTACCGTTATATGGGGACTATACGAAGACGTGGACCTGCAAAGACAATTTTCTGTCTTAGGCTGTAATATCCATTACGAACTTCAAATGTCAAATTTGAAACAATTCCGCTTAATGAATTCGCTAAAATCATCAAAATACCGAATATCGGGATGACAGTTATATGGGGACTATACGAAGACGTGGACCTGCAAAGACAACTTTCCGTCTTAGGCTGTACTATCCAGAACGAACTTCAAATACCAAATTTGAAACAATTCCGGTGAATAATGTCGCCAAAATCATCAAACTACCGAATATCGGGACTTACCGTTATAAGGGGGCTATACGACGACATGGGAATGCATAGATAACATTTGTCATAAGCCATTACAATATTCAAATGCGAAATTTAAAAAAATCGGTAATAAGGCAGGTGAAATCATAAAAATACCGAATATCAGGAGGTACCGTTATATGGGGGGTATACGAAGTCGTGGACCTGCAAGGACAATTTTCTGTCCTAGGCTGTACTATCCATTACGAACTTCAAATACTAACTTTGAAACAATTACGGTGAATAAATTCGCTAAAATCATCAAAATATCGATTATCGGGAGGTACCGTTATATGGGGACTATACGAAGACGTGGACCTGCACAGACAATTTTCTGTGTTAGGCTCTACAATCCATTACGAACTTCAAATACCAAATTTAAAACAATTCCGGTGAATAAATTTGCTAAAATTATCAAAATACCGATTATCGGGATGACCGTTATATGGGGACTATACGAAGTCGTGGACCTGAATAGACAATTTTCTGTCTTAGGCTGTAGTATCCATTACGAACTTCAAATGCCAAATTCGAAACAATTCCGGTGAAAAATGTCTTTAAAATCATCAAAATATCGAATATCGGGAGGTACCGTAATATAGGGGCTCTACACAGATGTGGACCTGCACAGACAATTTTCTGTTTTAGGCTCTACAATCCATTACGAACTTCAAATATCAAATTTGAAACAATTCCAGTGAATAAATTTGCTAAAATTATCAAAATACCGAATATCGGGAGGTACCATTATATGGGGACTATACGAAAACGTGGACCTGCACAGACAGTTTTCTGTCTTAGGCTGTACTATTCATTACGAACTTCAAGTACCATATTTGAGACAATTCCGGTGAAAAATGTCGTTAAAATCATCAAAATACCGAATATCGGGAGGTACCGATTTATGGGGGCTATACGAAGACGTGGACATGCACAGACAATTTTCTGTCTTAGACTGTAGTATCCATTACGAACTTTAAGTACCAAATGTGAAACAATTCCGTTGAATAATGTCGCTAAAATCATCCATATACCGAATATCGGGAGGTGCCGTTATATGGGGGCTCTACGAAGACGTGGACCTGCACAGACAATTTTCTGTCTTAGGCTGTAGTATCCATTACGAACGTAAAATACCGAATACAAAACAATTCCGCTGAATAGTGTCGCTAAAGTCATCAAAATACCAAATATCGGGAGTTTTCGTTATATCAGGGCTATACGACGAAATGGACCTGCATAGGTAACATTTGTCATAAGCCATTACAATATTCAAATGCGAAACTTAAAAAAAAATCTGTAATAATGTAGATAAAATTATCAAAATACCGAATATGAAGAGGTACCGTTATATGGGGGCTATACGAAGACGTGGACCAGCAAAGACAATTTTCTGTCTTAGGCTGTACTATCCAGAACGAACTTCAAATACCCGTCAATAAATTTGATAATATTATCAAAATACCGAATATCGGGAGGTACCGTTATATGGGGACTATACGAAGACGTGGACCAGCAAAGACAATTTTCTGTCTTAGGCTGTACTATCCAGAACGAACTTCAAATACCACATTTGAAACAATTCCGGTGAATAATGTCGCCAAAATCATCAAACTACCGACTATCGGGAGGTACCGTTATATGGGGGCTATACGACGACATGGGCCTGCATAGGTAACATTTGTCATAAGCCATTACAATATTCAAATGCGAAACTTAAAAAAAATCTGTAATAATGTAGATAAAATCATCAAAATACCGAATATGAAGAGGTACCGTTATATGGGGGCTATACGAAGTCGTGGACCTGCACAGACAATTTTCTGCCTTAGGCTGTACTATTCATTACGAACTTCAAATACTAACTTTGAAACAATTACGGTGAATAAATTCGCTAAAATCATCAAAATATCGATTATCGGGAGGTACCGTTATATGGGGACAATACGAAGACGTGGACCTGCAAAGACAATTTTCTGTCTTAGGCTGTACTATCCATTACGAACTTCAAATACTAACATTGTAACAATTACGGTGAATAAATTCGCTAAAATCATCAAAATATCGATTATCGGGAGGTACCGTAATATAGGGGCTCTACACAGATGTGGACCTGCAAAGACAATTTTCTGTCTTAGGCTGTACTATCCATTACGAACTTCAAATGTCAAATTTGAAACAATTCCGCTTAATGAATTCGCTAAAATCATCAAAATACCGAATATCGGGATGACCGTTATATGGGGGCTATACGAAGACGTGGACCTGCATAGACAATTTCCTGTCTTAGGCTATACTATCCACTACGAACTTCAAATACCAAATTTGAAACAATTCCGGTGAATAAATTTGCTAAAATTATCAAAATACCGAATATCGGGAGGTACCGTTATATGGGGGCTATACGACGACATTGACCTGCAAAGGCAATTTTATGTCTCAGGCTGTACTAACCATTACGAACTTCAAATACAAACTTTGAAACAATTACGGTGAATAAATTCGCTAAAATCATCAAAATATCGATTATCGGGAGGTACCGTTATATGGGGACAATACGAAGACGTGGACCTGCAAAGACAATTTTCTGTTTTAGGCTGTACTATCCATTACGAACTTCAAATACTAACTTTGAAACAATTACGGTGAATAAATTCGCTAAAATCATCAAAATATCGATTATCTACTATACGAAGACGTGGACCTGCAAGGACAATTTTCTGTCCTAGGCTGTACTATCCATTACGAACTTCAAATACTAACTTTGAAACAATTACGGTGAATAAATTCGCTAAAATCATCAAAATATCGATTATCGGGAGGTACCGTTATATGGGGACTATACGAAGACGTGGACCTGCAAAGACAATTTTCTGTCTTAGGCTGTACTATCCATTACGAACTTCAAATGTCAAATTTGAAACAATTCCGCTTAATGAATTCGCTAAAATCATCAAAATACCGAATATCGGGATGACCGTTATATGGGGACTATACGAAGACGTGGACCTGCAAAGACAATTTTCCGTCTTAGGCTGTACTATCCAGAACGAACTTCAAATACCAAATTTGAAACAATTCCGGTGAATAATGTCGCCAAAATCATCAAACTACCGAATATCGGGACTTACCGTTATATGGGGGCTATACGACGACATGGGCCTGCATAGATAACATTTGTCATAAGCCATTACAATATTCAAATGCGAAATTTAAAAAAAATCGGTAATAAGGCAGGTGAAATCATAAAAATACCGAATATCAGGAGGTACCGTTATATGGGGGGTATACGAAGTCGTGGACCTGCACAGACAATTTTCTGTGTTAGGCTCTACAATCCATTACGAACTTCAAATACCAAATTTAAAACAATTCCGGTGAATAAATTTGCTAAAATTATCAAAATACCGATTATCGGGATGACAGTTATATGGGGACTATACGAAGTCGTGGACCTGAATAGACAATTTTCTGTCTTAGGCTGTAGTATCCATTACGAACTTCAAATGCCAAATTCGAAACAATTCCGGTGAAAAATGTCTTTAAAATCATCAAAATATCGAATATCGGGAGGTACCGTAATATAGGGGCTCTACACAGATGTGGACCTGCACAGACAATTTTCTGTTTTAGGCTCTACAATCCATTACGAACTTCAAATATCAAATTTGAAACAATTCCAGTGAATAAATTTGCTAAAATTATCAAAATACCGAATATCGGGAGGTACCATTATATGGGGACTATACGAAGACGTGGACATGCACAGACAATTTTCTGTCTTAGACTGTAGTATCCATTACGAACTTTAAGTACCAAATGTGAAACAATTCCGTTGAATAATGTCGCTAAAATCATCCATATACCGAATATCGGGAGGTGCCGTTATATGGGGGCTCTACGAAGACGTGGACCTGCACAGACAATTTTCTGTCTTAGGCTGTAGTATCCATTACGAACGTAAAATACCGAATACAAAACAATTCCGGTGAATAGTGTCGCTAAAGTCATCAAAATACCAAATATCGGGAGTTATCGTTATATCAGGGCTATACGACGAAATGGACCTGCATAGGTAACATTTGTCATAAGCCATTACAATATTCAAATGCGAAATTTAAAAAAATCGGTAATAAGGCAGGTGAAATCATAAAAATACCGAATATCAGGAGGTACCGTTATATGGGGGGTATACGAAGTCGTGGACCTGCACAGACAATTTTCTGTCTTAGGCTGTACTATCCATTACGAACTTCAAATACCCGTGAATAAATTTGATAATATTATCAAAATACCGAATATCGGGAGGTACCGTTATATGGGGACTATACGAAGACGTGGACCAGCAAAGACAATTTTCTGTCTTAGGCTGTACTATCCAGAACGAACTTCAAATACCACATTTGAAACAATTCCGGTGAATAATGTCGCCAAAATCATCAAACTACCGACTATCGGGAGGTACCGTTATATGGGGGCTATACGACGACATGGGCCTGCATAGGTAACATTTGTCATAAGCCATTACAATATTCAAATGCGAAACTTAAAAAAAATCGTTAATAATGTAAATAAAATCATCAAAATACGGAATATCTTAGGCTGTACTATCCATTACGAGCTTCAAATACAAAATTTGAAAAAATTCCTGTGAATAAATTTGCTAAAAATATCAAAATACCGAATATCGGGATGTACCGTTATATGGGGACTATACGAAGACGTGGACCTGAATAGACAATTTTCTGTCTTAGGCTGTAGTATCCATTACGAACTTCAAATACCAAATTTGAAACAATTCCAGTAAATGAATTCGCTAAAATCATCAAAATACCGAATATTGGGATGACCGTTATATGGGGACAATACGAAGACGTGGACCTGAATAGACAATTTTCTGTCTTAGGCTGTACTATCCATTACGAACTTCAAATACTAACTTTGAAACAATTACGGTGAATAAATTCGCTAAAATCATCAAAATATCTATTATCGGGAGGTAACGTTATATGAGGACAATACGAAGACGTGGACCTGCAAAGACAATTTTCTGTCTTAGGCTGTACTATCCATTACGAACTTCAAATACTAACTTTGAAACAATTACGGTGAATAAATTCGCTAAAATCATCAAAATATCTATTATCGGGAGGTACCGTTATATGGGGACAATACGAAGACGTGGACCTGCAAAGACAATTTTCTGTCTTAGGCTGTACTATCCATTACGAACTTCAAATACTAACTTTGAAACAATTACGGTGAATAAATTCGCTAAAATCATCAAAATATCGATTATCGGGAGGTACCGTTATATGGGGACTATACGAAGACGTGGACCTGCAAGGACAATTTTCTGTCCTAGGCTGTACTATCCATTACGAACTTCAAATACTAACTTTGAAACGATTGCGGTGAATAAATTCGCTAAAATCATCAAAATATCGATTATCGGGAGGTACCGTTATATGGGGACTATACGAAGACGTGGACCTGCAAAGACAATTTTCTGTCTTAGGCTGTACTATCCATTACGAACTTCAAATGTCAAATTTGAAACAATTCCGCTTAATGAATTCGCTAAAATCATCAAAATACCGAATATCGGGATGACCGTTATATGGGGGCTATACGACGACATGGGCCTGCATAGATAACATTTGTCATAAGCCATTACAATATTCAAATGCGAAACTTAAAAAAAATCGGTAATATTGTAAATAAGATCATCAAAATTCGGAATATCTTAGGCTGTACTATCCATTACGAGATTCAAATACCAAATTTGAAACAATTCCGATGAATAAATTTGCTAAAATTATCAAAATACCGAATATCGGGGTGTACCGTTATGTGGGGACTATACGAAGACGTGGACCTGCACAGACAATTTTCTGTGTAAGGCTCTACAATCCATTACGAACTTCAAATACCAAATTTGAAACAATTCCGGTGAATAAATTTGCTAAAATTATCAAAATACCGATTATCGGGATGACCGTTATATGGGTACTATACGAAGTCGTGGACCTGAATAGACAATTTTCTGTCTTAGGCTGTAGTATCCATTACGATGAAATTCCGGTGAAAAATGTCTTTAAAATCATCAAAATATCGAATTTTGGGAGGTACCGTAATATGGGGGCTCTACACAGATGTGGACCTGCACAGACAATTTTCTGTCTTAGGCTGTACTATCCATTACGAACTTCAAATACTAACTTTGAAACAATTCCGGTTAATGAATTTGCTAAAATCATCAAAATATTGAATATCGGGAGGTACCGTTATATGGGGACTATACGAAGACGTGGACCTGCAAAGAGAATTTTCTGTCTTAGACTGTACTATCCATTACGAACTTCAAATACTAACTTTGAATGGTGAATAATGTCGCTAAAATCATAAAAATACCGAACATCGGGAGGTACCGTTATATGGGGGCTATATGAAGTCGTGGACCTGCACAGACAATTTTCTGCCTTAAGCTGTACTATCCATTACGAACATCAAACGCTAACTTTGAAACAATTCCGGTTAATGAATTCGCTAAAATCATCAAACTATCGAATATCGGGAGGTAACGTTATATGGGGACTCTACGCAGACATGGACCTGCAAAGAGAATTTTCTGTCTTAGACTGTAGTATTCATTACGAACTTCAAATACCAAATTTGAAGCAATTCCGGTGAATAATGTCGCCAAAATCATGAAACTACGGAATATCGGGACTTACCGTTATATGGGAGCTATACGACGACATGGACCTGCATAGTTAACATTTGTCATAAGCCATTACAATATTCAAATGCGAAACTTAAAAAAGTCGGTAATAATGTAAATAAAATCATCAAAATACTGAATATCAGGAGGTACTATTATATAGGCTATGTGAAGACAATTTTCTGTTGTAGAAAGTTGTATCCATTACGAACTTCAAATACTACATTTGAAACAATTTCGGTTAATGAATTCGCTAATATCATCAGAATACCGAATATCGGGATGACCGTTATATGGGGGCTAAACGAAGACGTGGACCTGCAAAGACAATTTTCCGTCTTAGGCTGTACTATCCAGAACGAACTTCAAATACCAAATTTGAAACAATTCCGGTGAATAATGTCGCCAAAATTATCAAACTACCGAATATCGGGACTTACCGTTATATGGGGGCTATACGACGACATGGGCCTGCATAGATAACATTTGTCATAAGCCATTACAATATTCAAATGCGAAACTTAAAAAAAATCGGTAATATTGTAAATAAGATCATCAAAATTCGGAATATCTTAGGCTGTACTATCCATTACGAGATTCAAATACCAAATTTGGAACAATTCCGATGAATAAATTTGCTAAAATTATCAAAATACCGAATATCGGGGTGTACCGTTATATGGGGACTATACGAAGACGTGGACCTGCACAGACAATTTTCTGTGTTAGGCTCAACAATCCATTACGAACTTCAAATACCAAATTTGAAACAATTCCGGTGAATAAATTTGCTAAAATTATCAAAATACCGATTATCGGGATGACCGTTATATGGGTACTATACGAAGTCGTGGACCTGAATAGACAATTTTCTGTCTTAGGCTGTAGTATCCATTACGATGAAATTCCGGTGAAAAATGTCTTTAAAATCATCAAAATATCGAATTTTGGGAGGTACCGTAATATGGGGGCTCTACACAGATGTGGACCTGCACAGACAATTTTCTGTCTTAGGCTGTACTATCCATTACGAACTTCAAATACTAACTTCGAAACAATTCCGGTTAATGAATTTGCTAAAATCATCAAAATATTGAATATCGGGAGGTACCGTTATATGGGGACTCTACGCAGACATGGACCTGCAAAGAGAATTTTCTGTCTTAGACTGTACTATCCATTACGAACTTCAAATACTAACTTTGAATGGTGAATAATGTCGCTAAAATCATAAAAATACCGATCATCGGGAGGTACCGTTATATGGGGGCTATATGAAGTCGTGGACCTGCACAGACAATTTTCTGCCTTAAGCTGTACTATCCATTACGAACATCAAACGCTAACTTTGAAACAATTCCGGTTAATGAATTCGCTAAAATCATCAAACTATCGAATATCGGGAGGTACCGTTATATGGGGACTCTACGCAGACATGGACCTGCAAAGAGAATTTTCTGTCTTAGACTGTAGTATTCATTACGAACTTCAAATACCAAATTTGAAGCAATTCCGGTGAATAATGTCGCCAAAATCATGAAACTACGGAATATCGGGACTTACCGTTATATGGGAGCTATACGACGACATGAACCTGCATAGGTAACATTTGTCATAAGCCATTACAATATTCAAATGCGAAACTTAAAAAAAGTCGGTAATAATGTAAATAAAATCATCAAAATACTGAATATCAGGAGGTACTATTATATAGGCTATGTGAAGACAATTTTCTGTTGTAGAAAGTTGTATCCATTACGAACTTCAAATACTAAATTTGAAACAATTTCGGTTAATGAATTCGCTAATATCATCAGAATACCGAATATCGGGATGACCGTTATATGGGGGCTATACGAAGACGTGGACCTGCACAGACAATTTTCTGTCTTAGGCTGTACTATCCATTACGAACTTCAAATATCAAATTTGAAACAATTCCGGTGAATAAATTTGCTAAAATTATCAAAATAACGAGTATCGGGAGGTACCATTATATGGGGACTATACGAAGACGTGGACCTGCACAGACAATTTTCTGTCTTAGGCTGTACTATCCATTACGAACTTCAAATATCAAATTTGAAACAATTCCGGTGAATAAATTTGCTAAAATTATCAAAATAACGAGTATCGGGAGGTACCATTATATGGGGACTATACGAAGACGTGGACCTGCAAAGCCAATTTTCTGTCTTAGGCTGTACTATCCAGAACGAACTTCAAATACCAAATTTGAAACAATTCCGGTGAATAATGTCGCCAAAATCATGAAACTAAAGAATATCGGGAGGTACCATTATATGGGGACTATACGCAAACGTAGACCTGAATAGACAATTTTCTGTCTTAGGCTGTAGTATCCATTACGAACTTCAAATACCAAATATGAAACAATTCCAGTAAAAGAATTCGCTAAAATCATCAAAATACCGAATATCGGGATGACCGTTATATGGGGACTTTACGAAGACGTGGACCTGAATAGACAATTTTCTGTCTTAGGTTGTAGCATCCATTACGAACTTTAAATACCAAATTTGAAACAATTCCGCTTAATGAATTCGCTAAAATCATCAAAATACCGAATATCGGGATGACCGTTATATGGGGACTTTACGAAGACGTGGACCTGAATAGACAATTTTCTGTCTTAGATTGTAATATCCAATACGAACTTCAAATACCAAATTTGAAACAATTCCGCTGAATGAATTCGCTCAAATCATCAAAATAACGAATATTGGGATGACCGTTATATGGGGACTGTACGAAGACGTGGACCTGAATAGACAATTTTCTGTCTTAGGCTGTAGTATCCATTACGAACTTCAAACACTAACTTTGAAACAATTACGGTTAATGAATTCGCTAAAATCATCAAAATATCGATAATCGGGAGGTACCGTTATATGGGGACTCTACGCAGACATGGACCTGCAAAGAGAATTTTCTGTCTTAGACTGTAGTATCCATTACGAACTTCAAATACCAAATTTGAAGCAATTCCGGTGAATAATGTCGCCAAAATCATGAAACTACGGAATATCGGGACTTACCGTTATATGGGAGCTATACGACGACATGGACCTGCATAGGTAACATTTGTCATAAGCCATTACAATATTCAAATGCGAAACTTAAAAAAAGTCGGTAATAATGTAAATAAAATCATCAAAATACTGAATATCAGGAGGTACTATTTTATGGGCTATGTGAAGACAATTTTCTGTTGTAGAAGGTTGTATCCATTACGAACTTCAAATACTAAATTTGAAACAATTTCGGTTAATGAATTCGCTAATATCATCAGAATACCGAATATCGGGATGACCGTTATATGGGGGCTATACGAAGACGTGGACTTGCACAGACAATTTTCTGTCTTAGGCTGTACTATCCATTACGAACTTCAAATATCAAATTTGAAACAATTCCGGTGAATAAATTTGCTAAAATTATCAAAATAACGAGTATCGGGAGGTACCATTATATGGGGACTATACGAAGACGTGGACCTGCACAGACAATTTTCTGTCTTAGGCTGTACTATCCATTACGAACTTCAAATATCAAATTTGAAACAATTCCGGTGAATGAATTTGCTAAAATTATCAAAATAATGAGTATCGGGAGGTACCATTATATGGGGACTATACGAAGACGTGGACCTGCAAAGCCAATTTTCTGTCTTAGGCTGTACTATCCAGAACGAACTTCAAATACCACATTTGAAACAATTCCGGTGAATAATGTCGCCAAAATCATGAAACTAAAGAAAATCGGGAGGTACCATTATATGGGGACTATACGCAGACGTAGACCAAATACCAAATTTGAAACAATTCCGCTTAATGAATTCGCTTAAATCATTAAAATAACGAATATTGGGATGACCGTTATATGGGGACATTACGAAGACGTGGACCTGAATAGACAATTTTCTGTATTAGGTTGTAGTATCCATTACGAACTTCAAATACCAAATTTGAAACAATTCCGCTTAATGAATTCGCTTAACTCATCAAAATAACGAATATTGGGATGACCGTTATATGGGGACTGTACGAAGACGTGGACCTGAATAGACAATTTTCTGTCTTAGGCTGTAGTATCCATTACGAACTTCAAACACTAACTTTGAAACAATTCCGGTTAATGAATTCGCTAAAATCATCAAAATATCGATAATCGGGAGGTACCGTTATATGGGGACTCTACGCAGACATGGACCTGCAAAGAGAATTTTCTGTCTTAGGCTGTACTATCCATTACGAACTTTAAATACCAAATTTGAAACAATTCCGGTGAATAATGTCGCCAAAATCATGAAACTACTGAATATCGGGAGGTACCGTTATATGGGAGCTATACGACGACATGGACCTGCATAGGTAACATTTGTCATAAGCCATTACAATATTCAAATGCGAAACTTAAAGCAAATCGGTAATAATGTAAATAAAATCATCAAAATACGGAATATTAGGAGGTACTATTATATGGGGGCTATGTGAAGACAATTTTCTGTTGTAGAAAGTTGTATCCATTACGAACTTCAAAGACTAACTTTGAAACAATTCCGGTAAATAAATTCGCTAACATCATCAAAATACCGAATATCGCGATGACCGTTATATGGGGGCTATACGACGACATGGACCCGCAAAGACAATTTTTTGTTGTAGAAAGTTGTATCCATTACGAACTTCAAATACTAACTTTGAAACAATTCCGGTAAATAAATTCGCTAACATCATCAATATATCGAATATCGGGAGGTACAGTTATATAGGGGATCTACTCAGACGTGGACCTGCACAGAAAATTTTCTCTCTTAGGCTGTACTATCTGATGAAAACACTTTGTGTTGTTCGGTTTAAAACAGAGTTTATTGAATATAAAAGAACAAAAGAAAAACGACTTGACTCCAGGAGTTTAAGTAAGAGACTAAAAAAAAATTATTTACATGAACACACATCAACTGATTGTGTGTCAATCTAACATCATACATGTTGCTATGAGGGTTGCCATTAGAATATTTCATCACTCCTCCTCAACATGGATGACATTTCACAATATAAATTTCATTTTAAATTCATTAATTTCACGAAATTTTTATGCTTTATCCTCGGCAAGTTCCTTATCATCACATCGGCTATCATTTCAGCAGTTGGACAATACACCAGTTCAACCTCTTTGCTCTGGACCAAGTCTCTAATATGGTGAAATCGTATGTCTATATGCTTGCTTCGCTTATGATACACCGGGTTCTCTGCTAACTTCATAGCCCCTTGATTGTCTATACGAAGAATTACCGTATCATCATTTAAAGCATCGATTTCCTTCAATAACCGCTTTATGTAAACAGCTTCTTTGGCCGCCTCTGATGCCGCTACATATTCAGCCTCGGTACTGCTGAGTGCCACTGAAGTTTGTTTTCTCGACTGCCAAGTCACTGGGCATCCATACAGGCTAAACACAAACCCTGTATATGACTTTCTATTTATGGAGTCATCACCCCAATCGGCGTCCACAAAACCTTCTAATTGTGTTCCATTCTCCTCATATACTAATTTCAAATCTTTTGTCCCAGACAAATAACGCAAAATATGTTTCAATTGGACCATATGTTCTTTATGAGGATCTGAGTTACGCTGTGCGAGTTTTGTTACCGAATGCAAAATATCAGGTCTCGTACAAACAGCTAGGTACGTCAACGTTCCAATTAGCGACTGATATTGGTGTTGGTTAACTCTATCGCAATCCGCTTTGCAATCTACCTGATAACCAGCATCCAGCGGAACTGCTACTGACTTACACTTTTCCATACCGTACTGTCTAAGCGCGTCTTGTATGTATTGTGTCTGGCTTAATTTGATGCTACTTGTTTCGCCATCACGGTCAATTTCCATCCCCAAGAAATGTCGAAGTTCGCCCTTGTCGCTGACATCAAATTGCTCTCCAATTTGCGACTTCAACTTCAATATGACTGTCTTATCGGCACACCCGATAATAATATCATCAACGTAGACTGCAACTAGAATCAGCTTACCGTTTTTCATTCCTTTGTACAAACACGGCTCGTTGTCACATGGAACAAGATTAAGCTGACGGAGAGTTGAATCGAGCTTAGAATTCCACTCTTTACCGCTTTGTTTCAACCCATATATTGCCTTATAAAGTCGTAGCACTTTGCCTAAATTCCTCTTATCTTCAAAATTATGATGCTGCTGCATATAAATTTCATCTTGTAGACTGCTGTTTAAATATGCTGTACTTACGTCCAATTGATGAAGATGCATTTTCTTCTTCACTGCCAATGACAATAAAATGCGTATCGTTGAATAACGCACAACCGGTGAATACGTCTCATGGAAATCTATGCCATACCGTTGATTACAGCTCTTTGCAACCAATCGTGCTTTATATCGTTCAATCTCGCCATTGACGTTTCTCTTTATGGCATAAACCCATCTGCATGGTATCGCCTTTTGCCCTTTAGGTAAATTTACCAACGACCATGTTTTATTCTTCTTGAGCGCATTGAATTCTGCCTTCATCGCATCTACCCATTTGCGGCTGTTTTCGCATGAAAGTGCCTCTTCTAATGTTTGTGGCAAATTCTCATCCAATTGATGGCATTCTTTCCTAGGTCTGCCGGGCTTACCTGTTCTAATAATTCTCGGTCTTCCGCTTCTAATACGACGACTCTCCTCATTGTTGTCCACGCTGACTTCAATGTTTTCCTCTTCATCGGCTCTATCGAAACTCTCTTCGTGTTCGCTCTGGTCTTCTACCTGCATGTCTTCATCAACAGCACAACCACTCTCACGCGTTTCATCAGCAGCCACAAAAGGAAAAACAAATAAGTCGTTGTTCGATCCCTCTTCTTGATCTTCAATGTGTTTGGGATTCTTGGGAAAATTATTCTCGTCGAAAAGCACATCTCGCATTTCAACCACCGTATTTTTCTTTGGATCATACAGTCTGTAGGCTTTTGCTGTCGTTGGATATCCAACCATTACATATTCAGCTCCCTTAGCATCGAACTTTGATCTACCACCAGCTTTGTCCAATGCAACAGCAACACAACCAAACGTTCTAAAGTGCTTGACACTTGGGCTTCTGCCAAACCAAACAGAATATGGCGTCTCATTTTTCAATTGCTTTGTAGGGCATCTATTTCTTATATAGACTGCAGTATTTACCGCCTCTGCCCACAATCGCTGCTGCACACCAGCATGAAGCATCATCGATCTCGCCATCTCAACAATCGTTCGGTTTGCCCTCTCCGCCACTCCGTTTTGTTGAGGTGTGTATGGCACAGTCAGTTGCCTCTCTATCCCCTCTCTCTGCAGGTAGTTGTCAAACTCTTTGTTGATGTACTCTTTGCCATTGTCCGTTCTAATTGCTCTTATCTTACGACTTGTTTGATACCTGACTCTTATTTCGCATGAAATAGACAAATATGCGTCTCGACTTGTCGTCTATAAAAGTCACAAAGTATTTTGAGCCTGCTAACGAACTTGTTCTGAACGGCCCGCATACATCGCTATGCACAAGTTGCAACAACTCATCCGACTTTGTCTGAGACTCATTAGGAAATGGCATTGAGTGGATTTTACTCATCATACAGGTTCGGCAATTTACATCAGCCATTCTTTCTACCGGCATGCCCTTTACCATTTTCTTATTTGACAACTCATGTAGACCGTTGAAATTCAAATTACCATACCTGTTGTGCCATGTAATGTGGTTGTTGTTGTTGTCATTCATTGCAAACAACCCTTGTTTTTTCTTCTCGCACACCACAAACATGTTGTCACTTCTCTTCGCCCGCAAAACTATGACGCCTTCAGGTCGCTTTATAATTGCTCCATTTTTGTCAAAGCTGACGTTGAAACCGCTGTCCACTGCTTTGCTCACAGAAATGAAGTTTGCCTGTAGTTCGGGTGAATACAACACATTATGAAGAAAAACATCGCTGCCATTCAGCTTCAACAGTACATCGCCCTTTCCCTTCGCGACAATGTGTGTGTTGGCAGCCAATGAGATAATCTCATTATGATCTTCATAATTAACAATTGCTTTGCGTTCATTACACATATGTGACGTAGCGCCGCTATCGATATACCATTTATCGCTGCTCTTTGCTGTGCAATCTGTTGCTGCAACGATCGTCATGTTGTGCGCCTTACTGTCTGCTTTTTGCTAAGAACACAATTGGAGCGAACGACGAATTTTTTCGCGGCGTATGTTCGTCGTCAAAAGTAAAACACATATGTGTATATGGAAGTGCACACAATCACGGCACCGGCGAAAATTTCGTCGGTCGCCGCGAACTCAATTAGCTTTATTTCTATTTCATACGCCGGCGACCGGCGAACAAAACAGTACAAGGTGGCCATACTTGTACGAATTTTATGTGTTTTAGTAAATAAAGTTACTTTTTACTTTAAAATTTGTTATGGTCACTCTACTATCTGTTACTCGTATAAAAAAAACATAATTAATTTGTTTATTTATTTGTGTACTTGCGCCTGAGTGAAGATGGATATCAGTGAATTTATAATAGAGAAGATGGACATTAGTGAAATTATAATAGAGAACGTAAAGAATTATGTGTTCTTGTATAATTCATTGTAGTCAACAAATGAGCAAAAAGTAAACAACTTCATCAGCTGTTTTATAATTTCGTCGGTATTGTGTTCCATACGACGAATTTTCGCGGCTCATTTTGTCGCCGCGTAGGGCGAAATTCGTCGTTCGCTCCAATTGTGTTCCTAGCATTTCGCTGCTCACATTTACTTGCGAAGTGGCCCGTTACTCCGCACACAAAACATTTTCCGTTGAATTTTTTCTTGTTACTGTTGTTGCTTGGTCTCTTCTCGTTCTTGCTTTTCACCGTTGACTTGGCCGCACATGCCCTTTCTGTTGTCAAGTCAACAACCCTTTTCCCCTCCTCGAGAAGTTTTTGCTTTATAGCAGATAGAGAAGGAAGATCGTCGCGCGTTTCTATTGCTATGACGAAATTCTCATATGCGCTGGAAAGGCTTGACAACAGCATAATTACCAACAACTCCTCCTGAAACTGAATTCCCGTCTCCTTTAACTTCTCATATATCTCGGAGAATTCATTGATGTGCTGCACCATACCACCTCCTTCTTTCATTTTCAGATTCACTAATCTTTTATACAACGATACCTTCTGTAATGGACCTCGAGGCATATAAGTTTCCTCCAACTTCTTCCATGCTTCATGTGAAGTAGTACAGCTCCTTATGTACCCCAACTGTGTTGGCTTCACACATAGGAATATGGACGCTAACGCCTTTTCATCCTCACGCAAGCACTGCTCCTCTCGTTCCTTAGAATCTGGCCTCTTTGATTGTCCACTTACAATCTTCCATTGGTCACTATGGATTAGGATGCTGCGCATTTGGATGACCCAACAATCATAATTGTTTTCGTCCAACTTGTCAACCTGGAAATTCGGTGCACTCATCTTTATTAATTTAGTCAAACGATTTATTTATTCTTTTATCCGCGCAATTTAAGACACCTGGGCCCATAACCTGATGAAAACACTTTGTGTTGTTCGGTTTAAAACAGAGTTTATTGAATATAAAAGAACAAAAGAAAAACGACTTGACTTCAGGAGTTTAAGTAAGAGACTAAACAAATTTATTTACACGAACACACATCAACTGATTGTGTGTCAATCTAACATCATACATGTTGCTATGAGGGTTGCCATTAGAATATTTCATCACTATCCATTGCGAAATTCAAATACAAAATTTGAAACAATTCATCAAAATATCGAATATCGGGAGGTACCGTAATACGGGGGCTCTACACAGACGTGGACCTGCAAACACAATTTTCTGTCTTAGGCTGTACTATCCATTACGAACTTCAAATACCAAATTTGAAACAATTCCGGTGAATAATGTCGCTAAAATCATCCAAATACCGAACATAGGGAGATACCGTTATATGGGAGCTATACGAAGACGTGGACCTATACAGACAATTTTCTGTCTTAGGCTCTACTATCCATTACGAACTTTAAATACCAAATTTCAAACAATTCCGCTTAATGAATTCACTAAAACCATCAAAATACCGAATATCGGGATGACCGTTATATGGGGACTATACGAAGACGTAGACCTGCATAGACAATTATCTGCCTTAGACTGTAGTATCCATTACGAATTTTAAGTACAAACTTTGAAACAATTCCGGTTAATAATATCGCTAAAAACATCAAAATAGCGAACATCGGGAGGTACTGTTGTATGAAGTATGTCGCTAAAATCATAAAAAGACCGAATATCGAGAGGTACTGTTATATGGAGAATACACGAAGACGTGGACCTGCAAATACAATTTTCGGTTTAGGCTGTGAATAACTTCGCCAAAATCATGAAACTACCGAATATCGGGAGGTACCGCTATGTGGGGGCTATATGACGACATGGACCTGCATAGGTAACATTTGTCATAAGCCATTACAATATTCAAATGCGAAACTTAAAAAAATCGGTAATAATGAAAATAAAATCATCAAAGTACGGAATATGAGGAGCTACCATTATATGGGGGCTATGTGAAGACAATTTTCTGTCATAGAAAATTGTATCCATTACGAACTTCAAATACTAACTTTGAAACAATTCCGGTGAATAAATTCGCTAAAACCATCAGAATACCGAATATCGGGAGGTAACGATATATGGGGGCTATACGACAACATGGAACTGCATAGGTAACATTTGTCATAAGCCATTATAATATTCAAATCCGAAACTTAAAAAAAAATCGGTAATAATGTAGATAAAATCATTAAAATACCGAATATCAGGAGGTACCATTATATGGGGGCTATATGAAGACGTGGACCTGCACAGACAATTTTCTGTCGTTTAAGATAGTATCTATTGCGAACTTCAAATGCTAAATTTAAAACAATTCCGGTGAATAAATTCGTTAAAATCATAAAAATACCGAATATCGGGAGGTACCTTTAAATGGGGGCTATACGAAGACGTGGACCTGCATAGACAATTTTCTGTCTTAGGCTGTAATATCCATTACGAACATCAATTACCAAATTTGCAACAATTCCGGTGAATAAATTTGCTAAATTCATCAACATACCGAATATCGGATGGCACTGTTATATGGGGGCTATACGACCACATGGACCTGCATAGGTAACATTTGTCATAAGCCATTATAATATTCAAATCCGAAACTTAAAAAAAATCGGTAATAATGTAGATAAAATCATCAAAATACCGAATATCTGGAGGTACCGTTAAATGGGGGCTATACGAAGACGTGGACCTGTATAGACAATTTTCTGTCTTAGGCTGTTGTATCCATTAGGAACTTCAAATACCAAATTTTAAACAATTCCGGTGAATAATGTTGGCAAAATGATCAAAATAACGAATATCGGGAGGTACCGTTACATCGGGGCTATACGACGACATGGACCTGCATAGGTAACATCTGTTATAAGCCATTACAATATTCAAATATTCGACTAGTAACAATGCTGATATCATCCATATAGAGCTGGTACAGACTCCTGCTACAATAGAGTATATCAGAGAGATACGTCGTCTCCCTGATTTAGTAAACAAACTGCAGGTTTGTGATGGATACCCGGTACACTATGTATCATGGGTTCATTCAGTTGAGGGAATCTTAGCAGATTTCTCAGTGGTAAAGGGAAAACCTCTTTACCATGTAATATATAATTCAGAAAATTTGCCGGCCTATTCATACACTATATTTGTTTGCCACTGGTTAAATATTAAAAAGTGCCTGTCATTACATAATAATATTGAAGAGTTCCTGTCATTAAATTGCCACTAAAAGTTGATTGGCGTTCACAAGATCACCGTCGACAAAATTCACCGCTATCCACAACAAGGAACCCAAAATTTTTCGTCATACCCACAGATGAATACAAATGGGAGTGGACCCTTCACTCCAAATTAAGAATGTGAAGTTTATAAATAGACCAAATCCTTTTAGAAAAATGAACTGAAAACTATCCGTGCAAGCAGAAAAAGCTTTATCATACTCTTCCAGAAAAAAAAAAAGAAAAACAAGACTTACTTAACGAACAAGATAAATAACAATCAAATGATGAAAAATCTTAGGATTTTTTTGGAAACGGCCAACATTAACATCATTCCTGGTATTAATCAGACAGTTTCTATTGCGTAACGAAAGTTGTGTTCGTTTTATATTAGTTATCCAATGGATGCGTCGCTTTCAATGGAATCTACAGCCCAAATTTTAGCTTCCGTCTCTGGCAATCTGCAATTATTTCTAATGAATGATTATTCGGATATCCCGTTGACCTTTTGGTAAGAGCAGATCTTTATTCGAAGATCCTGCTACAGGGAATTCACACTAATTATGAGGACTCTTGATATCTACGGTCTTTGATTGGATCATTACAAGTTGTTCTCTCCATCAACATCTTAAGAGGGACTTCTCCGTTTTTGGGAACTGAACAACGTTTCCAAATGTCGCCCACAGACCAGTTTTGTGAAGCAAATTATAAACGTACCAAAATCGTGTTTCAGGAGGCAGGTACGTTGTCTGTCTTTCCCTCAAGGCAGACCCGAAATAATTGTTTACGACAATTTCTTCGAAAAGAAACATCTTTTCTTCAAAAGTCACAAATCAATGCACTCTTCGACCAATTAGTTAAAGAGTATTTAGATTTGAACCACATGAGGCCTATTGCTGCCGCGTCAACAAACACTACGGTTTGTTACACCTCCATATAGTGACAAATCCCAACAAGTAGACTATCAATCTTCGATGGACTTTCAACGCCTCGAATAATACCTCCAATGGGAAAGTGTATATGAAATTATTTATCTGGGGTGGAGACCATTTAAATTTGTATACAACTCCGACATCACAAAGATGTATCGCAAAATTAAGGAAGCCCCGTTAAAGACAATTTCTTTTCCACGGTTGGAACTTTGCGGAGCCGTTTTGGCCTCCAAATTATTAAAAAATATTGTAGATTCAATTGGCATTTCATTTTACATAATTTATTGTTTGTCTTATTCTACATTTGTCACCTCCTGGCTCAAAAAAAATCGATCCTTCCATTTGTTGCCAACCTTTTTAGCGAAATGCATGAGATTACAGACGTAAGTAATTGATATCACGTACGCCTGCTTTTCGAGCTTGCCTCATATAATCTTTGGTGGCAGGGAGCACATTGGCAACGCTGAAATAGCTCTCAGTAGGATTAATCCTTTTTCTCTCCATGACACCGAAATTGACATGAGTGCTAACAAGGCTTAAGTCAATTTTATCAATAATTATTGTGACCCCTCTGAAGATGTCCCTTCACTAGATAGGGGTTTTCGAGTCATCTTCTATATTTTTAAATTTTTATTAAAATCAACATTATTAAATGTCAAACATGTTTCTTGGACAAAAAACGATCTTGATATCAGATCATGGTTGCCCTCCCTCTAAAGAGAACGGTATAATTTAGACCGTTCGCCACTACTGGTGTTGATTTTGCATATCCTCCCACTTCACAGAAATTAGGACGGATTCTGTTTGCATGAGACTATCCTACGGCCAATTGTAAAATTATTTGAGCTAATATAATTGTCATAGGTCTTCCTGCTAGACTCGATTGATTTTCGAACTATGACAATTGTGAAGCGATTTACTGCTTTTAATGGTCATTCAGTCAAATCTTCCCAATATTATCGTTACTACATCCACTCTATTTTTCAGAAAGATGGAAAATTTAAGAATGATACTTGAAACTCTCCCGGTTATGATGAGGAACGCGATCTCGAACCCATTACTGCCCCCTTCTCCGATGAGCCAATAGTCACAGGGCCTCTCCCTTTCAGAGTCCTCTTGGACCCATGTGTAGGACATATCATAATTTGTGGGTCACTGGCTGACAGCCTTACGCTATGCCCCGTGTTTTCCACAAACTAACAAAGGTTAAATTACTCGCAAACAACTTCATGTGTAGAATTTCAGACAATTCCATTGAAAAATCTGGATATAATTAACAGAATACCGAATATCAGGCGTACAGTTAAAGACTGATAAAGCCCATCTTCGAACTTGACCTGTCTGCAGACAAAAAAAGAGCTGTCGAAAATGTTAGCTTCCTATTTTAATTCGTTTTGACTGTAGCGTGATTACAACAGACGGACAGGGTTAAATCGTCTTAGAATTTTACGCTGATCAAGAGTACATATACTTTGGTGAGTCCAGTCGCATTCTTGAAAGAATCCACAGTGATATATGTGATCCGCGAACATGGGATGGTCACAGAGATTTTGTAAGCTTCATAGAAGATTATATCCAGTTCCCATTCATATATCTTCTCAAAAGAATATCAGATATCTTTATTCAAATTTGTCGAATTTGAAGCAATGGCTACGGCAATGCATAATACCTCGATATCAGCAGTAACTGTAGACCAAGGTACAGAACGTCTTTCAAACAAACAAAGGAATATTTTAGAAGAAAAACAATTCAGCTTTAACACACAGTTTCTTATACCCCACAGCAAAACAGGGTTGCTGAGAGATTTAACCACACTTTGGTTGAAAAAGTAAGGTCTATGCTTATAGAATCTGATTCTCCGACAGAATTATGGGTTGAAGCAGCCTTAACAGCAACATATCTTAAAACTAGAAGCTCCTGCAGATCTCTTTCTAACAAAAAAAAAAAAATACCTGCCGAGTTGTGGTACAAGTTTAAGCCTAACATTTCAAAACAAAGACTTTTTTGATGTAACGCATTTGTTTGAAAAAATCTGGATTCAAAATCAAAAGAAATGGTAATGATGGGTTATACGATTGATGAATACAGATTGTGGAATCAAAAAATCCGAAACATAGCGATGTTATGCTGTTTCTGAAGCTCTTTAGTTTAGAGGAATTTTATAGATTTGAACGTTCTAGATGAGAATAAACCTGTTACAATTTATGAGGATAACAGAGGATGTATCGCATACGCCAAAATTCTGAGAAAAAGTCAAAACATATTGATATGAAGTATCGCTATATACGAAATTATGTAGCCAAATGAATTGCAAGCCGCAGACATGTTTACAAAATCATTGGATTTCGAGATGAATTGCAATAGAGAAGGAGTGATTGACAGGTATGTTGTGACGCTCTAAATATATACAAAACGTAAAATATGCTGAGCTTAATAACGAAATAAATGATTAGTCTCAAGATTCACTCGAAACAATAAAGTTGTTTTCAATTTGATAAACCAAATAAAATTTGTGTTATCTTTCAAGTTTAACTCCGAAGAGTTAAACATATAATTGGCGCAGTCGAAAAAAAAAACTTACAGAGATAATCGTACTAACCAGAAAATCGGGAACAATCACAGAAGAATATTCATCACTTAGCAAGGACTCTCGTAAAAACTGATAATTTTATCTGATAAATTGCCCACAAAAATCTTAAGAAGTCGCTCAAATCAGAGGGAATTTATTTTCCAGACGGATAGGGAGCAGCAGTTGAAGAAATTCTATTTATGAGCAAAAAGCTGCAAAAATCATTTGACGCAAACAGAGACCTAGACGACATGGAGGAACTACAGGCACAAATCACAAAGTTCCAGGAAGTAATAATGCAGCAGGAACAAATGATCCTGCAGCAACAACAACAGATCCAACAACATACCCATCAACAAATCAACAACGAAACTAACAATTTTCTCTTATCCCCCAGAGATATTTTGGAGCAATTTAGACGATTGAAACCGTTGGAGCCGGACAACCTGATCCAGAGACCACAATCAACTTATGTGGCAACAACGATGGACTATTAGAATACGGACTACAAATCATAACAAACGAAAAAATCGATGCCAAATATTCATACCTAATCAGGCAATTTGGAAATAAACCATCCTGGGATATAATTAAGACAACCCTTAAGCACCATCTACAACCCCGAAAGACATACTCGTATGTGTTCAATGAATGCAGGTTGGCGAGGCTAAGGAACCTAAACGAACTATTTACCTTTTTTGAAAAATCGAAACACGAGTTGGCAAAAATATATGATTTCGATACCACTAAGCCAGATATATATTCACCCTCATGTGTAGATCGCGATTTTGTAAATATTATGATAGGGAAAATAGACGGACCGTGAGGGCACATCTAAGCGGACAGGAAAAGATGATGGATATAATTCCAAAATACACTAAACTAGGGCTACTCTATGATAGGAGGACAATTCACTATAGCCACAGAATATTAACCAAAAAAACCGACGAACAAAATTCAGGAAGCAACAGGGAATCAGAAAAAGAAAAATGGAAAGTACCTACTGGTTCCAAATTTTCTCAGAAAAACAAACATTTCAACAAATTCCTTACTACTCCCAATATTAATAATGAAAAAAAACTATATACAAAAAACACAACATACTAACACAACAACTCACAAAACAAACGGTTCAGCCCAAACTAAACTCTCACATATGAGCGTAGACACCCAGCAGTCAAATTCCCCGTTATTCATGGAGTTAGAAGCAATCCAAGACACACTAGATGATCAAGAGGAAGTACATTTTTTAATGTGCCCTCAAGAACAAAATTACCAATAGGATCGATAACGATAGGTAAACAAAAAATTAGATGTTTGATAAATACTGGCTCAACAACCAGTATTCTAAAAAATAACATATTGAAAGAACAATTCCCCCAAAAAGCTTTAGAAAAACCGCACTTTTACAAGACACTCAACGGACTGAATAGGGTAGATTACGTCGTAACCTTTTCCTAGTGAATTCAAGTACCCATGGACACTCCAATGGAAGCTCATAGAGTTTGTAAACGACAACTTCTCCGGCATAATTGGCCAAAATTTTTTAAAAGCTTTGAAAATTGTTATAAACTGTGACCAGTAGTGCATCGATATTTTGGGGTCCAAATTATTTTTTGAAGAATACAACTATCCAAGTGAAATTGAAAGTATTTGCATATTAGACCCAATGGAAATAAATGAAATTTCACAAAAATTCAATTTTGATCATCTCAATTATGAGGAAAAAGAAACAATCCAGCAATTGCTTTCAAAATTTAAGGACCTTTTCTTTAAAGAAGGAGATATACTTTCAGCAACGGACGAAGTCCAACATGAAATTACTACCACAGTAGATAAACCTCTTTACTCAGAGATATACAAGTACCCTCAAGTGCACGAAACAGAAATAAATCGAAAAATTCGAGATATGCTTAAACAAAGAGAAGAAGCAACTCTCCTTATAATGTAGATAGCGGAAAAGAAATTAGACAACTCGGGCAAAAAGAAATACAGACTCGTCGTCGACTACCGAAAACTAAACGAATTTACGGTAGATGATAAATATCCTATCCCAAACCTTAACTCTCTGTGTCCTCTACATCGACGATATCCTCGTGTTTAGCACATCCTTGGAGGAACATATAACCATCCTCGGAAAAATCTTTAAACTTTAGAGAAAGGCAAATTTAAAAATTCAAGTCGACAAATGTGACTTTCTAAAAAAAGAGACACAATTTTTAGGCCATGTCCTTACCACTCGTGACATCAAGCCAAATCCGGATAAAACATCCATAATACGAAAACCTAAACAAATCAAATCTTTCTTAGGAATGACAGGCTTTTACAGAAAATTCGTAAAAGATTATGCGAAAATCGCATTTCCCATGTCCAAATGTCTCAAGAAAAACGAGAAAATTAATGCCTACGACCCGGCATATCTCGTTGCATTCGGAAAACTAAAAGATCTTGTTACTAACTCGCAAATATTGAGATACCCTGATTTTCGCAAGAAATTTAAAGTAACAACTGATGCAAGTAACTTCGCACAGACCCTATTTGTTCGGCAGGGAATTCGATCTAGAAAGAGACCATCAACCACTTAAGTGGCTAATGACCAAATATACAGGGAAAGATATAAACCCCAGATTACAGAGATGGCTAATAAACCTAGGAGAATATAATTTCACAATAGATTATATAAAGGGCAAAAACAATTTTATTGCAGATTTCCTAAGTCGAATAAAAGACGACGAAATAAACCATTGGGAAGATGAAGGAAAGGAAATACAGGTGAAGATATAGAAATAGAACAACCAGATTGCGAAAATTCAATACATGATGAACACGAAAACGCCTCAATAGAAGTACAAACCGTCTACTCTCAAGAGGAGGACCTAGGATACAATATACCTATTCTAGAAACGGTTGTCAATAGATTTAAAGTTGAAATTATCTTAATAAAAGAAAAAAGAGAAACTGTTACGACAATCTTCGGGAAAAAGAGGATTTTCATAGAAAGAAGCGATATAACCGACGGATATGTGATCGACATTCTACGAAGAGAAGTAACAAAAGGAAAAATAGGAATCTACTCCTACCTCAGTGACCATAAATATTATCAAGTTTTTAGAATCTTAGAGAATGAGTATTCTGCAAATCCACATGTTAATTTCGTCAAATGCACCAAAAAAGCAAGAGACATAGAATCTGAAGACGAACTAAAAACACAAATCGCACTTTTTCATAAAAACAAAAGCGGACATTGTGGTATAACGGCAACATACGAAAAACTGAAAATGATCATATACAACCCAGACCTCAAAACCCAAATATTTAAAATCATAAATAACTGCGAAATTCGCACTGCAGGAAAATACGATAGAAATCCTATCAAAAATAAATTCCTATTCACAGAAATTCCATTAAACATTAATGAAACTGTCCATGTTGACACATATGTGAATTCCAAGTAAGCATTTATCATATTTCTGGATGAGTTTTCTAAACACGCCGTCGCTTTCCATTTAGAAGACCGGAACAGCCTAACCCTAGTAAGAAATTGAGATTATATATTTCAGTTACCGGAAAAATGAAGAAACTTGTTGCTGATAACGAATTCAACAACATTAATGTAAAGGAATGTAGAATAGAGGGCATACAAATACACTTTTCAAAGCCCAATAGCCATACGGGTAACTCTGATGTAGAAAGACTAAATAATACGCTCACAGAGAAAATAAGAACTCTTAATTTAGAAGAAAAGTTTCCAATAAGGGAACAACTATCTAAGGCTATAGAGCAATATAATAATACGTATCATTCAACCATTAAAGACACACCGCACAACGTTCACTACGGACTTGTTGAAAAGAGCATAATTAGAGACCGTTTAGAACATCAAAAGCAAAAAATAGTAAGACTAAATGCAAATAGGGAAAACTATGAAGAAACTAGAGATGAAGAAGAACCGAAATTTAGGAAACATAAACTCACAAGAATACACGAATCTAATATAAAAAGACCCAATAAATTCTCATCAGAACCAATTTCAGACAATGATCCTGCTAGTAATACTAATAACCCAAATAACAATCTCGGGAGCGGACCTCAAAATAACCCCAACTGACAACGATAACGGACATACCATCCTAAATACATTTGAAACTAAGATCGTAAATGAAACCAAAATAGTCCTACATGTAATACAACCAATAGAAATTCTCGACATTATTGATGCTCTAGAACAAAACACAATGAACCTAGATAGAAGCTACAAGAATATAATAAAACTCCAAATAAACATGCTTAGAACAAAACTAAGGTCTATCATGCCATCAAATAATAGATATAAACGTGGTCTTCTAAATGCCATAGGAACAGCCCATAAATGGCTTTTTGGAATTATGAACGATGACGACAGGCAAATTATTTTACAAAAATTAGACATTGCTAATAGTAACAATCATAGTATTGTACAAACAATCAATGAACAAGTCACTACTAATAATCATTTCAATGATAGCCAATGTTTAATAAAAGATAGTATTTTAGACGACAAAAAAATTAATAATGCAATAAACACTATTCAAACTCCAAACTCAGAGATAAGAAGCGAATTGTTACTTAATGAACAACTGATCAAATTAAAAGTTTTAGAAAACAAAGTCGACCAGATCATAGAAACATATATTCTGCCAAACACAATATCTTTCATCCCTCCATATTAACATCTGAAGAAATAGACAAATACAATATAGACTTTTATAAGTTAAGCCTGATAAAAATGGGTGTAATACTATACAACAATAACTGTCTAATATTTTCAATAAAAATACCCATAACCTATCCAAAACACATTGTGAAAATAATTATTCCTATACCTAACCATAAGTTCTACGAAATAGAAGAAAAACAAGAAATGTTTGTAAACATTAATAATATATCTTATACTTACGATGAAGATAAAAATCTAAAAGATCTAGTACTATCAAAGAATTGTATATTTAAAGGAAACTGTAAATTAATTTTTAACAATAACACCTCTTTCGAACTATTTGACGATGAAACTATTATTATTAAAAATGCTCGCAATACGAAAATTAACAACAGCTGTAACCAAAACACAAGTAATTTATTAAATGGAAATAACATTTAAATGTTCTCAAATTGTAAAATCACTATACAAAATGAAAAATGTTCAAATCAAAAAGAAAATTACTTCGAGACAACAAAACATTCACAAATAAAATAACTTTTAATGATATTATACTTAGCAATACTAAAAATATTGAAATGATTGAAGAATTAACACAACACCAACGCTATTCCCTAATCGTGGTCGTATTTGTAGTGACGGTAACCGGTATGATAGTAATAATTTATGTATTCAAAGGAAAATCCATAAATATAAAAGTTAAATAAAAAATTCAGGAGAATTCTTCCACAAGGGGGGAGGAGTTACGTATCCGTACCCCACCGATCTCTACGCCACTGCAAACATCGACCACATAATTGCAAAATATGTATCAAATATCAATAAGAACAACTCAGCGAAAACTAGCGTCAACAACTGAATGTGCTTCCGCTGGTTTTCGACTGACATACAAAACGTAAAATTTGCTGAGTGGACATTTCCACCAAGCAACCCAAAGCTTAATAATACAATAAATGATTAGTCTTAAGATTCACTCGAAACAATAAAGTTATTTTCAATTTGATAAACCAAATTATATTTGTGTTATCTTTCAAGTTTAACTCCTAAGAGTTAAACATACAATTCGCGCGCATTTTTTTAATACTTATTTTTGTAGAATTTTTTTTTCTTTACTTCAAATTTGATTCTCCTTCGTGAACATACCAGTTTTAAAGTTTGTTCTCTAATTAATAAAACTTATAAAAAAATAAATAAATACCTCGTTTTATCTTTGCAAGAATATTATAAGACGTTGTTTTTATAAAAATAAAAGATAAGTGAAAAAGCTGTAAGTTCGGCCGGGCCGAACTTTATATACCCTCCACCATTTCGAACGAATTTGGCAATTTTCCAAAGAATAAAATCAGTTAAAACCTCAAAATACTGAATGTAGGTATTAAATAAGGGTCTACACGACGACGTGGATCTGCACATCCGGTTAATAACGTCGCTAAAATCATCAAAATACCGAATATGGTTATATGGAAGCTATACCAGAACGTGGACCTGCACAGACAACTTTCTGTCATAGGCTAAAGTATCAATTTCGAACTTTAAATCCCAAATTTGAAACAATTCTGATGAATTTTGTCGCAAAATTATCAAAATACCGAATATCGGAGGTACCGTTATATGGGGGCTATATGAAGACGTGGACATGCACAGACAATTTTCTGTCATAAGCTGTAGCATCCATTACGAACTTCACGTACCAAGTTTGAAATATTCCTGGTGAAAAATGTCGCCTAAATAAAAAAAATACTAACATGAAAAGCGTACCATTATATGGGGGCTGCACCAAATCGTGGAACAACATGGCCTATTTTCAATACCAAAAGTCCTGCAGACATAGTATACATTAAAGTAACATTTTATCATCCTACTTCAGTGTGTTCAGAGCTAGAGTGTTTTTCACACCCGGATAGCATACGGACATCGCTAAATCGACATAGAATTTTGTTCTGACCAACAATATTTATACTTCATGGGGTCTAAAATGTATATTTCGAGGTGTTACAAACAGTATGACAAACTTAATGTACTCCTCCTTACAAAATACCGAATTTAGCCTTTATAGTTGGGTCTATACGACGTGGACCTGCACAGACAATTTTCTGTCATTGGCTATAGTATCCATTACGAACTTCAAATACGAAAGTGAAACAATTTATGTTTTTATGTTTTTCGGAAGCTAGTGTAATTTACACAGACGGATAGCTGTTGTTGTGGTAATTCAATTTCTAGTGATTCAGCTTTTTGTTGTTTCTTAATTTTTGAATAGATCATAATAATTCGATAGGTGGTTACAAATTTTAAATATAAAAATATTACAGAGAATACAAAAATTATGCTTGCAATTATAATATAAATTAATTTATTATTGCTTGATACAATTGTGACGATATCTTCATGTTTTATACTTTTTACTTTTGTTATTTTAAGAGGATTGTACAATTGGGTTAGGTCGATTTGAGGTGATAACTTATTTTTGTATAGATTGATATCATGTATTTGTAGTTCACAGTTCTTAATTCTAATAGTTTTGTTTCCTTGTATATTTAATTTTGTATTTAATTGACTATTTTGTTTTAAAGGTGTATCTTAGTTTCTAAGTTACAAGTATGTCAGGTTCAACATATTTTATAATTTCTGTTGTTACAATAGGCTTAAAATTACAAATTGGTGTTGTATGCAACAAAATTTTGGAAATACATTCATCATTAATTTCTAATTTTTTATCAGTATAAATTTTATTGTTCATTTCAAGATAAGATGAGGTGTTCGTGTGTTCTAATTGGTATCCATTCTGATCGGGATAATGGGATAATTTTAAAGTTGTTAAAAGTTTTAAAGTTAGTGGGAATATGTGAAATCATAAGTATAATGTTTTCTCGGTAATTGATCCATGTCGAGGTTTTTATTAGTAAAATATTTCTGTTATTTATATTTTCCAACTTGTCGTAATTTAACCATTTGGGATTAAACAGTCCTAGTCTGGACATTTGCATACACATTTCAATGTCTTCTTCATATTCTATAAACTGCATTAAATCAAATATGAATTTTGCGATTTATTTCTAATTTTTCGATGTTGTCATTAACTTGATTTATAACGTCATTAATTTCATGTAACTGTATTGAATTGTGCGCCATGCGAGTGTGCGAGTTTTTCTTGAAATTTAATTCAATCTTCTTCATCCAATGTTCCAAACAGAAACTTAAAGATTGATCCTGCAATACTAAAAAGTCCTCGTTTTTGTCTAATGTCCTTATGAAATGTTAAACAATGTGTTAATGCCAAAATCGTGGGAGAAAGGAAAATTAGGATATTTTCTTTTCTCCTTCTGGCATCTCAGGTTTTCCTGATTCTTTTTCAATTATTTTCCTCACACACTTTGACATTGCCGCTTACTTATTCTTATATGTATGCGTTCTGCTTTCATTTTCGAAACATGTCGTCTGTGCTTTCACGGACTTTTTCCTTTTTTCTCTTTTTACTTACTTTCAATTCAACAATTGTTACAAGCGGTAAGAATTCGTTTCAAAAAACCTAAAATTATCAAAATAAAGGATATTACTATATTGTTTAATTCAACACTCTAATCCTTTTGTGTTTTTATTCCCTTCTTTTCTTCCTATACAACCTGAAATCCATCTGGAAGAAATATTGTGTTTCCACCAATATTTCTTTGGTTCGGTTTCTAAGCGCCTTCATTTTCTACAGGAAAATTACCGACGAATCCCTGGTATTTTCATTTGGTGTTTCCACCAATATTTCTTTGGTTCGGTTTCTAAGCGCCTTCATTTTCTACAGGAAAATTACCAACGAATCCCTGGTATTTTCATTTGGTCCTCCACGAACCGGATTTTAGCTTAAACCGAAAGTTCTGTTCCAGTTTGGATTAAAAACTTCGTTATTCTTATTTTTCTTCAACATTAAGGTAAGTTTGTGCCTTCGTTCTTTTACTATAAAAGTGCAAATTTTTCTGAAAATAAAAAGTGCATTTGTCGTCGGCAAAACATCATTTCGTTCAATACGCGTTTTCGGTGGAAGAGTGTAAATCATTTTCGATTTTTAATATCTTAAGAGAACAGTGCAAACTCCGATTGGGCAGTGATTTATTGTTTCTCTCGCTTTACTTATCACATCTCATCCATATGTGTATAGGGTTCACCAATTCGAAAATTGACCTTTAGTACATCTTAGTATTTCACTAAACATAGAAGTCGCCAATTCGTTTTTTGGTATCCGTTGAACCGATTATTAACTGATTACCTTCATTCGAATATTTTTATTTTTTGCTTTCTGCATTGTATTTTACAATAGTTCTCAATAGTATTTTACGTGAATAATTATATTACATTGATAGTGTTTAAGTAAGAATGTTTATGAAATATAGTTTATTAAACAAAGGTCAGATTTGTGACCAAAATTATCCTTAAAATCTGCATACTCCTTAATGTTACATCCTTGTTACATTTGTGTTGCAGATTTTAACGATAGTTAATTCGTTAAGTTGTTTGACGTTTTCCCCACCTCTCATCATCACTGTTTTTTTTTTCCATTTTGGGATCTCGAAACGCAAACTACGCTTTTTTGTAAGCTGCGCATATTGTTGCAAAAACAGGTAAAATTGTTACCAAATTTATATATTTTATATTTAATAAACCAAACTATTTGACTCTTGGTCAAATATAATTCAAATTCTAAAATTAAAGTGTTTTATTTTGGTTTTCTTTTATTTACATTGGCGTAAACATTGGTCTCTTCGAGCCGCGTATTGAGTCGGTGTTGTTGGAGCCACTTCTAATTGGTTTGTTTGCTCTTTTTTAAACAGCAAAACAAAACATCCCCCCTACAGTCCTTTCATCATCAATCCACTTTCCTACTCATACATTTGATCTCATCAAAAACCAGGTACGTAAAGTGTTTCAAGTGAGAATAATTAAAAAGTAAAAAGAAAAGCGAGAGTGAAAATAACAATAGTGTCGTTGATTTTGTGTGGCCGTCTTACAACGCGTCGCGCACCCCCTCCCGTATCGATCGGTGCTTTACCCCCGACATACATTGTAATTACAAGTGAAAAAGAAAATAAATAAAAAAAATATAATAATAACCAAACATAACCAAAAGGGACTAACTTCCATTTATATTATTTGGAAAAAATCGCATTTAATCCCTTTAAAAGAGTGACAACAGTGCATAATTATAAATCAATTTTGCAATAAAAAATTAATTCATATATTTGTGCAAAAATATTTGGGTTTTTGCATTAAGTAATTGTGCCGAAATTGATTTAAAATACCCTCCTATTAATTTGCATAAAAATCCCTTTACGTTTGTTTGGTTATTAGCAAGTGACAACGGCATACATCTATTTATTTGTAACGACAACAATAAACCAACATACGTACATACACGTACGCTCATCTAGTTGAGACGATCAGCCGTTCTGTTGTGTGGTCGGTCTGTTGGTCGTTTGTGCGGTCGATCTGTCGCTTGCCTGCTTGGTGGTTGATGACCACTCACATATTGGTGTGTGTGTGTTATTTTCTTTTTCGCATGAGTTGTGATTACCCTGTGGGAAATTTTGTTAAATACACGTAACAAAAATAAAATAATTATATTGAAATATTTTATAGTAAATATTTTTGAACTTGATTCGGGGAAATTGTTTAAATATTTTTTGGAAATTAAAAATTCGTTTGCACGCTACAATCGGTCGATTCGACTTTTAATTAATGAAGTGATTTTTAGACCGTTTTGTAATAAAAAAAAAACAAATTTAATTGAAATTTTCGAAATTTTTAAAATTTGATTAATTGGCTATTGTGGAATTTCGTCCACAGTCACCCTACAATCGGTAGTAGCGACCACATAGAGATATTTTAGCAAAATTAAATTATAAAATTTCGATATTTTCGTTGGAAAATAATAATTTTAGTTAAAAATTTTAAATATTTTAACATTTCGTTAGAAATTTTTTAAGTTTTAATTTTAAAAGATATATTTGAACGTGAAAATATATATGTTTGAAGCTTAAATATATATTTTTATATTTTTGAAAATTTATATTCACACATATATATATATATATATATATATATATATATATATATATATATACATATATTTGATTTTTGAATCAACCGTTTTTATTTTTTGTTTTTTCTCGCTTTTTCTGTGGTTTTCGATTGTTTTTAAAATTTTTTTTGATAAACTTCGTTTAAGTTCTGCTGAATTTTTGAAAGCGTGTGTGTTTAGATACGTATTGAGATACTCTAAATCGCTTACTGTCGACTCTATACTGAGTTGTATTAAAGTTTGAGTATTTTTCTTTGAATTTTTGGTCCGTATTGTCGATTTTAATTCCGCTGAATTTTAATTCGAGTGATTGTAGCAAGCTTTTATAATTCAAAATGCCAATCACTCCATTAGATCTCTTCATTAGAGCTTCTGATGCTCTAGTTAAATTCGAGGCTCATTATAATGCGCTAAATTCTGAAGAGATTGATCGATACGACTTAGAGGTTCGTAGTGAGGAAATTCAGAAACTTTGGGCACAGGCACATGATATGTTTGGTAAGTGCTTAGATTATTTAATGTCTTCCGTTGACGCCAAGAAAGAAGATATTGATTCGGTGGATAGTAAGTATGAGGTTTCTTATCAGACTTACTTAAGATGTTTGTCCGCAATTAGACGAAAGCTAGGGCAGCTAAAAAGAAGTCGTGAAGCTTCTGTAAATTCAACTTTAGATGGTTCGGTTGTTTCTCTTGGGCAACAATCTGTTTCAACTCCACTAGAATCTAGAGTTAATATCAGTTCGTCTACCCAAGCTTCGCACGAAGTTGGAATTCAGGTGGATTCAGTGGCGCCCTCCGTTAAAAGTTTTGATTTTGGTCCCATACAAAGTGATAGCGTTTATAATCTTGCGCTTCCGCCATGTGATACGGATGTTTTTGAGGGTGATTTTCATTCTTGGCCAACATTTAGAGATTTATTTACGGCCGTTTATATTAATAATGCGAGATTGAGCGATATTGAGCGGTTATGTCATTTGGTTCGGAAGACTAGTGGAGAAGCTCGAGAGATCGTTTCTAAATTTCCATTAACTAATCGTAGTTTTGTTCTCGCATGGAAATCTTTGAAAGAAACCTACGACAATCCCCGTGTTATTGTACACAATCAATTGAAAATTCTTTTCTCTCTTCCGGTGATTGATATTGAAACCAGTTCAAATCTTAAATCCTTGCAGCGTGGCATAAATGGGTGTTTGTCGGCTATGTCCATTTATGACTAAAGACTTAGATGGGTTTTTGTCCGAACGCATTCGGACCTTAATGTGTCTGCACGACATGAGGAGTAATGATCCAACCAAGCGCACGACCAAAAAAGTACAGTCTCATTTTACCAATACAGATTCTTCTGCGCCTTCTCAACCCACGAGTGAATCAAATTCTAGAAAATCAGGATGTGTACTTTGTCCAAATAAAAACCATCGGTTGTTCGAATGTTCTCGATTTAGAAGTCTGTCAGCTTCTGATCGGTATAAGTTAGTAAAACGTCATTATTTGTGTGTGAATTGCCTTCGAAAAGGACACGAAGTAAAAAAGTGTGATAGTAATCGTCATTGTTCGAAATGTAATCAACCTCATCATACTTTATTACATCGTATTGATGCCAATTCTAATAATTCCGCTCCCGTGAACTCAATTGCATCAAATAGTTCGTCCGTCCATCCTCCTTTGCCAATAGAACAAAGTCTACCATCTACATCAGCTGGGTGTGTACCTCGTCAGGCTTTTCACTTAGCTCAAAACAAATCGGTGTTGTTAGGAACAGCAATGGTTACAATTGTCCTCCATGGCTTTTCTTATTCTGCAAGGGCGCTTATAGATCCAGCATCTGAGTCCTCTTTCTTATCTGAGCGGCTTCAGAAGCGTTTGAAACTCCCCGTGCATTCCACTAATGCTTCTATTTCCGGTGTTAATGGCACTGTTTCGGCCACTTCTCACAAATTATGTACGTTAAAAATAGGAAGTCCGATTAATAGTCGTGTTATTTTGGAAACTACGGCATTGGTTTTACCATCCATTTCGGGAAATATACCCTCATTTAATGTAAGTTCAGATTTAAGAGCTCAAATACCTGATCTGCAATTGGCAGATTTTAATTTATTTGATTCTAGACCCGTAGATCTTCTGTTAGGTGCCGATCTATATTCGAATATTTTGTTAGATGGTTGTCGGCCTATCCTTGATGGTAGATTGTTGGCTCAATATTCGATATTTGGTTGGTTAGTTACTGGGCCCGTTCCAACGACCGAAGTTCGAACATTTGCGACTACAATCGACGTGGTAGAAGAAGACAGTCTTAATAAAACTCTTTTACGGTTTTGGGAGCTAGAGGAACCTCCTAAACGAAAAATGATGTCTCCTTCTGATAGGTTTTGCGAAGACAACTATTTAAAAACCACACGTAGAATGTCGGACGGGAGATATATAGTGACACTTCCAATCAAACCAGACATAGATTGTAATGAGTACTTAGGTAACTCGCGCGAAATAGTTTTGAAGCAATATCTTCGTAGTGAGTCGTCTTTATTGAGAAAATCGGACGTTAAGGTTGTTTATGACAAAGTCTTGAAAGAATATTTAGATCTTGGCCACATGAGGTTAGTATCACCTAATTTGCTAAATGATACTTTATACTGTTATTTGTCTCACCACCCTGTCATAAATCCGGACAAACAGACGACTAAACTTCGGGTTGTTTTTAATGCGTCTTTCAAAACTTCTAGCGGAAAAAGTCTAAACGACTTGCTCTATGTGGGCCCCACCTTGCAACTTGATTTAGTCTTGCTGATTCTGCGGTGGCGTATTTTTAAATTCGTTTTTAACTCGGATATTACTCAGATGTATAGACAGATTCGCGTCGATCCAAAACATACTCCCCTTCAGAGAATTCTTTTCCGTGATTCCCCCTCGAAACCGGTACAAGACTATGAATTACAAACGGTGACTTTCGGTGTAAATTGTGCACCATATTTGGCTATTCGAACGCTATTGCAACTTGCGAAAGACACTGAGACCGAGTTTCCCATCGCCGCACACATTTTGCGCAAATGTATGTATGTAGATGACGTGCTAGCAGGATCACATGACTTGGAGACGGCTGTTACTGCTAGGGATCAGTTAATATCAGCGTTGTCTACGGCAAAGTTCGAACTTCGGAAGTGGACATCGAATAACAGATCGATTTTAGAAGGTATACCTTCTGATCAACTGCTAGATCATAAAATATTGTCCTTTGTAGAATCTAGTAGCTCTAAGCCATTAGGAATAAGGTGGAATGCACATTTGGACACATTTTACTTTGAGGTTGCCCCTATTGCGAAGAAGGCTACCTACACCAAACGGGAAGTTCTTTCCGCCATTGCAAAATTATTTGATCCTGTGGGCTGGTTAGGACCTGTACTCGTCGTTGCTAAAATGGTCATGCAAAAGGTGTGGTTGGATAACATTGGTTGGGATGACACCCTTTTACCAGCCACCTATGCCGATTGGCGGCAGTTTGTGAATTCCTACACAGATGTTAATTCGGTTAAGGTTCCAAGATGGGTTCAGTATACTCCCAATTGTTCAGCTGAACTCCATGTTTTTTCAGATGCCTCGGAAAAAGCATACGCGGGGGTAATTTATATTCGTATTGAGTCTGCTAGTGGAAGTATTTTTGTCCATTTACTCTCGTGTAAAACTAGGGTGGCCCCCATAAAATCAATTTCTCTACCTCGTTTGGAACTATGCGGGGCGGTTTTGGCTTCCGAGCTTTTAAAAACTATAGTTAGTGAAATTGATATAGAGTTTCGTCAAGTTTATTGTTGGACGGACTCAACTATAGTTCTTTCTTGGCTACGAAAAACCCCTTCGACTTGGACTACGTTTGTGGCTAATCGCGTCTGTCGAATCCAAGAAAACGTTGGTAATCACAATTGGTACCACGTGAAATCTGAGGATAATCCTGCAGATTTGGGAAGTCGTGGCTCTTCTCCTTTAGATCTCGCCAATTCCTCTCTATGGTGGCATGGACCAAGTTGGTTAAGGGATCACAAATCTAAGTGGTTAATTCGTGATCTATCGGTTCTGGAAACGGATACTGAGAGGCGTTCTGTAAAAAGTCATGCCTCATTTCTTGCGAGCTCTGAAGACTTGCTGGTTAGGTTCTCTTGTTTGGGCAGAGCTCTTCGGGTCATCTCCTATATCTTTCGATTCTTTCATCGCACTCATCCAAGACATAAAAACAATTTTGTTTACACTGGCGATATAGCATCCCCAACTGAAATCGACTTCGTCCGTAGTAGATTGATAATTTTGGCTCAACAGATGTATTATGCGGACGAATATAGGGATTTATCACAAAGTCGTCCTCTTGATAGAAAGAGTTCTTTGGCTCCGTTAAACCCCTTTTTGGATGAGAGTGGCATAATTCGTATGAATGGAAGATTAGTTAACTCTCCTACCCTTGCGTACACGGAAAGACATCCTACCATATTGCCCTATCATTGTAGGTTCGTGAAACTTTTGGTGGAATTTGTCCACAAGATTTCTGTTCACGGTGGAAACCAGTTGATGTTGAGGATACTTAGAATTGAATATTGGGTTCCTCGACTAAAAAGTCTAATTCGTTTGGTTATTAATCGGTGCCGAACTTGCATTTTACAGAAAAAGCGTTCGATAAATCAGGTAATGGCTGCGCTTCCACCCGAAAGGACTGTTATTGACAGGCCTTTTTCTACAACTGGTGTAGATTTCGCTGGGCCATTTGAGGTCAAAGCATTTACGGGTCGAGCCTGCAAAATTACAAAAGGCTACGTTTGTGTTTTTGTATGTTTTTCGACGAAAGCAATACATCTGGAGGCAGTGTCAGATCTCTCGACTGCAAATTTTTTGGCAGCATTTCATAGGTTTGTTGCTCGACGTGGTTGTCCTCGGTCCGTATTCTCGGACAACGGTACAAATTTTGTTGGGGCTTCCAGAGAATTAGAGCGGAATTTTAGCTCATTTCTCCGAGATTGCTCATTAACCATTTCTTCCAATTATGCAATTCATGGCCTATCGTGGCAATTTATTCCAGCTGGGGCCCCACATATGGGTGGGCTTTGGGAAGCTGGAGTAAAAAGTTTTAAGTTGCACTTTCGAAAGCAGGTCCGTAATCTTCGGTATACTTTTGAAGAGTTGGCTACAGTTTTGGCCAGAATTGAGGCTTGTTTGAACTCTCGACCGCTTTGTCCCATGTCAGATAGTTCAACTGACATCGTTGCTTTGACACCTGGACATTTCTTAATCGGTGCTCCATTACTTGCTCCCCCAGAGCCATCGATAGCTGAACAACCTTTATCTATAGTAAACAGGTTTCGAAAAGTTCAGGCTTTAGTTCATCAATTTTGTTTAAGATGGAAAGAGGAGTATCTTAAAAGTTTGCACATGCGATATAAATGGAAATTTCCGCAACGTGATATTCAAAAAGATGATATCGTCGTGATTAGACACGAAACGCTTCCTCCCACATCGTGGAAATTAGGGAGAATTGAAAACGTATATATATATAGAGAATAGCGTTGTAAGACGGCCTATTACTAAATTGGTCGTGTTGACCGAATAACTTTCGATATTGTTAACCTCGTTTTTCTCCTCAGTATCATGGAAAAATTATCTTTCTTTGCTGATGATGGACTTAAGGACTACGACGAGCTGCTAGAGGTGATTGATAGAGCGACCGCTTCGCCTGCTCCCAGTTCTGCCGCCACCATCAAATTGCCGCCTATTGTACATGAGGCTATGGACCTGGTGGAAAATGAGGCGGTTCCCAATCCTCCGGCACTGGCACCCCCGACCGACAAACCGATGGAGTCTTCTACCCTGACTTTGTCAAGACCGGCTGTTTCGGAGTCGACAACATTTGGTTGCAATTTGTGCAACGGGACACATCCCCTTCGCTTTTGCGAAAAGTTTTTGGGCATGCCGATTGAAAAGCGGCACAGGGCAGTAGTAATGTACCACTACTGCATACGATGTCTGGCACGGTCCCACCTGGCAAAAGACTGTCCCAGTCGAAAAAGCTGTCGTCTTTGCAACGACAAACATCATACGCTGTTACATGATGGTCCGCTAAGCCTTCCGCATAGGCCAAATTCCCGTCCTGCTCGTAAGCATCGTCCGTATCAGAAGCCCAGGGTCCGTCCGAATAATCGTTCCGATACCCGTCCGTCTGCTGATACAGGTCCGTCCAACTACTCCAATTCCACTCCCTTAGGGGGGCTGCCACTTGTTGGTGTGGTCTCGCTCTCCCCAAGCCTTGTAGTACACTTAGCAGGTCCTAAGTCGTCTATTCCCACCGTGGACTGATAGATCAGTGTGGCAGACAAAGTCAAATATGCACATCATTGGTACACAGTCTTCGGCTGCCCTGCTTTACCGTTGACAGTATACGCTATTGCCGTTTCACTGTTCGTTCGACTCACGATTCAGCACAGTCAGTGGTAGTGATGGCGCGAGTCTGCGATTTGTCACATGTCTCGACTCCTCCAGAAACGGTGCCGGAGAGGATTAAAGAGTCGTACCTTGGTCTACCACTTGCGGATCCGCAATTTTTCAAAGTGGGACGGGTGGCGCTGATATTGGGTCCGGAATTGTATTCCAAAATAATGACCAGTCGGGTTCATTTGTTTGTCGGATTGCCAATGGCCCAGTATTCGATGTTTGGCTGGGTTCTCTCCGGGGTGTGCAGCAACTAACCAGGATCCTTATGATCCTTCGCGGGGTCCCTAATGGCCCGAGGTCCCGAGCTGCCTCAAATGTTTCTAGGGTCCCTAATGGCCCGGGGTTGCTAGTGACTCCGAATGTTTGAAGGGTCCCTAATGGCCCGGGGTCTCTTTTGGCCCCGAATGTTTTACGGGTCCCTAATGGCCCGGGGTCTCTTATGATCCCGAATGTTTTATAGGTCCCTAATGGCCTGGAGTCCCTAGCAACCCCAAATGTCCTGTTTAAATAAAAAAAATAAAATATATATGTATACACATTGTAAATTTACATATTAATATAATGAATTTAAAATTGTTAAAATGAATTTATTATGATTTTCTGTTTCAACATCCTGACGATGTTGAAAGGTGGGCGCCAAATGTTTAAGTAAGAATGTTTATGAAATATAGTTTATTAAACAAAGGTCAGATTTGTGACCAAAATTATCCTTAAAATCTGCATACTCCTTAATGTTACATCCTTGTTACATTTGTGTTGCAGATTTTAACGATAGTTAATTCGTTAAGTTGTTTGACGTTTTCCCCACCTCTCATCATCACTGTTTTTTTTTTTCCGTTTTGGGATCTCGAAACGCAAACTACGCTTTTTTGTAAGCTGCGCATATTGTTGCAAAAACAGGTAAAATTGTTACCAAATTTATATATTTTATATTTAATAAACCAAACTATTTGACTCTTGGTCAAATATAATTCAAATTCTAAAATTAAAGTGTTTTATTTTGGTTTTCTTTTATTTACATTGGCGTAAACAGATAGTGTAATATTGTTTCTTCAAAATAATTATTTATTTTTCTAAACGATTTATTCATTTCGTCCGACATAATACGTTCTCTATAAACACTTTTATTGAAAAAAGAAATATCTGATAAATAATATTATAAAAATTGAATAATAATCGTTTTTTATACCCTCCACCAAAAAAGGTATGGAGGGTATATTAAGTTCGTCATTCCGTTTGTAACTCATCGAAATAATCATTTTAGACCCAACAAAGTATATATATTCTTGATCAGCGTAAAATTCTAAGACGATTAAGCCCTGTCCGTCCGTCTGTCCGTCTGTTGTAATCACGCTACAGTCTAAACGAATTAAGATAGGAAGCTAAAATTTTGCACAGATCTCTCTTTTGTCTGCAGGCAGGTCAAGTTCGAAGATGGGCTATATCGGTCCACGATATCGTGTAGCCCCCATGTAACGGTACCCCCCGATATTCGGTATTTAAATGATTTTACCCACATTTTTCAACGGAATTGTCTGAAAATCCACACAAGGAGTTCCTTGTGGGTACTTTATACCTCGGCAGAGAATAATTATATAGGTCCACAATATCGTATAGCCGCCATATAACGGTACCCCCCGATATTCGGTATTTTGATGACTTTACCCATATTTTTCAACGGAATTGTCTGAAAATCCACACAAGGAGATCCTTGCGGGTAATTTATACCTCGGCAGAGAATTATCTATATAGGTCCACAATATCGTATAGCCCCCATATAACGGTACCCCCCGATATTCGGTATTTCGATGATTTTACCCACATTTTTCAACGGAATTATCTGAAAATCCACACAAGGAGTTCCTTGTGGGTACTTTATACCTCGGCAGAGTATTATCTATAAAGATCCACAATATCGTATAGCCCCCATACAACGGTGCCCCCGATATTTGGTATTTTGATGATTTTAGCCATATTTTTCAACGAAATGGTCACAAGGGGTTCATTGTGAGCACTTTACCCACCGACAGAGAATTCTCTATATAGGTTAACGATAACGTATAGCCCCCATATAACGGTACCCCCCGATAGTCGGGATTTTGATGATTTTACCCACATTTTTCAACGGAATTGTCTGAAAATCCACAAAAGGAGTCCCTTGTGGGCATTTTACCTCCTCAAAATGAAGTGTCTATATAGGTCCACGATATCGTATATCCCCCATATAACTGTAACCTCCGATATTCGGTATTTTGATGATGTTAGCCACGCTTTTCAATGGAATTGTCTTAAAATCAACACAAGTAGTTCCTTGTGAGTACTTCACCCCCTGAGAGAGAATTGTCCTATACAGGTCCACGATATCGTATATCCCCCATATAACGTTACCTCCCGATATTCGGTATTTTATGATTTGACCCACATTTTTCATCGGAATTGTCTGAAAATCCACACAAGGAGTTCGTTGTGGGTACTTTATACCTCGGCAGAGAATTATTTATAGATCCACGATATTGTATAGCCCTCATATAACGGTACACCCGATACTCGGTATTTTGATGTTTTTAGCCATATTTTTCAACGAAATGGTCACAAGGGGTTCATTGTGAGCACTTTACCCACCGACAGAGAATTCTCTATATAGGTTAACGATAACGTATAGCTCCCATATAACGGTACCCCGCGATATTCGGTATTTTGATGATTTAAGCCACATTTTCCAATTGTATTGTCTGAAAATCCACACACGGAGTTCCTTGTGAGTACTTTACACGCAGGCATAGATTTGTCTTTAAAGGTCCACAATATCGTATATCCCCCCATATATCGGCACCTTCCTATATTAGATATTTTAAAGATTTTAAAAGAATTTTTATTGGATTTTATTTTTTTGAAAATTTTCTAATTCGTTCCAAATGGTGGAGGGTATTCAAAGTTCGGCCCGGCCGAACTTACTGCTTTTTTACTTGTTTTAATTAGAACGAGGAAAAAAATTGCGTATTTTTCTTGCCACCTTCTATCTTGTTTGAACCTTTTTCGAGCTTTTGGTTTGAAATTCAGTTTTTTTGTGAAATTTATCACAGTTAATTTTTTCTTGCACTAAATTTGATATTCCCAGAAAGCTTTCTGTTTTGCGATTTGAATTTTTTTTATTCGATTCTTCATTTCAGTTATTCTCCTCGTATATCTAATTCGATGTTACTTATACCAAAATGTCTCTCGACTCTTTCATTCGTCTTGCCGACACGATCGTGGGATTTGATTCGGATATTAGTGATAATCTCCTTCCAGTCAGCTCCATTCACTCTATCAATGTTCACATTGAAGAAATTAAGTCCATATGGGTAAGAATCAAGTCCGAGTATGATACATACATCCGAGATCGTGAATCCGAGGGCAATGGAGACGAAGAGTCGGATGATGAAGACACAGCTTCTGAACTACAGACAATTCGAGCTAAGTATAAGACAACGTACCTTACTTACTGTAAGTGTATATCCCAGCTGTCTCAGTTATCCGAGGAACTACAATCGGCTTCAATTCCAAAAGAGTCTCCCGTGGCTCCCAGCCCAGTTCCTCCATCCAATCCTGAACAGGCGAACTCAGGATATTCCTTCAATTTACCGTGATGTGATACAGAGGTCTTCTCCGGGGATTATATGTCATGGCCCACATTCCGAGACATGTTCACGGCTGTGTACATAAAAAATCCTCGCCTCAGTCCAGTTGAGAAATTATTTCATTTAGTTCACAAGACCAAAGGCGAAGCAAAAGAGATAGTTCAGAAGAGTCCTCTTGCTAATAGTGGTTTCAGCCAAGCCTGGTCCAGCCTGTGCGATCGCTACGAAAATAAGCGAATTCTCGTAAATGGCCAGCTTAAAGTTTTATTCAACCTTCCTTCAGTTCCTTCTGAATCTGCTCAGAGTTCAAAACGCCTCCAAAGAGACATTAATTCATGCATCTCTGTTCTCAAGACCTACGATATGGACGTGGCTAGCTGGGATCCCATTTTTATCTCTCTCTGTTCTAATCGTCTACCTGATTCCACACTTACTCTTTGGGAGCATACCCTCTCGGACAAGTCCAGTATTCCACGGTGAGCAGAATTGGACACATTCCTAACAAATAGATATCGCACTCTAGAGTCTGTTTCAGAGATGCGAAAAGGTGTTTCAGGTTCAAGTCAAAAGGAAAGTTCGGTCGATATAAAGTCCAAAGTTGCCAAAAAGTTTAGTTCGTTCCTCACATAATTCGCAAATGTCCGAAGTTTTTAAAAATGAATTATGAAGCGCGCATTTCTGAGATCAGACGGCAAGGACTGTGTCTCAACTGCTTTTCAAAAACGCATTCCGTGAAAAATTGTCCTAGCAAATATAGTTGCTATACATGCAATAAGCGGCATAATACTCTTCTGCATAGAAACTCTGTTCATTCTTCTTCCTCCTCAGCACCATCTACATCTAGCACTGCTCCAAATTCAAACCTCAATCCCAGCTCCGCTCCATTTTCATATTCTGGATTACAGTCCACTAGCAGCGGAGTGGGGACTGTACAAAATTATTTTTCTGCTAGTGTTCAGGGGGTATTGCTAGGCACGGCGATGGTACAAATTGTTCATAATGGTGTGACATATTCGGCTCTCGCGCTCTTCGATTCTGGTTCCGAGGGAACTTTTATTTCAGAATCATTGTTTAATAAACTTAAATTGCCTCATAAGCGCACGAGAGCTCAAATTTCAGGTTTGAATGATTCTAATTCTGCCAGCGTACGTAAACAGTGCTCTTTCATTCTTTCTTCGCAATTTGACCACAACTTTGAATTAACGATTACTGCCTTCGTAATTCCTAAACTTTCGGGGAATCTGCCAAGTCATTCTATTCCGACTGCTTCGTTCAAAGATCTCCCAAATATTTCGTTGGCTGACCCTAACTTCTACAAGAGATCACAAGTTGACCTACCCTAATGCTTTCCAATTCAAGAATAGGTATATGCGGCTCTCTTCTGGTCCAAGAGACAGTCTTCGGATGGATCTTGACGGGCCCCATAGGTAAGAATTCGTCCAGGGTCGTCAACATAATCTCTAATTTTTGCGAAATCTCTTTGCATAAAGAGATTTCACGCTTTTGGAGGTGGAGAATCTTCCAAGGAAGAACTTCTTGTCCCCACCCGATAAATTTTACGAAGAACTATAATGACGGTAAATACATGGTTCGTTTGCCTTTTAAAGAGACTAATTTTAATGGCGAAGGTTTAGGACATTCAAGATCCAGTGTTGTGGCCCAGTTCTATAGGAACGAAGCTCGACTCATGTGTACTCCCGATTTAAAGAAGGAATATGATCGAGTCGTTCGGGAATACTGTGATCTAGGCCATATGCGCTGTATTCCCCATTCCAACGTTTCATCCGGTCCTAGTTATTATTTACCTCACCATGCCGTCATCAAACCTGAGAGCGTATCTACAAAGGTTCGGGTAGTATTTAATGCCTCCTCTCCTACTTCCACCGGGTTAAGTCTCAATGATATTCTTCATACGGGCCCAATTCTAACCTTGTTAATTTTAAGGTGGAGATTCTTTAGCTTCGTTTTCAATGCCGACATTGAGAAAATGTATAGGCAAATATTAATTCAACCAGATCATGCTAAATTCCAGATGATCTTATATCGTTCAAGTCCAGATGAGGAAATTCAAGACTTTCAATTATAGATAGTGACATTTGGGGTCAATTCCGCACCTTATCTGGCGATTCGAGTACTTTATCAGCTAGCTGAGGATGTTCGTTCAGAACTTCCTAGAGCTAGCGACATTCTTCGCAATTTTATGTACGTTGACGATGTACTCGGTGGGGCTCATTCTATTCCTTTAGCACTTCGTTCTATTCAGGAGTTGCAATCAGCTGGATTTTCTTTACGAAAGTGCACATCCAATTTGAAAACAACTTTGGCCGATATTCCGCCTGAGCATCTCCTTCGACAGGACTTTCTTGACTTCGAAGAAAGTAGTACGGCCAAAATGTTAGGCATACGATGGGATACTCATTCAGATTCTTTCTTTTTTACTGACAAACCATTTTCTAATCCGTCCACATATACCAAACGTGTACTTCTGTCGCATATAGCGAAATTGTTCGATCCAGCCGGTTGGTTATCTCCATGTGTGGTTTTGGCAAAAATTATGATGCAGAAGATTTGGGCCTCTGGTATCGGATGGGATAATTTATTGCCTCGTGATATCGTTTCCGATTGGTTGCAATTCCAAAATGATTTTCCGTCCATTGATAAAATTCGAATTCCGCGCTGGATAGATTTCTCAAGCGATATTCAATTTCATGGCTTCTGTGACGCGTCAGAGAGCGCGTATGCAGCGGCCTTGTACATTCGTATATCCTCTGGCGCATCTGTTTCCAAGCACCTTCTATATTCCAAGACGAAAGTAGCTCCATTAAAAACTCTGTCCATTCCGAGACTTGAGTTATGTGGTGCTGTACTTCTAGCTGAAATGATCGATATTCTTCTTCCGTCATTGGATGTCCCATCCTATTCCATATTCTGCTGGACGGACTCCACAATTGTTCTTTCGTGGTTGGCTAAAGCACCTTGCTTCTGGAAAACTTTAGTGGCGAATAGAGCTTCCAACATTACTCAAATTGTTGATTCATCCAAATGGCATCATGTTTCTTCTGAGACAAATCCAGCAGACCTGGCAAGCAGAGGCGTTTTCCCGTCAGACCTTGTCGGTAATGACTTATGGTGGCAGGGACCGCATTGACTGCGCGAAAAATCTAGCATGTGGGGTGCAACCGCTGTTTCAATTCCGGACACAAATCTCGAAAAGAGGTCCATTCACGTCAACTTTGCTTATTTTTCTGATTTCCAAGACGTCTTAGATGTGTTTTCATGCTTCAGTAAAGCTCTTCGTGCCCTCGCCCTGGTCTATAGATTCATCTCTCGCACGCATCATGGATTTCATACTAATTCTGTTCGCGTATCGGGCCCCTTGACTAGCGATGAGCTGAATCTAGCTAGAAATCGGTGGATTCAGTTGTGCCAAAAGGCATTCTATCCAAATGAATACCACGCAATATTTGCCAAACTTCCAATTCTTGCTTCCAGTTGTATCCGTAATTTAAATCCTTTCCAAGATGCTGATAGAATAATTCGTTCATGTGGCCGCCTTTCATCCTCTCCGGGCCTATCTTATAACGAGAAACATCCCATCATTCTTCCGTACAATTGCCATTTCTCAAAGTTGCTGGTTTCTTTCGTTCATTCGGTTACTCTCCATGGTGGTAACCAGCTAGTTCTGAGAGTAATTCGCTCTCAATATTGGATTCTCAAGGTGAAAAACCTCATCAAGACCACAATTAACAAGTGTAAAGTTTGCATCCTTTACAAAAAACGTTTTCAGAAGCAACTAATGGTTGCCCTTCCTCCAGAAAGGACCGAGCTTTCTCGCCCATTCGCACGAACTGGTCTAGATTTTGCTGGACCATTCGATTTAAAAACATACAACGGTCGGTCTTGTATCACTAAAGGATACGTATGCGTTTTCGTGTGTTTCGCAACGAAGGCTATCCATTTAGAACTCACTTCGGATCTTTCCACATCCACGTTTCTTTCAGCGTTTCATCGCTTTGTTTCACGCAGAGGTTGTCCGTTGCATTTGTATTCCGACAATGGGTCAACATTCGTAGGGGCTTCGAAGATCTTAGCCCGAAACTTCTTGCAAGCCTCTCGTGACGGAGTCACAGCCTATTATGCTCTACAAGGACTAACTTGGCATTTTATACCTCCGGGTGCTCCCCATATGGGTGGATTGTGGGAAGCCGGAGTTAAGAGCTTCAAGGCTCACTTCCGTAAGTTCGCAGGTTCAATGAAGTTTACATTCGAAGAATTTTCCACTTTGTTGTCCCGCATAGAAGCTTGGCTTAATTCCAGGCCATTGTCACCAATTTCGCAGGATCCTTTTGACTTTGCTGCCTTAACTCCCGGGCATTTCTTTATTGGGACTCCTATTCTGGTTCCCGTCGATCCTCAAATTGATACTTCTTCCACTTCCATTCTCAATCGTTGGGAAAAACTGAAGGCAATTCACCAAACGTTCTGTTCACGATGGAAAAACGAATACTTGCGTGAGCTTCAGAAACGCAATAAATGGCAAACTTCTGAACCTAACGTCACCGTCGATTCGTTAGTAGCCGTCATCGATGACAATCTTCCACCGAACGCGTGGCGTCTAGGGCGCATTTCGAAAGTATATCTGGGTTCAGACGAACGTGTACGAGTCGCGGATATAGTTACCCAACAGGGAACTATCACCCGACCAGTCACGAAACTCGTCGTATTATCCTCCCAAAACTAATACTTTCTTCCATCCAATCTGTTCCTGATGTCTAATCTGTAACAATCCGTTATATTCGTCACTTCTACGCCAAGTAGAACAATATGTCTAACCGATCGCCATCCCGTGCTCGTTCAATCATCCGTTCCAGCGTGGAGAAACACCGTCTGGCATATTCTTGCCATATTTGTCACACCCGACATCCATTGCGCCTATGCCGGAAATTTATGGGGATGAGTACATCTGGTCGTCTCAGTGTCGTGGAGAAATACAAATATTGCAAAAATTGTCTCGTACACGAGCATTCCCACGGCAGCTGCTTTTCATCGCAGGGTTGCAAGAAGTGCCACAAGCGGCACCACACCTTACTTCACCCATCGACTGAACGCACTCAACATCAACGACGTCCTCAACCCGAAGGTCATGCCCAGCCCACAGATCGCGCGCATCCCGAAGCTACACCTTCAGCTACCAACGACATTAGTGCCAAAACACTATCATCGCTGATACGCCAAAATACCATTGTTTTGGTCCCGACAGTGGTCGTTCGGATTTCAGATGGGAAAGTGAAGTTGACAGCACGATGCCTACTGGATTCAGGTTCAACTGTCAGCAGAGTATTAAAAAGGTTGACCGACTCCAAGAATTTGACGACGCTCACCTTGGACAAGGAATCGTTGTGCCCTCTAACCCTGACATCCCGGTTTGATTCTGCACGGTAAGTCGAAGCGATGATGAAGGTAGATAGTCGGGTAAACATTAAAACTCCTTCCAAAGACTTGCCTGCAGACTTCAAGGACAATTATGTCAACTTATGCCTGGCCGACTCAAAATTCTATGAGCGTTCTACCATCGACATAATTATTGGAGCTGACTTGTACACTAAAATAGTCTTAGAAGGTACCATTTCAAGACCAGGACTGCCATCAACACCATATTTGGCTGGGCCATTTATGGACCTTATTCGTCCTAGTTTCTATCCTGAAACATACTATATATCTTCTAAATTTGCACTATTTTGTATTTATTTTTATTCTTGTGAACGAAACACAAACTTTCCTTTTCAGCTACATATATTCTTTCCTTCAACATTTTTTTTCTGATAACGTAAATTCCATTCAGATTACGTTGTAATCCGGAAAAGTACACACGACATGACCTTGTTTTTATTTCTTTCATTGCAGTGTAACTGCAAGGTGGGCGGCGATGTTAATGCCAAAATCGTGGGAGAAAGGAAAATTAGGATATTTTCTTTTCTCCTTCTGGCATCTCAGGTTTTCCTGATTCTTTTTCAATTATTTTCCGCACACACACTTTGATATTGCCACTTACTTATTCTTATATGTATGCGTTCTGCTTTCATTTTCGAAACATGTCGTCTGTGCTTTCACGGACTTTTTCCTTTTTTCACTTTTTACGTACTTTCAATTCAACAATTGTTACAAGCGGTAAGAGTTCGTTTCAAAAAACCTAAAATTATCAAAATAAAGGATATTTCTATATTGTTTAATTGAACACTCTAATCCTTTTGTGTTTTTATTCCATTCTTTTTTTTCCTATACATCCTGAAATCCATCTGGGAGAAATATTGTGTTTCCACCAATATTTCTTTGGTTCGGTTTCTAAGCGCCTTCATTTTCTACAGGAAAATTACCGACGAATCCCTGGTATTTTCACAATGTAATTGACGTTGCAATTTATTGCACAAATAATTAAGATGGGGAGATTTGGTGTAGTTCGATAAATGCTTGTTAAATATGTTGTTTGTTCTTTCTATTTCTGTAATGTTAATTTGTAAGCAATGATGCTCGAATTCAGTGGGTAATTCCAATGCTTTATCAGAGAATATCAGATATCCGTGGTTGGTGTGAATATTACTTATTTCGATCTGTTGAGCATGACATATTATAACAATGGAAAGTAATGCCGTTATTATGTACCATGGTCCTGTGAATATGGAATTTGATTAATTTTCTTTCGTTTTTTAAATTGTGATTTATAATAATGAGTGACTACATTTCGGTTAGTAATTTTGTAAAGGTCTGGTTGTGTCTGTTCAACGTTACTGTTGGGTTTAAATGGGTTCTCTAGTTTACCTTTCTGTCTTGTCTATATTTATTTTGTTTATTTTCTTTTCTTTTTCTTCTTGAACATTTTTTGTCGGATGTCCATTAAAAAGAAAAGTGTTTGCTGGTGTTTATCCTTATGGTCTTATGGTTGTAAATGTTAAGTATTGTCTCAATTTTGCTTAGTTTTACTTCGTTATCTTTAGATGTGTTTATTATTTGCATTTTTTTTTTTCATTTAAAGTTTTATGGAATCTTTCTATGTCTGCTACGCCTGTTTTCGAAGTATTAAGTTACAATTCTACTCCTTCACTCTCTAGCCATCGTTTCAAGGCTAAGCTAGAAAAAGCTCCATCTATGTCGGCTTTTAATAACTGAGGTTTACCTAACTGATTGAAAATTCGCATAAGGGCATTTTTGCACTCAACCCAATCTTTTGTAGGTATTTTCTCCAGTGTTGCAAACTTTGAATATACATCAATACAACTAACATAGTGTTTTGCTTCAGACGAATAGATGTCTACCATGAACTTTTCACGACAAAAATTAGATTGGGGTGTGATTTTCAGTGGCATTTTGGTATTACGATGTTCTATTTTACTTAGATTGTAAGTATGACATTCAATAATAATATTTTGTGTTAGTAATTGACTATTGGAGAAGTGATATGTTTCATTGAAAAGTTTACTTGTTTTCTGTATGAAGGGATATAAAAGTTTTTCCTGAGTTGTTAGAATTAATTCCTTAAATTCTGCATAAGTTGCGATATTCTTAAGCAAGATAAGGCTACGGACAATTTCGGTATGTTTTGTGTTAATAATGAATTTGTGCGCGATTTGTATTTTTTCAAAATCGACATCGTTTTCTATGTATAAAACACTGTTTTTCCCACAAAAGTGATCAATTAGGAAGTTTTCAGCTTTTTCAGTGGTCATTACATCATAATGTATGTAAACAATCTGTTTTTGCGACTCGCGACTTACTTTGAGTTGGCCTTTTAAAAAAATAATTTGTCGTTTAAATGTATTGACTGGTTTTTTCCGTGATAAAAATTAAATCACTATTGCCATTGTCAGCGCTATGCTGTGTTTGTTCGCTAAAATATGACTCTTCTATTTTTATCCTGGACAATGCATCGGCTACATGGTTTTCTTTACCTTTTATGTATTTTATATCAAATTCATACTCTGATAGTTTTACTCTCCATCGAGTCAACTTTGAGTTTGGGTCCTTCATTCGATATAACCAAACTAATGGTTGGTGATCGCTTGCATTTAAAGTTTTATGGAATCTTTCTATGTCTGCTACGCCTGTTTTCGAAGTATTAAGTTACAATTCTACTCCTTCACTCTCTAGCCATCGTTTCAAGGCTAAGTTAGAAAAAGCTCCATCTATGTCGGCTTTTAATAACTGAGGTTTACCTAACTGATTGAAAATTCGCATAAGGGCATTTTTGCACTCAACCCAATCTTTTGTAGGTATTTTCTCCAGTGTTGCAAACTTTGAATATACATCAATACAACTAACATAGTGTTTTGCTTCAGACGAATAGATGTCTACCATGAACTTTTCACGACAAAAATTAGATTGGGGTGTGATTTTCAGTGGCATTTTGGTATTACGATGTTCTATTTTACTTAGATTGTAAGTATGACATTCAATAATAATAGTTTGTGTTAGTAATTGACTATTGGAGAAGTGATATGTTTCATTGAAAAGTTTACTTGTTTTCTGTATGAAGGGATATAAAAGTTTTTCCTGAGTTGTTAGAATTAATTCCTTAAATTCTGCATAAGTTGCGATATTCTTAAGCAAGATAAGGCTACGGACAATTTCGGTATGTTTTGTGTTAATAATGAATTTGTGCGCGATTTGTATTTTTTCAAAATCGACATCGTTTTCTATGTATAAAACACTGTTTTTCCCACAAAAGTGATCAATTAGGAAGTTTTCAGCTTTTTCAGTGGTCATTACATCATAATGTATGTAAACAATCTGTTTTTGCGACTCGCGACTTACTTTGAGTTGGCCTTTTAAAAAAATAATTTGTCGTTTAAATGTATTGACTGGTTTTTCCGTGATAAAAATTAAATCACTATTGTCATTGTCAGCGCTATGCTGTGTTTGTTCGCTAAAATATGACTCTTCTATTTTTATCCTGGACAATGCATCGGCTACATGGTTTTCTTTACCTTTTATGTATTTTATATCAAATTCATACTCTGATAGTTTTACTCTCCATCGAGTCAACTTTGAGTTTGGGTCCTTCATTCGATATAACCAAACTAATGGTTGGTGATCGCTTGCAATTTCAAAATGTCGGCCTTATAGATAATAACGAAAAGTTTTAGTTGCCTACACAATAGCAAGGAGTTCTTTTTCAATTGCGCTGTAATTTGTCTCGTGATCGTTTAACGTTCGGCTAATGTAACTGCCCGTCCTGTGACAACACGGGTCCAAGTGCGACATTGCTCGCGTCAGTAGTCAATACAATTTGTTTTTTTAAATCTAAAATTTTCAAAAAAGGGTCTTCTGAAATTAGTTGCTTTAGTTTTTCAAAAGCGAAAATGTATTCTGGATCTTGAGCATTTAGTTTTGAATCTTTTTTAAGTGCTCCAGTCATTGGTTTTGCAATTTCTGCAAAATTTGGGATGAATTTCCTGTAGAATCCAACTAGTCCTAAGAATGATTTTATGGTTTTAGTTTTCGTGGGTATAGGGTAATTTATTATGGCTTCTATTCTTCTGGGTTTGGTTTGATGACGACCTTGGTTACAATATGACCTAAGAACGAAGTTTCTGGACGTAGGAACTCACATTTACCGAGTTAGCTTAAGGCAATTTTTCAAATACTAAACGGAGTGAATTTAAATGTTCTTCAAGAGAAGTAGTGGTCTAAGGATGTCATTCATGCATCTTTGGAATGTTGCCGGGCGTTTTCAAACCGAAAGGCATGCGGAGATATTCGTAGTGCGCAAATTTAGAAGAGAAAGCAGTTTTTGAAATTGAGTCTGGATCCATTTCGATCTGGTGAAAGCCTTTAGCTAAGTCTATTGTGGTAAAATAGTTACATTTGCCTAGCTTTCCTAAGATCTCATCTATGTTTGGGATGGGGTTATCTCATTTAATTTCCTGTAATCTATAACAATTCTAAATTTTGGTTTTCCTGAGGCATCTTGTTTCTTCGGAACTATCCAAATGGGGCTACTGTAAGGCGAATTACTGTTTCTTATTATGCCTTGATCTAACATATTTTTTATTTGTGTTTCAACTTCTGGTTCATAGGCTTGGGGGTAGCTGTATAGCTTTGAATATATTGGGGAATTACGCACTGTATTTATAGAGTGTTTAATGTTATTTGTGAAATTGAGTTTATCACCATCGTGATATTGTATATTTTTATACTGTCGTAATAATGAACATAATTTTGTTTTTTCCTCGTGATTTAAATGATCTAATCTGAATGATTCTGTCTCTTTAGCCGTTAATGGAATTTGTACCTTATTTGATTTATGATGTATGTCTTCTGTTGTCTAAGTCTCTTCTTGAAAATTGTCAGGTTTGGATACGTGGTTTGTCAGCTTGTATCTTTCATTATAAAGATATAAGATTTTTTTATTGTAATCTATTAAAGCCTTCTTAATCTAAAAATTTCCTTCCTATCAAAATATCATAATTAGTTGAAAATGGGTATATTAGAAATGTATGTTGCATTGGAAACAAATTATTGGGTTGAAGAGTGACACATAGATTGAGCCTAAGTGGGCCGTTACTGGTGTGAATAAGATATTCTTTATCGTTATGAGTTATCATATTGACTGTGGATCCGGTGTCAATAAGACATTTCAAATCATTTCCCTTGTATGTAATTACTATAAATTGTTGGTTTTCGAGGCCAGTGGCAGAAAAATTTTCGTTTTGTTCAGTTATTAATTCTTTGTGTTCATCATTGTTATCTTCTATAGATGTTTTAACTGATAGTGGGTCTGGGTGGTACTCTGAAAGATTTTCAGGTTGTTGTAACTGATATTCGCGATTGTCATAAACCGGTTCATAATAATTATTGAAGGGATTGCACTGTTAATAAGAGAACATTTCTAAGTTCCTCGAAACTCATTTTACACTGTCCGCTATCAGATGGTCTGGGTCTTTTAATTGGTTGATTGGTTGCAGATTAGTATGTATTGTATTGTTGACCTGGGTTTTGGTTAAAACGATTTAGGTCAAATAAATGCTGTCTTTGGAAATTTGGTTTTGTTGTATTCCTTATAGAGGCTGTTAAGTTAGGTGGGTAGTAAGGATTTGGTTGCTGATTGTGGATAGGTGGTGTAAAGTTTGAGTAATTAGGTGAATTATAGTATGGTTGAGGATTTGTGTAAAATACAGGTTGCTTTTAGAATTTATGTAATTGCTTTACAGGTAATATATTCTTATTTTGATTTGTCTTTTGTGTTTGGGTACAATCTTCATACAATTTTTTTCTTGTAAAATATTAAAAATATTAATTAAGAGATCTTAAATCTAAGATTTCATGATTCACAATCCTAATGTAAATGTTTAATGGCAGTTTTTGAATTAGGTTTTCAATGCTATCTTTAATTAATCTTGAATACAATAATTTCTCATGCAAATCATTTTCTAATTCTAACTTACTTGCTAGAATCTGTCTTCTTCGTTCAGCTTCCTCAAGAAAAGCACGTACATTTCCTTTGTACAGCGTATTTCGAAACTCCTCCAAAAGTAGATGGCTTGGCGTTTGCGTTTTTTTAATTCATTATTAGCGACCTCTTTAGCTCGAACCACGTATTGATGTTGTGGTCACTACCAATTGTTGCGATTACGTTAATGCAGAGGCAACGTTGAATATGTCCCAAAAGTATATTTTGTTTCCTTAAATCATTTGTTGGGTATAAGGCAAGAATGTAATCTATCCTGCTTATAAATGGAAATAATGATTGTTGATTTCCATCAAATTTTTCAACATTTTTTTTAAAGACTTGCGGTCTGTGTTATCTATATCCCTCGGCATCTACGATCCTAATAATCACTTCATCGTATGGGATGGTACCGTTATATGAGGGCTATACGAAGACGTGGACTTGCACAAACAATTTTCTGTCTTAAACTGTCGCATCCATTAAAAACTTCAAATACCAAATTTCAACCAAAACTGATTATTGCTTTTTGGCAATTCCATAACAAAAACAGTTAGCATATTCCCATAACCTTATTATTACTCTTACTTTTTTATATTTGGTTTTGAATTCAATTAACTCTTTGTGAAAAGGTAAGTGAAAATTTACATCGAATACTTAACATTGATGCCTCAAAATCTGAGCAAGGTTGATGACCTAACTGAATGTAGCTGTTAAATAAGGGTCTACACGACGACGTGGATCTGCACATCCGGTTAATAACGTCACTAAAATCATCAAAATACCGAATATCGTTATATGGAAGCTATACCAGAACGTAGACCTGCACAGACAACTTTCAGTCATAGGCTAAAGTATCAATTTCGAACTTTAAATCCCAAATTTGAAACAATTCTGATGAATACTGTCGCAAAATTATCAAAATACCGAATATCGGAGGTACTGTTATATGGGGGCTATATGAAGACGTGGAAATGCACAGACAATTTTCTGTCATAAGCTGTAGTATCCATTACGCACTTCACATACCAAGTTTGAAATATTCCTGGTGAATAATGTCGCCTAAATAAAAAAATATTGACATGAAAAGGATACCATTATATGGGGGCTGCACCAAATAGTGGAACAACATGGCCTATTTTCAATACCAAAAGTCCTGCAGACAAAGTATACATTAAAGTAAAATTTTATCAACCTACTTCAGTGTGTTCAGAGCTAAAGTGTTTTTCACACCCGGATAGGCATACGGACATCGCTAAATCGATATAGAATTTTGTTCGGACCAACAATATTTATACTTCATGGGGTCTAAAATGTATATTTCGAGGTGCTACAAACAGTATGACAAACTTAATGTACTCCTCCTTACAAAATACCGAATTTAGCCTTAATAGTTGGGTCTATACGACGACGTGGACCTGCACAGACAATTTTCTGTCATTGGCTGTACTATCCATTACGAACTTCAAATACGAAAGTGAAACAATTCCGCTGAATAATGTCGCTAAAATCATCAAAATACCGAATATCGGTAGGTGCCGTTATATGGCAATAAGAACTTTAAATACCAAATTTGATACAATTACGACGAATAATATCGCTAAAATTATCAAATATCGAATATGGGGATGTACCGTTGTATGGTGGCTATACGAAAACGTGGACCTGCACAGAAAATTTTCTGTCTAAGGCTGTAGTATCCATTATGAACTTCAAATACGAATTGTGAAACAATTCCAGTGAATAATCATCAAAATACTGAATATCGGGAGGCACCGTTATATGGTGGCTATACCAAAACGTGGACCCACATGGCCCAAAAGTCCTGCAGACATAATATACATTTGCGTAAAATTTTATGTAATATAATATATAATATACATTTGCGTAAAATTTTATATAATTTCAAAATTACAAATTGGTGTTGTATGCAACAAAATTTTGGAAATACATTCATCATTAATTTCTAAATTTGTATCAGTATAAATTTTATTGTTCATTTCAAGATAAGATGAGGTGTTCGTGTGTTCTAACTGGTATCCATTCTGATCGGGATAATGGGATAATTTTAAAGGTGTTAAAGGTTTTAAAGTTAGTGGGAATATGTGAAATCATAAGTATAATGTTTTCTCGGTAATTGATGCATGTCGAGGTTTTTATTAGGAAAATATTTCTGTTATTTATATTTTCCAACTTGTCGTAATTTAACCATTTGGGATTAAACAGTCCTAGTATGGAAATTTGCATACACATTTCAATGTCTTCTTCATATTCTATAAACTGCATTAAATCAAATATGAAGTTTGCGATTTATTTCTAATTTTTCGATGTTGTCATTAACTTGATTTATAACGTCATTAATTTCATGTAACTGTATTGAATTGTGCGCCATGTTTTCGAGTTTTTCTTGAAATTTAATTCGATCTTCTTCATCCAATGTTCCAAACAGAAACTTAAAGATTGATCCTGCAATACTAAAAAGTCCTCGTTTTTGTATAATGTCCTTATGAAATGTTAAAGAATGTAATTGACGTTGCAATTTATTGCACAAATAATTAAGATGGGGAGATTTGGTGTAGTTCGATAAATGCTTGTTAAATATGTTGTTTGTTTTTCTATTTCTGTAATGTTCATTTGTAAGCAATGATGCTCGAATTCAGTGGGTAATTCCAATGGTTTATCAGAGAATATTAGATATCCGTGTTCTGTTGAGCATGACATATTATAACAATGGAAAGTAATGCCGTTATTGTGTACCATGGTCCTGTGAATATGGAATTTGATTAATTTTCTTTCGTTTTTTAAATTGTGATTTATAATAATGAGAGACTACATTTCGGTTAGTAATTTTGTAAAGGTCTGGTTGTGTCTGTTCAACGTTACTGTTGGGTTTAAATGGGTTCTCTAGTTTACTTTTCTGTAATGGGCCTTTTCTATATCTTGTATCTATTTCATAGTCTTGTCTATATTTTTTTTGTTTATTTTCTTTTCTTTTTCTTCTTGAACATTTTTTGTCGGATGTCCATTAAAAAGAAAAATGTTTGCTGGTGTTTGTCCTGTCGTGTTTAGTCTTATGGTTGTAAATGTTAAGTATTGTCTCAATTTTGCTTAGTTTTACTTCGTTATCGTTAGATGTGTTTATTATTTGTATATTTTTTTCATTTAAAGTTTTATGGAATCTTTCTATGTCTGCTACGCCTGATTTCGAAGTATTAAGTTACAATTCTACTCCTTCACTCTCTAGCCATCGTTTCAAGGCTAAGCTAGAAAAAGCTACATCTCTGTCGACTTTTAATAACTGAGGTTTACCTAACTGATTGAAAATTCGCATAAGGGCATTTTTGCACTCAACCCAATCTTTTGTAGGTATTTGCTCCAGTGTTGCAAACTTTGAATATACATCAATACAACTAACATAGTGTTTTGCTTCAGACGAATAGATATCTACCATGAACTTTTCACGACAAAAATTAGATTGGGGTGTGATTTTCAGTGGCATTTTGGTATTACGATGTTCTATTTTACTTAGATTGTAAGTATGACATTCAATAATAATGTTTTGTGTTAGTAATTGACTATTGGAGAAGTGATATGTTTCATTGAAAAGTTTACTTGTTTTCTGTATGAAGGGATATAAAAGTTTTTCCTGAGTTGTTAGAATTAATTCCTTAAATTCTGCATAAGTTGCGATATTCTTAAGCAAGATAAGGCTACGGACAATTTCGGTATGTTTTGTGTTAATAATGAATTTGTGCGCGATTTGTATTTTTTCAAAATCGACATCGTTTTCTATGTATAAAACACTGTTTTTCCCACAAAAGTGATCAATTAGGAAGTTTTCAGCTTTTTCAGTGGTCATTACATCATAATGTATGTAAACAATCTGTTTCTTGCGACTCGCGACTTACTTTGGGTTGGCCTTTTAAAAAAATAATTTGTCGTTTAAATGTATTGACTGGTTTTTCCGTGATAAAAATTAAACCACTATTGTCATTGTCAGCGCTATGCTGTGTTTGTTCGCTAAAATATGACTCTTCTATTTTTATCCTGGACAATGCATCGGCTACATAGTTTTCTTTACCTATGTATTTTATATCAAATTCATACTCTGATACTTTTACTCTCCATCGAGTCAACTTTGAGTTTGGGTCCTTCATTCGATATAACCAAACTAATGGTTGGTGATCGCTTGCAATTTCAAAATGTCGGCCTTATAGATAATAACGAAAAGTTTTAGTTGCCTACACAATAGCAAGGAGTTCTTTTTCAATTGCGCTGTAATTTGTCTCGTGATCGTTTAACGTTCGGCTAATGTAACTGCCCGTCCTGTGACAACACGGGTCCAAGTGCGACATTGTTCGCGTCAGTAGTCAATACAATTTGTTTTTTTAAATCTAAAATTTTCAAAAAAGGGTCTTCTGAAATTAGTTGCTTTAGTTTTTCAAAAGCGAAAATGTATTCTGGATCTTGAGCATTTAGTTTTGAATCTTTTTTAAGTGCTCCAGTCATTCGTTTTCCAAGTAGTGGTCTAAGGATGTCATTCATGCATCTTTGGAATGTTGCCGGGGCGTTTTTCAAACCGAAAGGCATGCAGAGATATTCGTAGTGCGCAAATTTAGAAGAGAAAGCAGTTTTTGAAATTGAGTCTTGATCCATTTCGATCTGGTGAAAGCCTTTAGCTAAGTCTATTGTGGTAAAATAGTTACATTTGCCTAGCTTTCCTAAGATCTCATCTATGTTTGGGATGGGGTTATCTCATTTAATTTCCTGTAATCTATAACAATTCTAAATTTTGGTTTTCCTGAGGCATCTTGTTTCTTCGGAACTATCCAAATGGGGCTACTGTAAGGCGAATTACTGTTTCTTATTATGCCTTGATCTAACATATTTTTATTTGTGTTTCAACTTCTTGTTCATAGGCTTGGGGGTAGCTGTATAGCTTTGAATATATTGGGGAATTACGCACTGTATTTATAGAGTGTTTAATGTTATTTGTGAAATTGAGTTTATCACCATCGTGATATTGTATATTTTTATACTGTCGTAATAATGAACATAATTTTGTTTTTTCCTCGTGATTTAAATGATCTAATCTGAATGATTCTGTCTCTTTAGCCGTTATTGGAATTTGTACCTTATTTGATTTATGATGTATGTCTTCTGTTGTCTAAGTCTCTTCTTGAAAATTGTCAGGTTTGGATACGTGGTTTGTCAGCTTGTATCTTTCATTATAAAGATATAAGATTTTTTTATTGTAATCTATTAAAGCCTTCTTAATCTAAAAATTTCCTTCCTATCAAAATATCATAATTAGTTGAAAATGGGTATATTAGAAATGTATGTTGCATTGGAAACAAATTATTGGGTTGAAGAGTGACATATCGATTGACCCTAAGTGGGCCGTTACTGGTGTGAATAAGATATTCTTTATCGTTATGAGTTATCATATTGACTGTGAATCCGGTGTCAATAAGACATTTCAAATCATTTCCCTTGTATGTTATTACTATAAATTGTTGGTTTTCGAGGCCAGTGACAGAAAAATTTTCGTTTTGTTCAGTTATTAATTCTTTGTGTTCATCATTGTTATCTTCTATAGATGTTTTAACTAATAGTGGGTCTGGGTGGTACTCTGAAAGATTTTCAGGTTGTTGTAACTGATATTCGCGATTGTCATAAACCGGTTCATAATAATTATTGAAGGGATTGCACTGTTAATAAGAGAACATTTCTAAGTTCCTCGAAACTCATTTTACACTGTCCGCTATCAGATGGTCTGGGACTTTTAATTGGTTGATTGGTTGCAGATGAGTATGTATTGTATTGTTGACCTGGGTTTTGGTTAAAACGATTTAGGTCAAATAAATGCTGTCTTTGGAAATTTGGTTTTGTTGTATTCCTTATAGAGGCTGTTAAGTTAGGTGGGTAGTAAGGATTTGGTTGCTGATTGTGGATAGGTGGTGTAAAGTTTGAGTAATTAGGTGAATTATAGTATGGTTGAGGATTTGTGAAAAATAAATGTGGCTTTTAGAATTTATGTAATTGCTTTGCAGGTAATGTATTCTTATTTTGATTTGTCTTTTGTGTTTGGGTACAATCTTCATACAATTTTTTTTCTTGTAAAATATTAATAAGAGATCTTAAATCTAAGATTTCATGATTCACAATCCTAATGTAAATGTTTAATGGCAGTTTTTGAATTAGGTTTTCAATGCTATCTTTAATTAATCTTGAATACAATAATTTCTCATGCAAATCATTTTCTAATTCTAACTTACTTGCTAGAATCTGTCTTCTTCGTTCAGCTTCCTCAAGAAAAGCACGTACATTTCCTTTGTACAGCGTATTTCGAAACTCCTCCAAAAGTAGATGGCTTGGCGTTTGCGTTTTTTTAATTCATTATTAGCGACCTCTTTAGCTCGAACCACGTATTGATGTTGTGGTCACTACCAATTGTTGCGATTACGTCAATGCAGAGGCAACGTTGAATATGTCCCAAAAGTATATTTTGTTTCCTTAAATCATTTGTTGGGTATAAGGCAAGAATGTAATCTATCCTGCTTATAAATGGAAATAATGATTGTTGATTTCCATCAAATTTTTCAACATTTGCAATTTGCAGCTTTTTCGCACTTTCGTGAGGTCACCTCTACGAATTCTGCAGCGTCTTCCCTTTTTAATGTAAGGGTTTTTTACGATTTTAACCGATGTACGGCTTTAAGCAAGTTCTTTTTCTTGGATAACAGACAAATCTAAAGTTTCATTGAATTGGTAGTCTTGCATCAAATTTGAATGTTACAGTAATTTTTGTTTAGACAAAATATGCTTAATATACATAATATGTATACGTACATACTTATGAAGTAGCAGCGCGAGTATTTTGATACTCCACTGCATTTCAAACAATGTTTACTTATTGTTGTTTACAGTGGGGTGTGTATTATGTTGCTCTATTCATTATTGCTTATGGTTACGTTTACGTTACTATATATACTTTGTGGGTTCTAAAATATATATTTCGAGGTGTTACAAACGGAACGACAAACTTAATATTCCCTCCATACTATGGTGGAGGGTATAAAAATGAAATATGGTGAGTGTTACAACACCCCCTCTCAATCATTACGTTCCATGTAGTTCATCTCGAAAATTTGTATGTATCCAATGATTTTGTGAACATGTCTTATATCCAACGATTTTGAGAACATGTCTACTACATGCGACTTTCTTGATATATGTTGAAGCGTATGGCATACATACTCTGTTATCCTCATAAATTATAACAGGTTTGTTCTCACTGAGAACGTTCAAATCTATAAGAATTCCTCTAATCCAAAGAGCTTCTGAAACAGTCTAACTGAGGGCTATGTCTAGTCTGTTTCTAACTGTTCCATGATACAGGGCAACCAAAAACCTTGAAAAAAACGGCTTAAAGACTTGCGGTCTGTGTTATCTATATCCCTCGGCATCTACGATCCTAATAATCACTTCATCGTATGGGATGAGGGCTATACGAAGACGTGGACTTGCACAGACAATTTTCTGTCTTAAACTGTCGCATCCATTAAAAACTTCAAATACCAAATTTCAACCAAAACTGATTATTGCTTTTTGGCAATTCCATAACAAAAACAGTTAGCATTCCCATAACCTTATTATTACTTTTACTTTTTTATATTTGGTTTTGAATTCAATTAACTCTTTGTGAAAAAGTAAGTGAAAATTTACATCGAATACTTAACATTGATGCCTCAAAATCTGAGCAAGGTTGATGACCTAACTGAATGTAGCTGTTAAATAAGGGTCTACACGACAACGTGGATCTGCACATCCGGTTAATAACGTCGCTAAAATCATCAAAATACCGAATATCGTTATATGGAAGCTATACCAGAACGTGGACCTGCACAGACAACTTTCAGTCATAGGCTAAAGTATTAATTTCGAACTTTAAATCCCAAATTTGAAACAATTCTGATGAATACTGTCGCAAAATTATCAAAATACCGAATATCGGAGGTACTGTTATATGGGGGCTATATGAAGACGTGGAAATGCACAGACAATTTTCTGTCATAAGCTGTAGTATCCATTACGCACTTCACATACCAAGTTTGAAATATTCCTGGTGAATAATGTCGCCTAAATAAAAAAATATTAACATGAAAAGGGTACCATTATATGGGGGCTGCACCAAATCGTGGAACAACATGGCCTATTTTCAATACCAAAAGTCCTGCAGACAAAGTATACATTAAAGTAAAATTTTATCAACCTACTTCAGTGTGTTCAGAGCTAAAGTGTTTTTCACACCCGGATAGGCATACGGACATCGCTAAATCGACATAGAATTTTGTTCGGACCAACAATATTTATACTTCATGGGGTCTAAAATGTATATTTCGAGGTGCTACAAACAGTATGACAAACTTAATGTACTCCTCCTTACAAAATACCGAATTTAGCCTTAATAGTTGGGTCTATACGACGACGTGGACCTGCACAGACAATTTTCTGTCATTGGCTGTACTATCCATTACGAACTTCAAATACGAAAGTGAAACAATTCCGCTGAATAATGTCGCTAAAATCATCAAAATACCGAATATCGGTAGGTGCCGTTATATGGGGGCTATACGAAGGGGTGGAGCGGCTGTTTTATCCAATAAGAACTTTAAATACCAAATTTGATACAATTACGGCGAATAATATCGCTAAAATTATCAAATATCGAATATGGGGAGGTACCGTTGTATGGTGGCTATACGAAAACGTGGACCTGCACAGAAAATTTTCTGTCTAAGGCTGTAGTATCCATTATGAACTTCAAATACGAATTGTGAAACAATTCCAGTGAATAATCATCAAAATACTGAATATCGGGAGGCACCGTTATATGGTGGCTATACCAAAACGTGGACCCACATGGCCCAAAAGTCCTGCAGACATAATATACATTTGCGTAAAATTTTATATAATATAATATATAATATACATTTGCGTAAAATTTTATATAATTTCAAAATTACAAATTGGTGTTGTATGCAACAAAATTTTGGAAATACATTCATCATTAATTTCTAAATTTGTATCAGTATAAATTTTATTGTTCATTTCAAGATAAGATGAGGTGTTCGTGTGTTCTAACTGGTATCCATTCTGATCGGGATAATGGGATAATTTTAAAGGTGTTAAAGGTTTTAAAGTTAGTGGGAATATGTGAAATCATAAGTATAATGTTTTCTCGGTAATTGATGCATGTCGAGGTTTTTATTAGGAAAATATTTCTGTTATTTATATTTTCCAACTTGTCGTAAATTAACCATTTGGGATTAAACAGTCCTAGTATGGAAATTTGCATACACATTTCAATGTCTTCTTCATATTCTATAAACTGCATTAAATCAAATATGAAGTTTGCGATTTATTTCTAATTTTTCGATGTTGTCATTAACTTGATTTATAACGTCATTAATTTCATGTAACTGTATTGAATTGTGCGCCATGTTTTCGAGTTTTTCTTGAAATTTAATTCGATCTTCTTCATCCAATGTTCCAAACAGAAACTTAAAGATTGATCCTGCAATACTAAAAAGTCCTCGTTTTTGTATAATGTCCTTATGAAATGTTAAAGAATGTAATTGACGTTGCAATTTATTGCACAAATAATTAAGATGGGGAGATTTGGTGTAGTTCGATAAATGCTTGTTAAATATGTTGTTTGTTCTTTCTATTTCTGTAATGTTAATTTGTAAGCAATGATGCTCGAATTCAGTGGGTAATTCCAATGGTTTATCAGAGAATATTAGATATCCGTGTTCTGTTGAGCATGACATATTATAACAATGGAAAGTAATGCCGTTATTGTGTACCATGGTCCTGTGAATATGGAATTTGATTAATTTTCTTTCGTTTTTTAAATTGTGATTTATAATAATGAGTGACTACATTTCGGTTAGTAATTTTGTAAAGGTCTGGTTGTGTCTGTTCAACGTTACTGTTGGGTTTAAATGGGTTCTCTAGTTTACCTTTCTGTAATGGGCCTTTTCTATATCTTGTATCTATTTCATAGTCTTGTCTATATTTTTTTGTTTATTTTCTTTTCTTTTTCTTCTTCAACATTTTTTGTCGGATGTCCATTAAAAAGAAAAATGTTTGCTGGTGTTTGCCCTGTCGTGTCGTGTTTAGTCTTATGGTTGTAAATGTTAAGTATTGTCTCAATTTTGCTTAGTTTTACTTCGTTATCGTTAGATGTGTTTATTATTTGTATTTTTTTTTTTTTCATTTAAAGTTTTATGGAATCTTTCTATGTCTGCTACGCCTGTTTTCGAAGTATTAAGTTACAATTCTACTCCTTCACTCTCTAGCCATCGTTTCAAGGCTATGCTAGAAAAAGCTCCATCTCTGTCGGCTTCTAATAACTGAGGTTTACCTAACTGATTGGAAATTCGCATAAGGGCATTTTTGCCCTCAACCCAATCTTTTGTAAGTATTTGCTCCAGTGTTGCAAACTTTGAATATACATCAATACAACTAACATAGTGTTTTGCTTCAGACGAATAGATATCTACCATGAACTTTTCACGACAAAAATTAAATTGGGGTGTGATTTTCAGTGGCATTTTGGTATTACGATGTTCTATTTTACTTAGATTGTAAGTATGACATTCAATAATAATATTTTGTGTTAGTAATTGACTATTGGAGAAGTGATATGTTTCATTGAAAAGTTTACTTGTTTTCTGTATGAAGGGATATAAAAGTTTTTCCTGAGTTGTAGAATTAATTCTTTAAATTCTGCATAAGTTGCGATATTCTTAAGCAAGATAAGGCTACGGACAATTTCGGTATGTTTTGTGTTAATAATGAATTTGTGCGCGATTTGTATTTTTTCAAAATCGACATCGTTTTCTATGTATAAAACACTGTTTTTCCCACAAAAGTGATCAATTAGGAAGTTTTCAGCTTTTTCAGTGGTCATTACATCATAATGTATGTAAACAATCTGTTTCTTGCGACTCGCGACTTACTTTGGGTTGGTCTTTTAAAAAAATAATTTGTCGTTTAAATGTATTGACTGGTTTTTCCGTGATAAAAATTAAATCACTATTGTCATTGTCAGCGCTATGCTGCTTGCTTTTTCAATTGCGCTGTAATTTGTCTCGTGATCGTTTAACGTTCGGCTAATGTAACTGCCCGTCCTGTGACAACACGGGTCCAAGTGCGACATTGCTCGCGTCAGTAGTCAATACAATTTGTTTTTTTAAATCTAGAATTTTCAAAAAAGGGTCTTCTGAAATTAGTTGCTTTAGTTTTTCAAAAGCGAAAATGTATTCTGGATCTTGAGCATCCAGTGCTCCAGTCATTGGTTTTGCAATTTCTGCAAAATTTGGGATGAATTTCCTGTAGAATCCAACTAGTCCTAAGAATGATTTTATGGTTTTAGTTTTCGTGGGTATAGGGTAATTTATTATGGCTTCTATTTTTCTGGGTTTGGTTTGATGACGACCTTGGTTACAATATGACCTAAGAACGAAGTTTCTGGACGTAGGAACTCACATTTACCGAGTTAGCTTAAGACAATTTTTCAAATACTAAACGGAGTGAATTTAAATGTTCTTCAAGAGAAGTAGAAAATACAATAATGTCATCTAAATAGACGAGACAATGTCCAAGTAGTGGTCTAAGGATGTCATTCATGCATCTTTGGAATGTTGCCGGGGCGTTTTTCAAACCGAAAGGCATGCGGAGATATTCGTAGTGCGCAAATTTAAAAGAGAAAGCAGTTTTTGAAATTGAGTCTTAAGCCATTTCGATCTGGTGAAAGCCTTTAGCTAAGTCTATTGTGGTAAAATAGTTACATTTGCCTAGCTTTCCTAAGATCTCATCTATGTTTGGGATGGGGTTATCTCATTTAATTTCCTGTAATCTATAACAATTCTAAATTTTGGTTTTCCTGAGGCATCTTGTTTCTTCGGAACTATCCAAATGGGGCTTCTGTAAGGCGAATTACTGTTTCTTATTATGCCTTGATCTAACATATTTTTATTTGTGTTTCAACTTCTTGTTCATAGGCTTGGAGGTAGCTGTATAGCTTTGAATATATTGGGGAATTACGCACTGTATTTATAGAGTGTTTAATGTAATTTGTGAAATTGAGTTTATCACCATCGTGATATTGTATATTTTTATACTGTCGTAATAATGAACATAATTTTGTTTTTTCCTCGTGATTTAAATGATCTAATCTGAATGATTCTGTCTCTTTAGCCGTTATTGGAATTTGTACCTTATTTGATTTATGATGTATGTCTTCTGTTGTCTAAGTCTCTTCTTGAAAATTGTCAGGTTTGGATACGTGGTTTGTCAGCTTGTATCTTTCATTATAAAGATATAAGATTTTTTTATTGTAATCTATTAAAGCCTTCTTAATCTAAAAATTTCCTTCCTATCAAAATATCATAATTAGTTGAAAATGGGTATATTAGAAATGTATGTTGCATTGGAAACAAATTATTGGGTTGAAGAGTGACATATCGATTGACCCTAAGTGGGCCGTTACTGGTGTGAATAAGATATTCTTTATCGTTATGAGTTATCATATTGACTGTGAATCCGGTGTCAATAAGACATTTCAAATCATTTCCCTTGTATGTAATTACTATAAATTGTTGGTTTTCGAGGCCAGTGGCAGAAAAATTTTCGTTTTGTTCAGTTATTAATTCTTTGTGTTCATCATTGTTATCTTCTATAGATGTTTTAACTGATAGTGGGTCTGGGTGGTACACTGAAAGATTTTCAGGTTGTTGTAACTGATATTCGCGATTGTCATAAACCGGTTCATAATAATTATTGAAGGGATTGCACTGTTAATAAGAGAACATTTCTAAGTTCCTCGAAACTCATTTTACACTGTCCGCTATCAGATGGTCTGGGTCTTTTAATTGGTTGATTGGTTGCAGATGAGTATGTATTGTATTGTTGACCTGGGTTTTGGTTAAAACGATTTAGGTCAAATAAATGCTGTCTTTGGAAATTTGGTTTTGTTGTATTCCTTATAGAGGCTGTTAAGTTAGGTGGGTAGTAAGGATTTGGTGTAGTTCGATAAATGCTTGTTAAATATGTTATTTGTTCTTTCTATTTCTGTAATGTTAATTTGTAAGCAATGATGCTCGAATTCAGTGGGTAATTCCAATGGTTTATCAGAGAATATTAGATATCCGTGTTCTGTTGAGCATGACATATTATAACAATGGAAAGTAATGCCGTTATTGTGTACCATGGTCCTGTGAATATGGAATTTGATTAATTTTCTTTCGTTTTTTAAATTGTGATTTATAATAATGAGAGACTACATTTCGGTTAGTAATTTTGTAAAGGTCTGGTTGTGTCTGTTCAACGTTACTGTTGGGTTTAAATGGGTTCTCTAGTTTACTTTTCTGTAATGGGCCTTTTCTATATCTTGTATCTATTTCATAGTCTTGTCTATATTTTTTTTGTTTATTTTCTTTTCTTTTTCTTCTTGAACATTTTTTGTCGGATGTCCATTAAAAAGAAAAATGTTTGCTGGTGTTTGCCCTGTCGTGTCGTGTTTAGTCTTATGGTTGTAAATGTTAAGTATTGTCTCAATTTTGCTTAGTTTTACTTCGTTATCGTTAGATGTGTTTATTATTTGTATATTTTTTTCATTTAAAGTTTTATGGAATCTTTCTATGTCTGCTACGCCTGATTTCGAAGTATTAAGTTACAATTCTACTCCTTCACTCTCTAGCCATCGTTTCAAGGCTAAGCTAGAAAAAGCTACATCTCTGTCGGCTTTTAATAACTGAGGTTTACCTAACTGATTGAAAATTCGCATAAGGGCATTTTTGCACTCAACCCAATCTTTTGTAGGTATTTGCTCCAGTGTTGCAAACTTTGAATATACATCAATACAACTAACATAGTGTTTTGCTTCAGACGAATAGATATCTACCATGAACTTTTCACGACAAAAATTAGATTGGGGTGTGATTTTCAGTGGCATTTTGGTATTACGATGTTCTATTTTACTTAGATTGTAAGTATGACATTCAATAATAATATTTTGTGTTAGTAATTGACTATTGGAGAAGTGATATGTTTCATTGAAAAGTTTACTTGTTTTCTGTATGAAGGGATATAAAAGTTTTTCCTGAGTTGTTAGAATTAATTCCTTAAATTCTGCATAAGTTGCGATATTCTTAAGCAAGATAAGGCTACGGACAATTTCGGTATGTTTTGTGTTAATAATGAATTTGTGCGCGATTTGTATTTTTTCAAAATCGACATCGTTTTCTAAGTATAAAACACTGTTTTTCCCACAAAAGTGATCAATTAGGAAGTTTTCAGCTTTTTCAGTGGTCATTACATCATAATGTATGTAAACAATCTGTTTCTTGCGACTCGCGACTTACTTTGGGTTGGCCTTTTAAAAAAATAATTTGTCGTTTAAATGTATTGACTGGTTTTCCGTGATAAAAATTAAATCACTATTGTCATTGTCAGCGCTATGCTGTGTTTGTTCGCTAAAATATGACTCTTCTATTTTTATCCTGGACAATGCATCGGCTACATGGTTTTCTTTACCTATGTATTTTATATCAAATTCATACTCTGATACTTTTACTCTCCATCGAGTCAACTTTGAGTTTGGGTCCTTCATTCGATATAACCAAACTAATGGTTGGTGATCGCTTGCAATTTCAAAATGTCGGCCTTATAGATAATAACGAAAAGTTTTAGTTGCCCACACAATAGCAAGGAGTTCTTTTTCAATTGCGCTGTAATTTGTCTCGTGATCGTTTAACGTTCGGCTAATGTAACTGCCCGTCCTGTGACAACACGGGTCCAAGTGCGACATTGCTCGCGTCAGTAGTCAATACAATTTGTTTTTTTAAATCTAGAATTTTCAAAAAAGGGTCTTCTGAAATTAGTTGCTTTAGTTTTTCAAAAGCGAAAATGTATTCTGGATCTTGAGCATTTAGTTTTGAATCTTTTTTAAGTGCTCCAGTCATTGGTTTTGCAATTTCTGCAAAATTTGGGATGAATTTCCTGTAGAATCCAACTAGTCCTAAGAATGATTTTATGGTTTTAGTTTTCGTGGGTATAGGGTAATTTATTATGGCTTCTATTTTTCTGGGTTTGGTTTGATGACGACCTTGGTTACAATATGACCTAAGAACGAAGTTTCTGGACGTAGGAACTCACATTTACCGAGTTAGCTTAAGACAATTTTTCAAATACTAAACGGAGTGAATTTAAATGTTCTTCAAGAGAAGTAGAAAATACAATAATGTCATCTAAATAGACGAGACAATGTCCAAGTAGTGGTCTAAGGATGTCATTCATGCATCTTTGGAATGTTGCCGGGGCGTTTTTCAAACCGAAAGGCATGCGGAGATATTCGTAGTGCGCAAATTTAGAAGAGAAAGCAGTTTTTGAAATTGAGTCTTAAGCCATTTCGATCTGGTGAAAGCCTTTAGCTAAGTCTATTGTGGTAAAATAGTTACATTTGCCTAGCTTTCCTAAGATCTCATCTATGTTTGGGATGGGGTTATCTCATTTAATTTCCTGTAATCTATAACAATTCTAAATTTTGGTTTTCCTGAGGCATCTTGTTTCTTCGGAACTATCCAAATGGGGCTTCTGTAAGGCGAATTACTGTTTCTTATTATGCCTTGATCTAACATATTTTTATTTGTGTTTCAACTTCTTGTTCATAGGCTTGGGGGTAGCTGTATAGCTTTGAATATATTGGGGAATTACGCACTGTATTTATAGAGTGTTTAATGTTATTTGTGAAATTGAGTTTATCACCATCGTGATATTGTATATTTTTATACTGTCGTAATAATGAACATAATTTTGTTTTTTCCTCGTGATTTAAATGATCTAATCTGAATGATTCTGTCTCTTTAGCCGTTATTGGAATTTGTACCTTATTTGATTTATGATGTATGTCTTCTGTTGTCTAAGTCTCTTCTTGAAAATTGTCAGGTTTGGATACGTGGTTTGTCAGCTTGTATCTTTCATTATAAAGATATAAGATTTTTTTATTGTAATCTATTAAAGCCTTCTTAATCTAAAAATTTCCTTCCTATCAAAATATCATAATTAGTTGAAAATGGGTATATTAGAAATGTATGTTGCATTGGAAACAAATTATTGGGTTGAAGAGTGACATATCGATTGACCCTAAGTGGGCCGTTACTGGTGTGAATAAGATATTCTTTATCGTTATGAGTTATCATATTGACTGTGAATCCGGTGTCAATAAGACATTTCAAAACATTTCCCTTGTATGTAATTACTATAAATTGTTGGTTTTCGAGGCCAGTGGCAGAAAATTTTTCGTTTTGTTCAGTTATTAATTCTTTGTGTTCATCATTGTTATCTTCTATAGATGTTTTAACTGATAGTGGGTCTGGGTGGTACTCTGAAAGATTTTCAGGTTGTTGTAACTGATATTCGCGATTGTCATAAACCGGTTCATAATAATTATTGAAGGGATTGCACTGTTAATAAGAGAACATTTCTAAGTTCCTCGAAACTCATTTTACACTGTCCGCTATCAGATGGTCTGGGTCTTTTAATTGGTTGATTGGTTGCAGATGAGTATGTATTGTATTGTTGACCTGGGTTTTGGTTAAAACGATTTAGGTCAAATAAATGCTGTCTTTGGAAATTTGGTTTTGTTGTATTCCTTATAGAGGCTGTTAAGTTAGGTGGGTAGTAAGGATTTGGTTGCCGATTGTGGATAGGTGGTGTAAAGTTTGAGTAATTAGGTGTATTATAGTATGGTTGAGGATTTGTGAAAAATACAGGTGGCTTTTAGAATTTATGTAATTGCTTTACAGGTAATGTATTCTTATTTTGATTTGTCTTTTGTGTTTGGGTACAATCTTCATACAATTTTTTTTCTTGTAAAATATTAATAAGAGATCTTAAATCTAAGATTTCATGATTCACAATCCTAATGTAAATGTTTAATGGCAGTTTTTGAATTAGGTTTTCAATGCTATCTTTAATTAATCTTGAATACAATAATTTCTCATGCAAATCATTTTCTAATTCTAAATTACTTGCTAGAATCTGTCTTCTTCGTTCAGCTTCCTCAAGAAAAGCACGTACATTTCCTTTGTACAGCGTATTTCGAAACTCCTCCAAAAGTAGATGGCTTGGCGTTTGCGTTTTTTTAATTCATTATTAGCGACCTCTTTAGCTCGAACCACGTATTGATGTTGTGGTCACTACCAATTGTTGCGATTACGTTAATGCAGAGGCAACGTTGAATATGTCCCAAAAGTATATTTTGTTTCCTTAAATCATTTGTTGGGTATAAGGCAAGAATGTAATCTATCCTGCTTATAAATGGAAATAATGATTGTTGATTTCCATCAAATTTTTCAACATTTGCAATTTGATAAGCTACTTGCGACATTTCACTGTCGGACAAGGCTATTGATGTTGCTCCTTGTTGCATCATGTTTGTTTTTAAATGCCAAAATATTTTTTCTTGTCACTTATTACTATAAAAGTTTATGTATAATATTCTTTGTTTTTGACTTGTTGATTAATTTTTTGTTGTTGTTTCATTTTTAATTCTGAAATCGTTCTTTTATATTATTTTACTCTTAGTTTCGCTCATAAGTAATTGTTCAAATATACTTATATATTTTATTTGTCACTATGAAAACTTTTTTATGTTCTTTGTTTTTATTTTATCTTATTGTTAATTAATTCACTAATTCACGTTTGCACCACAGCTTTTTCTCACTTTCGTGAGGTCACCTCTACGAATTCTGCGGCGTCTTCCCTTTTTAATGTAAGGGTTTTTTACGATTTTAACCGACGTACGGCTTTAAGCAAGTTCTGTTTCTTGGATAACAGACAAATCGAAAGTTTCATTGAATTGGTAGTCTTGCATCAAATTTGAATGTTACAGTAATTTTTGTTTAGACAAAATATGCTTAATATACATAATATGTATACGTACATACTTATGAAGTAGCAGCGCGAGTATTTATTTATACTCCACTGCATTTCAAACAATGTTTACTTATTGTTGTTTACAGTGGGGTGTGTATTATGTTGCTCTATTCACTATTGCTTATGGTTACGTTTACGTTACTATATATACTTTGTGGGTCCTAAAACATATATTTCGAGGTGTTACAAACGGAACGACAAACTTAATATTCCCTCCATACTATGGTGGAGGGTATAAAAATGAAATATGGTGAGTGTTACAACACCCCCTCTCAATCATTACGTTCCATGTAGTTCATCTCGAAAATTGATTTTGTGAACATGTCTTATATCCAACGATTTTGTGAACATGTCTACTACATGCGACTTTCTTGATATATGTTGACGCTTTATGATTCCTTTTTCTATATCATTTCTATAAGACGATACTTCACATCAATATGTTTTGGAAGTTTGCTGTCAGAATTTTGGCGTATGCCATACATACTCTGTTATCCTCATAAATTATAACAGGTTTGTTCTCACTGAGAGTGTTCAAATCTATAAGAATTCCTCTTTTTGTGAGTACTTTACCCCCTGAGAGAGAATTGTCTATACAGGTCCACGATATCTTATATCCCTCAAATAACGGTACCCCCGATATTCGGTATTTTGATGATTTTACCCACATTTTTCATCGGAATTGTCTGAAAATCCACACAAGGAGTTCCTTGTGGGTACTTTATACCTCGGCAGAGAATTATCTATATAGGTCCACAATATCGTATAGCCCCCATATAACGGTACCCCCACGGTATTCGGTATTTTGATGATTTTAGCCACATTTTTCAATGGAATTGTCTGAAATTCCACAAAAGGAGTCCTTGTGGACATTTTACCCCTTCAAAAGGAATTGTCTATATAGGTCCACGATATCGTATATCCCCCATATAACTGCAGCCCCCGATATTCGGTATTTTGATGATTTTAGCCACATTTTTCAATGGAATTGTCTGAAATTCCACAAAAGGAGTCCCTTGTGGACATTTTACCACTTCAAAAAGAATTGTCTATATAGGTCCACGATATCGTATATCCTCCATATAACTGCACCCCCCGATATTCGGTATTTTGATGATGTTAGCCACATTTTTCAATGGAATTGTCTTATAATCCACACAAGTAGTTCCTTGTGAGTACTTTACCCCCTGAGAGAAAATTGTCTATACAGGTCCACGATATCGTATATCCCCCATATAACGGTACCCCCGATATTCGGTATTTTGATGATTTTACTCACATTTTCATCGGAATTGTCTGAAAATCCACACAACGAGTTCCTTGTGGGTACTTTATACCTCGGCAGAGAATTATCTATAAAGGTCCACGATATCGTATAGCCCTCATATAACGGTACCCCCGATATTCGGTATTTTGATGTTTTTAGCCATATTTTTCAGCGGAATGGTCACAAGGGGTTCTTTGTACACAAGGGGTTCTTTGTGAGCACTTTACCCCCCGACAGTGAATGCTCTATATAGGTTAATGATAACGTATGGCTCCCATATAACGATACGTCGCGATATTCGGTATTTTGAAAATCCACACAAGGAGTTCCTTGTGAGTACTTTACACGCAGACATAGATTTGTCTTTATAGGTCCACAATATCGTATATCCCCACATATCGGCACCTTCTTATATTAGATATTTTAAAGATTTTAAAAGAATTTTTAATGGATTTTATTTTTATTTTTTTTTTTTTTTTTGAAAATTTTCTAATTCGTTCCAAATGGTGGAGGGTATTCAAAGTTCGGCCCGGCCGAACTTACTGCTTTTTTACTTGTTTAAATTGTGATTTATAATAATGAGTGACTACGTTTCGGTTAGTAATTTGTGGTTGTGTCTGTTCACCGTTACTGTTGGGTGTAAATGTGTTCTCTAGTTTACCTTTCTGTAATGGGCCTTTTCTATATCTTGTATCTATTTCATAGTCTTGTCTATATTTATTTTGTTTATTTTCTTTTTTTATACCCTCCACCATACTATGGAGTGTATATTAACTTTGTCATTCCGTTTGTAACTCCTCGAAATACTCATGTCAGACCCAACAAAGTATATATATTTTTGATCAGCGTAAAATTCTAAGTCGATTTAGCGATGTCCGTCTGTCTGTCTGTCTGTCTGTCCGTCTGTCTGTCTGTTGTAATCACGCTATCTTTCGAATGAATTGAGATAGATGGCTAAAATTTTGCACACATGTTTATTTTTCCAGTAGGCAGGTTAAGTTCGTAAATGGGCCATGTAGGTCCACGTTTTCATATAGCCCCCATATAACGGTACCTCCCAATATTCGGTATTTTGATGATTTTAGCGACATTATTCACCGGAATTGTTTGAAAATTGGTATTTGAAGTTCGTAATGAATACTACAGTCTAAGATAGAAAATTGTCTGTGCAAGTCCATTTCTTCGTATAGCCTCCATATAACGGTACCTCCTGATATTCGGTATTTTGGTGATTTTAACGTCATTATTCACGGGAATTATTTCAAATTTGGTACTTGAAGCTCAAAATGGATACTACACCCTAAGACAAAAAATTGTCTGTGCAGGTCTACGTCTTCGTATAGCCCCCCTATAACGGTACCTCCCTATATTCGGTATTTTGATAATTTTAGCGACATTATTCACCGGAATTGTTTGAAAATTGGTATTTGAAGTTCGTAATGAATACTACAATCTGTGACAGAAAATTGTCTATGCTGGTCCAGGTCGTTGCGCAGCTCCAATTTAACGGCACCTCCATATATACGATATTTTGATGATTTTAGCTACATTATTTACCGTTTATTTCAAGTTTCCAATTTGAATATGGTAATGGCTTATGACAAACAATGCCTATGTATGTCCACGTCGTATAGACCCCAATATGACGGCTATATTCGGTATTTTTAAAATTTTAACAGAATTTTTTAAGGATTTTATTTTTTAAAAATTTCCAAATTCGTTGCAAATGGTGGAGGGTATTAAAAGTTCGGACCGGCCGAACTTAGTGCTTTTTAACTTGTTATACCCTCCACCATACTATGGAGGGTATATTAATTTTGTCATTCCGTTTGTAACTCCTCGAAATATTCATGTCAGACCCAACAAAGTATATATATTCTTGATCAGCGTAAAATTCTAAGACAATTTAGCCATTTGCGTCTGTCTGTCTGTGTGTCTGTCTGTCTATCTGTTGTAATCACGCTATCTTTCGAACAAATTGAGATAGAAGGCTAAAATTTTGCACACATGTATATTTTCCCAGTAGGCAGGTTAAGTTCGTAAATGGGTCATGTAGGTCCAAGTTATCATATAGCCCCCATATAACGGTACCTCCCGATATTCGGTATTTTGATGATTTTAGCGACATTATTCACCGGAATTATTTAAAATGTGGCATTTGAAGTTCGTAATGGATACTACAGCCTAAGACAGAAAATTATCTGTGCAGGTCCACGTCTTCGTGTAGCCCCCATATAACGGTACCCCCCGATATTCGGTATTTTGATGATTTTAGCGACATTGTTTACCAGAATCGTTTCAAATTTGGTATTTGAAGTTCGTAATGGATACTTCATCCAAAGTCAAAAAATGAGCCATGTAGGTCCACGTCTTCATATAGGCCCCATATAACGGTACCCCCCGATATTCGGCATTTTAATGATTTTAGCGACATTATTTACAGGGATTGTTTCAAATTTCGCATGTGAAGTTCGTAATGGATACTTCAGCCCATGCCAGAAAATTGTCTGTGCAGGTCTACGTCTTCGTATAGCCCCCATATAACCCCATATTCGGTATTTTGACGATTTTAGCTACATTATAAACAGATTTTTCTTCAAGTTTCGCATTTAAATATTGTAATAATTGATGACAAAAGTTGCCTATTCAGGCCCACGTCTTCGTATAAGCATTCGGTATTTTTAAGACTTTAACAGAATTTTTAACGGGATTTATTTTTTGGAAATTGTCAAATTTGTACCAAATGATGGAGGGTATTAAAAGTGCGTCCCGGCCGAACTTACAGCTTTTTTACTTGTTCTTCTTGATCATTTTTTGTCGGATGTCCATTAAAAAGAAAAATGTTTGCTGGTGTTTGTCCTGTCGTGTCGTGTTTAGCCTTATGGTTGTAAATGTTAAGTATTGTCTCAATTTTGCTTAGTTTTACTTCGTTATCGTTAGATGTGTTTATTATTTTTTTTTTTTTTTTTTTCATTTAAAGTTTTATGGAATCTTTCTATGTCTGCTACGCCTGTTTTCGAAGTATTAAGTTACAATTCTACTCCTTCACTCTCTAACCATCGTTTCAAGGCTAAGCTAGGAAAAGCTCCATCTCTGTCGGCTTTTAATAACTGAGGTTTACCTAACTGATTGAAAATTCGCATAAGGGCATTTTTGCACTCAACCCAAGATAAGGCTACGGACAATTTCGGTATGTTTTATGTTAATAATTGATTTGTGCTCGAATTGTATTTTTTCAAAATCGACATCGTCTTCTATGTATAAAACACTGTTTTTCCCACAAAAGTGATCAATTAGGAAGTTTTCAGCTTTTTCAGTGGTCATTACATCATAATGTATGTAAACAATCTGTTTCTTGCGACTCGCGACTTACTTTGGGTTGGCCTTTTAAAAAAATAATTTGTCGTTTAAATGTATTGACTGGTTTTCCGTGATAAAAATTAAATCACTATTGTCATTGTCAGCGCTATGCTATGTTTGTTCGCTAAAATATGACTCTTCTATTTTTATCCTGGACAATGCATCGGCTACATGGTTTTCTTTACCTTTTATGTATTTTATATCAAATTCATACTCTGATAGTTTTACTCTCCATCGAGTCAACTTTGAGTTTGGGTCCTTCATTCGATATAACCAAACTAATGGTTGGTGATCGTTTGCAATTTCAAAATGTCGGCCTTATAGATAATGACGAAAAGTTTTAGTTGCCCACACAATAGCAAGGAGTTCTTTTTCAATTGCGCTGTAATTTGTCTCGTGATCGTTTAACGTTCGGCTAATGTAACTGCCCGTCCTGTGACAATACGGGTCCAAGTGCGACATTGCTTGCGTCAGTAGTCAATACAATTTTTTTTGTAAATCTAGAATTTTCAAAAAAGGGTCTTCTGAAATTAGTTGCTTTAGTTTTTCAAAAGCGAAAATGTATTCTGGATCTTGAGCATTTAGTTTTGAATCTTTTTTAAGTGCTCCAGTCATTGGTTTTGCAATTTCTGCAAAATTTGGGATGAATTTCCTGTAGAATCCAACTAGTCCTAAGAATGATTTTATGGTTTTAGTTTTTGTGGGTATAGGGTAATTTATTATGGCTTCTATTTTTCTGGGTTTGGTTTGATGACGACCTTGGTTACAATATGACCTAAGAACGAAGTTTCTGGACGTAGGAATCACATTTACCGAGTTAGCTTAAGACAATTTTTCAAATACTAAACGGAGTGAATTTAAATGTTCTTCAAGAGAAGTAGAAAATACAATAATGTCATCTAAATAGACGAGACAATGTCCAAGTAGTGGTCTAAGGATGTCATTCATGCATCTTTGGAATGTTGCCGGGCGTTTTTCAAACCGAAAGGCATGCGGAGATATTCGTAGTGCGCAAATTTAGAAGTGAAAGCAGTTTTTGAAATTGAGTCTGGATCCATTTCGATCTGGTGAAAGCCTTTAGCTAAGTCTATTGTGGTAAAATAGTTACATTTGCCTAGCTTTCCTAAGATCTCATCTATGTTTGGGATGGGGTGTCTATCACTTGCGGTTAACTCATTTAATTTCCTGGAATCTATAACAATTCTAAATTTTGGTTTTCCTGAGGCATCTTGTTTCTTCGGAACTATCCAAACGGGGGTACTGTAAGGCGAATTACTGTTTCTTATTATGCCTTGATCTAACATATTTTTTATTTGTGTTTCAACTTCTTGTTCATAATGTGGTGTCCGTTGGAATTGCAATTTTCGAATTTCGAAAAAAGGAAAGTTGTGCTGAATTGTGCTAACCTAGCACATTTTAAAAATTCAAATATCGAGATGCGGTAAATTGTGCTGAATTGTGCTCACTTAGCACAATTGTTCGTCCATACATTGGAAATTTGTATCTCTACTCGTTAAAATCGTAAAAATTAAAATCGCATATTTAGAAACAAGATATCGAAAAACTAAAAGTTGTGCTGATTTGTGCTAACCTACCACAATTTTTCGTCCATACATTGAAAATTTGTATTTCCACTCGTTACTAGTTAAAATTGGAAAAAATACCTATATAACGAAAAATTGCTGTAATTTTTGTAAAAATTCAATTATCGAGATGCGGTAAATTGTGGTGAGTTGTGCTCACTTAGCACAATTTTTCGTCCATACATAACGAATTTCCACCTTTACTGGTTACTCGCTAAAACTTAAAAAAAATGAATAACTTTTGCAATATGTGGAGTTTTTGAAATCTGCAAGTTGTGTTGAATTGTGCTCACCTAGCAAAATTTTTCGTCCATACATTGGAAACTTGTATCTCTACTCGTTACTCGTTAAAATCGTAAAAATCAAAATCGCATATTTAGAAACAAGATATCGAAAAACTAAAAGTTGTGCTGATTTGTGCTAACCTAGCACAATTTTTCGTCCATACATTGAAAATTTGTATTTCCACTCGTTACTAGTTAAAATTGGAAAAAATACATATATAACGAAAAATTGCTGTAATTTTTGTAAAAATTCAAATATCGAGATGCGGTAAATTGTGCTGAGTTGTGCTCACTTAGCACAATTTACCGCATCTCGATATTTGAATTTTTACAAAAATTACAGCAATTTTTCGTTATATATGTATTTTTTCCAATTTTAACTAGTAACGAGTGGAAATACAAATTTTCAATGTATGGACGAAAAATTGTGCTAGGTTAGCACAAATCAGCACAACTTTTATTTTTCGATATCTTGTTTCTAAATATGCGATTTTGATTTTTACGATTTTAACGAGTAACGAGTAGAGATACAAATTTCCAATGTATGGACGAAAAATTGTGCTAAGCACAATTTACTGCATCTCGATATTTGAGTTTTTACAAAAATTACATCAATTTTTCGTTATATATGTTTTTTTTCCAATTTTAACTAGTAACACAAATCAGCACAACTTTTAGTTTTTCGATATCTTGTTTCTAAATATGCGATTTTGATTTTTACGAGTAACGAGTAGAGATACAAATTTAAAATTTATGGACGAAAAATTGTGCTAAGTGAGCACAACTTAGCACAATTTACCGCATCTCGATATTTGACAAACATTTCAGCAATTTTTCGTTATATATGTATTTTTTCCAATTTTAACTAGTAACGAGTGGAAATACAAATTTTCAATGTATGGACGAAAAATTGTGCTAGGTTTCAAAAATTCCACATATTACAAAAGTTATTCATGTTTTTAATTTTTAGCGAGTAACGAGTAAAGGTGGAAATTCGTTATGTATGGACGAAAAATTGTGCTAAGTAAGCACAATTCAGCACAATTTACAGATTTCAAAAATTCCACATATTACAAATGTTATTCATTTTTTTAAGTTTTAGCGAGTAACGAGTAAAGGTAATTTTTAGCAAGTAACGAGTAAAGGTGGAAATTCGTTATGTATGGACGAAAAATTGTAGTGAGCACAACTCAGCACAATTTACCGCATCTCGATATTTGAATTTTTACAAAAATTACAGCAATTTTTCTGAAAAATACTGGTTTATTCGAAATTGCCATATCTTGAAAACGGTTGAAAATATTGAGAAAAAATAAACGGCACAAGTTAGCACAAATCAAGCGCGACCCAGCACAACTTTAATTTTTTCGAAATTCGAAAATTGCAATTCTGACATACTTTCGAAATTATCGTTTTTTTTCGAAATTGGTAAGAGATATCGAAAAAATTTTAACGGCACAAATGGGCACAAACCGAGTACGACTCAGCACAACTTTAATTTTTTCGAAATTCGAAAATTGCAATTCTCTCAGATTTTTTCGAAAAAAAATCTTTTTTCGAATATCTCAGAAATATTTTCGAATTTCGAAAAAAATTTCGGCACAATTGAGCACAAACCTAGCACAATTCAGCACAACTTTCCTTTTTTCGAAATTCGAAAATTGCAATTCCAACGGACACCACATGCCATACACATCGAAAGGCCTTTCGTCGTGGGAGCCAGCACATGTCATGAGAGTAAGTGATGAATATACAATCTCTTAATATTATATTATCTTACTGTAATTATACGTGAAGAGACCTGCTTGTTTTTTTTCTTTCTGCCTTGGTTATTTTTTGGATCATCAACATATTATCTAATGCAAGATTGTACCTTAAAGTGGGTAGCGTTGTTCTTGTTAAATATTTCCCTACCATTTTGAATTAATAGTTTGTGTTTTCATTCATGAAGAGAATAAGTTTCTTTTTAATGTATTTATTTTTCTTGATAAAGAAATCCTTTCTTATAGATTATATTGAATTTTTTAAGTGAAAAAATTGAAAAAATGAATCATCTAGAATAAATCATTAGCCTTTTTGATTCCATGGTTTGGTAGACTTGGGCTTACATAATGAAATTGGGAATCACGAAAACTATATTTTCGACTGCATGGAAGGCATATCTAGTGATTAGGTTGGGAGGGCATACCGGATACAAATACATCAGTCGTCCGGATCGTGTTGATGCCGTATAGGAATGTAACCTGTTTCTTTTTCTTCTGTATGTATCCAAAATTTTCCATCCATTGAGCACGAATAAATTTAAAATAATTTACCGTAGCTGAAGAGAAGGCATAGAAGATTCTAACCCATGCCATACCCACGAGCAATAAGGCCGGCAGCAAGCGTGCTCATACCTTCTTCTTATATGGACGTTGTATGCTACAATGGACGAAAAATTGTGCTAGGTGAGCACAATTCAGCACAACTTGCAGATTTCAAAAATTCCACATATAACAAAAGTTATTCATTTTTTTAATTTTTAGCGAGTAACCAGTAGAGGTGGAAATTCGTTATGTATGGACGAAAAATTGTGCTAAGTGAGCACAACTCAGCACAAATTTTAGTTTTTCGATATCTTGTTTCTAAATATGCGATTTTGATTTTAACGAGTAACGTGTAGAGATACAAATTTCCAATGTATGGACGAAAAATTGTGCTAAGTGAGCACAACTTAGCACAATTTACCGCATCTCGATATTTGACAAAAATTACAGCAATTTTTCGATATATATGCATTTTTCCCAATTTTAACTAGTAACGAGTGGAAATACAAATTTTCAATATATGGACGAAAAATTGTGCTAGGTTAGCACAAATCAGCACAACTTTTAGTTTTTCGACATCTTGTTTCAAAATATGCGATTTTGATTTTTACGATTTTAACGAGTGACGGATAGAGATACAAATTTCCAATGTATGGACGAAAAATTGTGCTAGGTGAGCACAATTCAGCACAGCAGAAATTCCACATATTACAAAAGTTATTCATTTTTTTTTATTTTTAGCGAGTAAAGAGTAAAGGTGGAAATTCGTTATGTATGGACGAAAAATTGTGCTAAGTGAGCACAACTCAGCACAATTTACCGCATCTCGATATTTGAATTTTTACAAAAATTACAGCAATTTTTCGTTATATATGTATTTTTTCCAATTTTAACTAGTAACTAGTGGAAATACAAATTTTCAATGTATGGACGAAAAATTGTGCTAGGTTAGCACAAATCAGCGCAACTTTTAGTTTTTCGATATCTCGTTTCTAAATATGCGATTTTAATTTTTACGATTTTAACGAGTAGAGATACAAATTTCCAATGTATGGACGAATAATTGTGCTAAGTGAGCACAACTCAGCACAATCTACCGCATCTCGATATTTCAATTTTTACAAAAATTACAGCAATTTTTCGTTATATATGTATTTTTTCCAATTTTAACTAGTAACGAGTGGAAATAAAAATTTTCAATGTATGGACGAAAAATTGTGCTAGGTTAGCACAAATCAGCACAACTTTTAGTTTTTCGATATCTTGTTTCTAAATATGCGATTTTAATTTTTACGATTTTAACGAGTAGAGATACAAATTTCCAATGTATGGACGAACAATTGTGCTAAGTGAGCACAATTCAGCACAATTTACCGCATCTCGATATTTGAATTTTTAAAATGTGCTAGGTTAGCACAAATCAGCACAACTTTTAGTTTTTCGATATCTTGTTTCTAAATATGCGATTTTAGAGATACAGATTTCCAATGTATGGACGAAAAATTGTGCTAATTGAGCACAACTTAGCACAATTTACCGCATCTCGATATTTGACAAAAATTACAGCAATTTTTCGTTATATATGTATTTTTCCCAATTTTAACTAGTAACGAGTAGAAATGTGAGAAGAATGTTCTTTGTCCGGTAGTGTTATTGATTTTACTACACTTCCCGTTGCGTCTATAATAAGAGTTTCATAAAATTTAGAGAATAAAACCATTTGTTCTCTCGACCAATAAAAAACTGTAAATGGATCCAGTCCTATGTTGTGTATTTTTCCAGAATACTCCATAGTATATTTTAAGTTGTACACTCCCTCTATAGCGCTTGTTCCAGAAATTTTAAATAGTCTATCTGAAGCTTCTCTTTTAGCTTTTCCCAATATATAGTTTTTAAAAAGATTTGGCGGGCTGTTATCGCCTATTGTTTGAATAAGGCGATGCGCTTCATTTCGCCGATATTGAGAAGGCAACAAATTTTTATCTAGCAAATTATTACCAATAGCTTTTCGCAAGGTACCGCGAAGGGACCTTTTTTCAAATGCCTTACATCGCAGTCAAAATCGGAAATGATACATTCCATTTTAAATGGTTCGTTGTCTAAAGGTTCCGTAAAAATTTTACCCTCAAACCTTAATGGACACTCTGAACATTGACCATTTACTGTTACAAAAACACCGGATGAAGACACTTGCGAACTTTTAAAATTTAACGCGCACGGCATTTTAGTATGGTTATGAATTTCTTCATAAAGTACGTGGGTCCACGAATTACTTTTCAAAGATCTAATGACGCGAGAACCGGTTCGGAAATTATGTGCTTTGATTTCTGGTTTCATACTTGGCCAAATTTCTGTAAGATCTATTGTAAATCTGAAACAATTATTGGATGTGGAATCAAGAGAGGTATTTGTCGGGAACGATGAGTTGCTAGGAATCTCTATATTAAAAAAGTCCAATAATTCTGAATAAACATTGTATCGGTTCAATTTAAGTATAGTATATATATATTTAGGTTCCAATTTATTGTCACAGTCTAGAGAATCACTTATATTATTATACATAACTGAAGATGGAGGCAAAACACTACCATCTTCACTAATAATATTTTTAAATATATTTAAATTTATTCAAATTATTAATTTTTTGCTTCATTTTGTTTTGGGATTTCTTCGATAGCTTGCCACTTCCACCAACATCACTGCCAGAATTTTTTACTGGAAAATGAAAACCACTTGTACTAACACCATCAAGAGATATATCACAATTATTTAGTTCTTGCAAAAACATGTTTATATATATTAAAATCACAGACACGATTTTTTTTAAAAAGAGAGATTTTTTACGGAAACAATTTTATTGAGTATATTAATATATTTTCACAACGATATTTTTCGAGCACTTATTTTGTATATCACACGAACTATGTTGATGTTAAATATGCAAATACTTTCACTATGAAATCAAAAACCGTAATGCCTATAAGAAATAGGTTACAAGAAATGTAGACTCTCCAACCCATTTGCAAGATTTTTCAACAGGTAGATCAATTCCACAATATATGAATGAATGTAACCTTTCGCATAACAAATGTATGTATTTCCCATTAAAGTACCTACTATCGTGATTACAATTTTCGATACCTTATAGGAAGGATTGAACAAGTTTTATGTGTAAGGTCACATTCATTCATATATTGTGGAATTGATCTACCTGTATAAAAATCTTGCAAATGTCCAAAAACACGTGCAAGACATAAAAACTTTTATTGCTGATTTTTCCTCAAACATGAAAAATTGACCAATCGGAATATATTTATGATTGATCAGGTAAATTACATTGATCAAAATTTACGACCTTTGCCATTCACATTCCTCTGAATTTTTAAGAGCAATGAACTCAGAAGCGTTTAAGTCACAACACCAACCTTTTGTCTTCTGTACCTGTAACAATCGAGATGCAATTTGCAAACAGTAAAGTCATATTTGAATGTTATTATATGACTTTACCGAAGGGTATATTAAGTTCATCATTCCGTTTGTAACTCATCGAAATAAAAATTGCAGACCCAACAAAGTATATTTATTCCAGAGATGGGCATAATGCACTGTATTTTTAGTGCACTAATAATTTCACTATCACTGTTCGTTTAGTGGCAGTGCAATTTTATATTCCACTACCACTAACCCTTTAAAATTAAATTGCACTAATACGAACCATTTAGTGATATTTAAAAAAAATTGCACTACCACTAAATTTTAGTGGTGGTGAAATTTCAATAGCACTACCACTAAATTTAGTGGTATTTAAAACAATTGCACTAAATTAGTGCTATTTAGAAAAGTATCAAATTGTATGAATATTTACTATATATTCTGGATTGTTGTTCGCTACTCACTTCAACAAACTTCATGATAGCTGGTATAATATATACTTATATACATAGTATTTTTTGGCTTCGATAAGATTTAGTGGTAGTGCAATTTTTTTTTCTTGAAAAATCACTAAATTTTGAAATTTCACACAAGGAGTCCCTTGTGAGTACTTTACCCACTGAAAGAATTGTCTGTATAGGTCCACGATATCGTATATCTCCCATATAACAGTACCCCCCGATAATCGGTATTTTGATGATTTTAGCCACATTTTTCAACGGAATTGTCTACACAAGGAGTTCTTTGTGGTTACTTTACCTCCAGACATAGATTTGACTAAAAAGTCCACAATATCGCATATCCCAAGGTATTTTAAAGATTTTAAAAGAATTTTTAATGGATTTTATTTTTTTTGAAAATTTTCTAATTTGTTCCTAATGGTGGAGGGCATTTAAAGTGCGGCCCGGCCGAACTTACTGTTTTTTTTACTTGTTTGTACCCTTCACCATACATAGTATGGAGGGTATATTAAGTTCATCATTCCGTTTGTAACTCATCGAAATAATAAATTTAGACCCAACAAAGTATATATTTTCTTGATTAGCGTAAAATTTAACCCTGTTCGTCGGTCTGTCCTTCCGTTGGTGTAATCATGCTACAGTCAAAACAAGTACAGTCAAAAACAAGTAAGTAATGATATGAAGCTAAAATGTTGCACAGATTTGTCTTTTGCTGCAGGCAGGTCAAGTTCGAAGATGGCCTATATCGGTTAACGATATAACGGTAGCCACAGTTTTCAATGGAATTTTCTGAAAATCCTCACACGGAAGAGTACTTCATTCCTAGAAGTTAATTGTCTGTAAAGGTCTACGATATCGTATAGCCCCCATAAACCAGCACCCCCCGATATTCGGTATTTTGATAAAATTAGTTTTGCAGGGCAACGCCTTCGTATAGCCCCTATATAATGGTTTTCATTTGAGCGGTATTTTCTGACGGAATTTTTTGTGCTAGCTGAGCACAATTCAGCACAACTTGCAGATTTCAAAAATTCCACATATTACAAAAGTTATTCATTTTTTTTAATTTTAGCGAGTAACGAGTAAAGGTGGAAATTCGTTATGTATGGACGAAAAATTGTGCTAAGTGAGCACAACTCAGCACAATTTACCGCATCAATTTACCGCAGCAATTTTTCGTTATATATGTATTTTCTCCAATTTTAACTAGTAACGAGTGGAAATACAAATTTTCAATGTATGGACGAAAAATTGTGCTAAGTGAGCACAACTTAGCACAATTTACCGCATCTCGATATTTGACAAAAATTACAGCAATTTTTCGTTATATATGTATTTTTTCCAATTTTAACTAGTAACGAGTAGAAATACAAATTTTCAATGTATGGACGAAAAATTGTGCTAGGTTAGCACAAATCAGCACAACTTTTAGTTTTTCGATATCTTGTTTCTAAATATGCGATTTTGATTTTTACGATTTTAACGAGTAACGGGTAGAGATACAAATTTCCAATGTATGGACGAAAAATTGTGCTAGGTGAGCACAATTCAGCACAACTTGCAGATTTCAAAAATTCCACATATTACAAAAGTTATTCTTTTTTTTTTATTTTTAGCGAGTAAAGAGTAAAGGTGGAAATTCGTTATGTATGGACGAACAATTGTGCTAAGTGAGCACAATTCAGCACAATTTACCGCATCTCGATATTTGAATTTTTAAAATGTGCTAGGTTAGCACAAATCAGCACAACTTTTAGTTTTTCGATATCTTGTTTCTAAATATGCGATTTTAGAGATACAAATTTCCAATGTATGGACGAAAAATTGTGCTAATTGAGCACAACTTAGCACAATTTACCGCATCTCGATATTTGACAAAAATTACAGCAATTTTTCGTTATATATGTATTTTTCCCAATTTTAACTAGTAACGAGTAGAAATATGAGAAGAATGTTCTTTGTTCGGTAGTGTTATTGATTTTACAACACTTCCCGTTGCGTCTATAATAAGAGTTTCATAAAATTTAGAGAATAAAACCATTTGTTCTCTCGACCAATAAAAAACTGTAAATGGATCCAGTCCTATGTTGTGTATTTTTCCAGAATTCTCCATAGTATATTTTAAGTTGTACACTCCCTCTATAGCGCTTGTTCCAGAAATTTTAAATAGTCTATCTGAAGCTTCTCTTTTAGCTTTTCCCAATATATAGTTTTTAAGAAGATTTGGCGGGCTGTTATCGCCTATTGTTTGAATAAGGCGATGCGCTTCATTTCGCCGATATTGAGAAGGCAACAAATTTTTATCTAGCAAATTATTACCAATAGCTTTTCGCAAGGTACCTTTTTTCAAATGCCTTACATCGCAATCAAAATCGGAAATGATACATTCCATTTTAAATGGTTCGTTGTCTAAAGGTTCCGTAAAAATTTTACCCTCAAACCTTAATGGACACTCTGAACATTGACCATTTACTGTTACAAAAACACCGGATGAAGACACTTGCGAACTTTTAAAATTTAACGCGCACGGCATTTTTGTATAGTTATGAATTTCTTCATAAAGTACGTGGGTCCACGAATTACTTTTCAAAGATCTAATGACGCGAGAACCGGTTCGGAAATTATGTGCTTTGATTTCTGGTTTCATACTTGGCCAAATTTCTGTAAGATCTATTGTAAATCTGAAACAATTATTGGATGTGGAATCAAGAGAGGTATTTGTCGGGAACGATGAGTTGCTAGGAATCTCTATATTAAAAAAGTCCAATAATTCTGAATAAACATTGTATCGGTTCAATTTAAGTATAGTATATATATATTTAGGTTCCAATTTATTGTCACAGTCTAGAGAATCACTTATATTATTATACATAACTGAAGATGGAGGCAAAACACTACCATCTTCACTAATAATATTTTTAAATATATTTAAATTTATTCAAATTATTAATTTTTTGCTTCATTTTGTTTTGGGATTTCTTCGATAGCTTGCCACTTCCACCAACATCACTGCCAGAATTTTTTACTGGAAAATGAAAACCACTTGTACTAACACCATCAAGAGATATATCACAATTATCTAGTTCTTGCAAAAACATGTTTATATATATTAAAATCACAGACACGATTTTTTTTAAAAAGAGAGATTTTTTACGGAAACAATTTTATTGAGTATATTAATATATTTTCACAACGATATTTTTCGAGCACTTATTTTGTATATCACACGAACTATGTTGATGTTAAATATGCAAATACTCTCACTATGAAGTCAAAAACCGTAATGCCTATAAGAAATAGGTACAAGAAATGTAGACTCTCCAACCCATTTGCAAGATTTTTCAACAGGTAGATCAATTCCACAATATATGAATGAATGTAACCTTTCGCATAACAAATGTATGTATTTCCCATTAAAGTACCTACTATCGTGATTACAATTTTCGATACCTTATAGGAAGGATTATACAAGTTTTATGTGTAAGGTCACATTCATTCATATATTGTAGAATTGATCTACCTGTATAAAAATCTTGCAAATGTCCAAAAACACGTGCAAGACATAAAAACTATTATTGCTGATTTTTCCTCAAACATGAAAAATTGACCAATCGGAATATATTTATGATTGATCAGGTAAATTACATTGATCAAAATTTACGACCTTTGCCATTCACATTCCTCTGAATTTTCAAGAGCAATGAACTAAGAAGCGTTTAAGTCACAACACCAACCTTTTGTCTTCTGTACCTGTAACAATCGAGATGCAATTTGCAAACAGCAAAGTCATATTTGAATGTTATTATATGACTTTACCGGAGGGTATATTAAGTTCATCATTCCGTTTGTAACTCATCGAAATAAAAATTGCAGACCCAACAAAGTATATTTATTCCAGAGATGGGCATAATGCACTGTATTTTTAGTGCACTAATAATTTCACTATCACTGTTCGTTTAGTGGCAGTGCAATTTTTTATTCCACTACCACTAACCCTTTAAAATTAAATTGCACTAATACGAACCATTTAGTGATATTTAAAAAAAATTGCACTACCACTAAATTTTAGTGGTGGTGAAATTTCAATAGCACTACCACTAAATTTAGTGGTATTTAAAACAATTGCACTAAATTAGTGCTATTTAGAAAAGTATCAAATTGTATGAATATTTACTATATATTCTGGATTGTTGTTCGCTACTCACTTCAACAAACTTCATGATAGCTGGTATAATACTTATATACATAGTATTTTTTGGCTTCGATAAGATTTAGTGGTAGTGCAATTTTTTTCTTGAAAAATCACTAAATTTTGAAATTTCACACAAGGAGTCCCTTGTGAGTACTTTACCCACTGAAAGAATTGTCTATATAGGTCCACGATATCGTATATCTCCCATATAACAGTACCCCCCGATAATCGGTATTTTGATGGTTTTAGCCACATTTTTCAACGGAATTGTCTACACAAGGAGTTCTTTGTGGTTACTTTACCTCCAGACATAGATTTGACTAAAAGTCCACAATATCGCATATCCCACATATATTTTCATGATTTTAGCCATAGCCGATATTCGGAATTTTATTGATTTAGCCACATTTTTCAATGAAATTATCTGAAAATCCACACAAGAAGTTCCTTGTAAGTATTTTATCCCTTAAAATACAATAATCATATAGTTCCACGATATCGTATAGCCCCATATAACGGTAGTCCCCGATATTCGGTATTTTGATGATTTAAGCCACATTTTTCAACGGAATTGTTGGAATTTTACATAAGGAGTTCTTTGTGAGTACTTTACCCCCAGATATAGATTTGTCTATATAGGTCCACAATATCACATATCCCCCATATATGGGCACCTTCCGATATAAGGTATTTTAAAGATTTTAAAAGAATTTTTAACGGATTTTATTTTTTTTTTTGAAAATTTTCTAATTTGTTCCTAATGGTGGAGGGCATTCAAAGTGCGGCCCGGCCGAACTTACTGCTTTTTTACTTGTTTGTACCCTTCACCATACATAGTATGGAGGGTATATTAAGTTCATCATTCCGTTTGTAACTCATCGAAATAATAAATTTAGACCCAACAATGTATATATTTTCTTGATTAGCGTAAAATTTAACCCTGTTCGTCGGTCTGTCCTTCCGTTGGTGTAATCATGCTACAGTCAAAACAAGTACAGTCAAAAACAAGTAAGTAATGATATGAAGCTAAAATGTTGCACAGATTTGTCTTTTGCTGTAGGCAGGTCAAGTTCGAACATGGCCTATATCGGTTAACGATATAACGGTAGCCACAGTTTTCAATGGAATTTTCTGAAAATCCTCACACGGAAGAGTACTTCATTCCTAGAAGTTAATTGTCTGTAAAGGTCTACGATATCGTATAGCCCCCATAAACCAGCACCCCCCGATATTCGGTATTTTGATAAAATTAGTTTTGCAGGGCAACGCCTTCGTATAGCCCCTACATAATGGTTTTCATTTGAGCGGTATTTTCTGACGGAATTTTTTTGTGCTAGCTGAGCACAATTCAGCACAACTTGCAGATTTCAAAAATTCTACATATTACAAAAGTTATTCATTTTTTAATTTTTAGCGAGTAAAGAGTAAAGGTGGAAATTCGTTATGTATGGACGAAAAATTGTGCTAAGTGAGCACAACTCAGCACAATTTACCGCATCTCGATATTTGAATTTTTTGCAAAAATTACAGCAATTCTTCGTTATATATATATTTTTTTTTTCCAATTTTAACTAGTAACGAGTGGAAATACAAATTTTCAATGTATGGACGAAAAATTGTGCTAGGTTAGCACAAATCAGCACAACTTTTAGTTTTTCGATATCTTGTTTCTAAATATGTGATTTGGATTTTTACGATTTTAACGAGTAACGAGTAGAGATACAAATTTCCAATGTATGGACGAAAAATTGTGCTAGGTGAGCACAATTCAGCACAACTTGCAGATTTCAAAAATTCCACATATTACAAAAGTTATTCATTTTTTTTATTTTTAGCGAGTAAAGAGTAAAGGTGGAAATTCGTTATGTATGGACGAACAATTGTGCTAAGTGAGCACAACTCAGCACAATTTACCGCATCTCGATATTTGAATTTTTACAAAAATTACAGCAATTTTTCGTTATATATGTATTTTTTCCAATTTTAACTAGTAACGAGTGGAAATACAAATTTTCAATGTATGGACGAAAAATTGTGCTAGGTTAGCACAAATCAGCACAACTTTTAGTTTTTCGATATCTTGTTTCTAAATATGCGATTTTGATTTTTACGATTTTAACGAGTAACGAGTAGAGATACAAATTTCCAATGTATGGACGAAAAATTGTGCTAGGTGAGCACAATTCAGCACAAATTGCAGATTTCAAAAATTCCACATATTACAAAAGTTATTCATTTTTTTAATTTTTAGCGAGTAACCAGTAAAGGTGGAAATTCGTTATGCATGGACGAAAAATTGTGCTAAGTGAGCACAACTCAGCACAATTTACCGCATCTCGATATTTGAATTTTTACAAAAATTACAGCAATTTTTCGTTATATATGTATTTTTTCCAATTTTAACTAGTAACGAGTGGAAATACAAATTTTCAATGTATGGACGAAAAATTGTGCTGGGTTAGCACAAATCAGCACAACTTTTAGTTTTTCGATATCTTGTTTCTAAATATGCGATTTTAATTTTTACGATTTTAATGAGTAGAGATACAAATTTCCAATGTATGGACGAACAATTGTGCTAATTGAGCACAATTCAGCACAATTTACCGCATCTCGATATTTGAATTTTTAAAATGTGCTAGGTTAGCACAAATCAGCACAACTTTTAGTTTTTCGATATCTTGTTTCTAAATATCGGAAATGATACATTCCATTTTAAATGGTTCGTTGTCTAAAGGTTCCGTAAAAATTTTACCCTCAAACCTTAATGGACACTCTGAACATTGACCATTTACTGTTACAAAAATACCGGATGAAGACACTTGCGAACTTTTAAAATTTAACGCGCACGGCATTTTAGTATAGTTATGAATTTCTTCATAAAGTACGTGGGTCCACGAATTACTTTTCAAAGATCTAATGACGCGAGAACCGGTTCGGAAATTATGTGCTTTGATTTCTGGTTTCATACTTGGCCAAATTTCTGTAAGATCTATTGTAAATCTGAAACAATTATTGGATGTGGAATCAAGAGAGGTATTTGTCGGGAACGATGAGTTGCTAGGAATCTCTATATTAAGAAAGTCCAATAATTCTGAATAAACATTGTATCGGTTCAATTTAAGTATAGTATATATATATTTAGGTTCCAATTTATTGTCACAGTCTAGAGAATCACTTATATTATTATACATAACTGAAGATGGAGGCAAAACACTACCATCTTCACTAATAATATTTTTAAATATATTTAAATTTATTCAAATTATTAATTTTTTGCTTCATTTTGTTTTGGGATTTCTTCGATAGCTTGCCACTTCCACCAACATCACTGCCAGAATTTTTTACTGGAAAATGAAAACCACTTGTACTAACACCATCAAGAGATATATCACAATTATTTAGTTCTTGCAAAAACATGTTTATATATATTAAAATCACAGACACGATTTTTTTTAAAAAGAGAGATTTTTTGCGGAAACAATTTTATTGAGTATATTAATATATTTTCACAACGATATTTTTCGAGCACTTATTTTGTATATCACACGAACTATGTTGATGTTAAATATGCAAATACTCTCACTATGAAGTCAAAAACCGTAATGCCTATAAGAAATAGGTTACAAGAAATGTAGACTCTCCAACCCATTTGCAAGATTTTTCAACAGGTAGATCAATTCCACAATATATGAATGAATGTAACCTTTCGCATAACAAATGTATGTATTTCCCATTAAAGTACCTACTATCGTGATTACAATTTTCGATACCTTATATGAAGGATTATACAAGTTTTATGTGTAAGGTCACATTCATTCATATGTTGTAGAATTGATCTACCTGTATAAAAATCTTGTAAATGTCCAAAAACACGTGCAAGACATAAAAACTTTATTGCTGATTTTTCCTCAAACATGAAAAATTGACCAATCGGAATATATTTATGATTGATCAGGTATATTACATTGATCAAAATTTACGACCTTTGCCATTCACATTCCTCTGAATTTTCAAGAGCAATGAACTCAGAAGCGTTTAGGTCACAACACCAACCTTTTGTCTTCTGTACCTGTAACAATCGAGATGCAATTTGCAAACAGCAAAGTCATATTTGAATGTTATTATATGACTTTACCGGAGGGTATATTAAGTTCATCATTCCGTTTGTAACTCATCGAAATAAAAATTGCAGACCCAACAAAGTATATTTATTCCAGAGATGGGCATAATGCACTGTATTTTTAGTGCACTAATAATTTCACTATCACTGTTCGTTTAGTGGCAGTGCAATTTTTTATTCCACTACCACTAACCCTTTAAAATTAAATTGCACTAATACGAACCATTTAGTGATATTTAAAAAAAATTGCACTACCACTAAATTTTAGTGGTGGTGAAATTTCAATAGCACTACCACTAAATTTAGTGGTATTTAAAACAATTGCACTAAATTAGTGCTATTTAGAAAAGTATCAAATTGTATGAATATTTACTATATATTCTGGATTGTTGTTCGCTACTCACTTCAACAAACTTCATGATAGCTGGTATAATACTTATATACATAGTATTTTTTGGCTTCGATAAGATTTAGTGGTAGTGCAATTTTTTTTCTTGAAAAATCACTAAATTTTGAAATTTCACACAAGGAGTCCCTTGTGAGTACTTTACCCACTGAAAGAATTGTCTTTATAGGTCCACGATATCGTATATCTCCCATATAACAGTACCCCCCGATAATCGGTATTTTGATGATTTTAGCCACATTTTTCAACGGAATTGTCTACACAAGGAGTTCTTTGTGGTTACTTTACCTCCAGACATAGATTTGACTAAAAAGTCCACAATATCGCATATCCCACATATATTTTCATGATTTTAGCCATAGCCGATATTCGGAATTTTATTGATTTAGCCACATTTTTCAATGAAATTATCTGAAAATCCACACAAGAAGTTCCTTGTAAGTATTTTATCCCTTAAAATACAATAATCATATAGTTCCACGATATCGTATAGCCCCATATAACGGTAGTCCCCGATATTCGGTATTTTGATGATTTAAGCCACATTTTTCAACGGAATTGTTGGAATTTTACATAAGGAGTTCTTTGTGAGTACTTTACCCCCAGATATAGATTTGTCTATATAGGTCCACAATATCACATATCCCCCATATATGGGCACCTTCCGATATATTTTTTATATTTTTTTTGAAAATTTTCTAATTTGTTCCTAATGGTGGAGGGCATTTAAAGTGCGGCCCGGCCGAACTTACTGCTTTTTTACTTGTTTGTACCCTTCACCATACATAGTATGGAGGGTATATTAAGTTCATCATTCCGTTTGTAACTCATCGAAATAATAAATTTAGACCCAACAAAGTATATATTTTCTTGATTAGCGTAAAATTTAACCCTGTTCGTCGGTCTGTCCTTCCGTTGGTGTAATCATGCTACAGTCAAAACAAGTACAGTCAAAAACAAGTAAGTAATGATATGAAGCTAAAATGTTGCACAGATTTGTCTTTTGCTGCAGGCAGGTCAAGTTCGAATATGGCCTATATCGGTTAACGATATAACGGTAGCCACAGTTTTCAATGGAATTTTCTGAAAATCCTCACACGGAAGAGTACTTCATTCCTAGAAGTTAATTATCTGTAAAGGTCTACGATATCGTATAGCCCCCATAAACCAGCACCCCCCGATATTCGGTATTTTGATAAAATTAGTTTTGCAGGGCAACGCCTTCGTATAGCCCCTACATAATGGTTTTCATTTGAGCGGTATTTTCTGACGGAATTTTTTGTGCTAGCTGAGCACAATTCAGCACAACTTGCAGATTTCAAAAATTCTACATATTACAAAAGTTATTCATTTTTTAATTTTTAGCGAGTAAAGAGTAAAGGTGGAAATTCGTTATGTATGGACGAAAAATTGTGCTAAGTGAGCACAACTCAGCACAATTTACCGCATCTCGATATTTGAATTTCTTGCAAAAATTACAGCAATTCTTCGTTATATATATATATATATATATATTTTTTTTTTCCAATTTTAACTAGTAACGAGTGGAAATACAAATTTTCAATGTATGGACGAAAAATTGTGCTAGGTTAGCACAAATCAGCACATCTTTTAGTTTTTCGATATCTTGTTTCTAAATATGTGATTTGGATTTTTACGATTTTAACGAGTAACGAGTAGAGATACAAATTTCCAATGTATGGACGAAAAATTGTGCTAGGTGAGCACAATTCAGCACAAATTGCAGATTTCAAAAATTCCACATATTACAAAAGTTATTCATTTTTTTTTATTTTTAGCGAGTAAAGGTGGAAATTCGTTATGTATGGACGAAAAATTGTGCTAAGTGAGCACAACTCAGCACAATTTACCGCATCTCGATATTTGAATTTTTACAAAAATTACAGCAATTTTTCGTTATATATGTATTTTTTCCAATTTTAACTAGTAACGAGTGGAAATACAAATTTTCAATGTATGGACGAAAAATTGTGCTAGGTTAGCACAAATCAGCACAACTTTTAGTTTTTCGATATCTTGTTTCTAAATATGCGATTTTGATTTTTACGATTTTAACGAGTAACGAGTAGAGATACAAATTTCCAATGTATGGACGAAAAATTGTGCTAGGTGAGCACAATTCAGCACAAATTGCAGATTTCAAAAATTCCACATATTACAAAAGTTATTCATTTTTTTAATTTTTAGCGAGTAACCAGTAAAGGTGGAAATTCGTTATGCATGGACGAAAATTTGTGCTAAGTGAGCACAACTCAGCACAATTTACCGCATCTCGATATTTGAATTTTTACAAAAATTACAGCAATTTTTCGTTATATATGTATTTTTTCAAATTTTAACTAGTAACGAGTGGAAATACAAATTTTCAATGTATGGACGAAAAATTGTGCTAGGTTGGCACAAATCAGCACAACTTTTAGTTTTTCGATATCTTGTTTCTAAACATGCGATTTTGATTTTTACGATTTTAACGAGTAACGAGTAGAGATACAAGATTCCAATGTATGGACGAAAAATTGTGCTAAGTGAGCACAACTCAGCACAATTTACCGCATCTCGATATTTGAATTTTACAAAAATTACAGCAATTTTTCGTTTTATATGTATTTTTTCCAATTTTAACTAGTAACGAGTGGAAATACAAATTTTCAATGTATGGACGAAAAATTGTGCTGGGTTAGCACAAATCAGCACAACTTTTAGTTTTTCGATATCTTGTTTCTAACTATGCGATTTTAATTTTTACGATTTTAACGAGTAGAGATACAAATTTCCAATGTATGGACGAACAATTGTGCTAATTGAGCACAATTCAGCACAATTTACCGCATCTCGATATTTGAATTTTTAAAATGTGCTAGGTTAGCACAAATCAGCACAACTTTTAGTTTTTCGATATCTTGTTTCTAAATATGCGATTTTAGAGATACAAATTTCCAATGTATGGACGAAAAATTGTGCTAATTGAGCACAACTCAGCACAATTTACCGCATCTCGATATTTGACAAAAATTACAGCAATTTTTCGTTATATATGTATTTTTCCCAATTTTAACTAGTAACGAGTAGAAATATGAGAAGAATGTTCTTTGTTCGGTAGTGTTATTGATTTTACTACACTTCCCGTTGCGTCTATAATAAGAGTTTCATAAAATTTAGAGAATAAAATCATTTGTTCTCTCGACCAATAAAAAACTGTAAATGGATTCAGTCCTATGTTGTGTATTTTTCCAGAATACTCTATAGTATATTTTAAGTAGTACACTCCCTCTATAGCGCTTGTTCCAGAAATTTTAAATAGTCTATCTGAAGCTTCTCTTTTAGCTTTTCCCAATATATAGTTTTTAAAAAGATTTAGCAAATTATTACCAATAGCTTTTCGCAAGGTACCGCGAAGGGACCTTTTTTTAAATGCCTTACATCGCAATCAAAATTGGAAATGATACATTCCATTTTAAATGGTTCGTTGTCTAAAGGTTCCGTAAAAATTTTACCCTCAAACCTTAATGGACACTCTGAACATTGACCATTTACTGTTACAAAAACACCGGATGAAGACACTTGCGAACTTCTAAAATTTAACGCGCACGGCATTTTAGTATAGTTATGAATTTCTTCATAAAGTACGTGGGTCCACGAATTACTTTTCAAAGATCTAATGACGCGAGAACCGGTTCGGAAATTATGTGCTTTGATTTCTGGTTTCATACTTGGCCAAATTTCTGTAAGATCTATTGTAAATCTGAAACAATTATTGGATGTGGAATCAAGAGAGGTATTTGTCGGGAACGATGAGTTGCTAGGAATCTCTATATTAAAAAAGTCCAATAATTCTGAATAAACATTGTATCGGTTCAATTTAAGTATAGTATATATATATATTTAGGTTCCAATTTATTGTCACAGTCTAGAGAATCACTTATATTTTTATACATAACTGAAGATGGAGGCAAAACACTACCATCTTCACTAATAATATTTTTAAATTGAGGTTCACGAAGTACTTTATTCAAATTATTAATTTTTTGCTTCATTTCTTCGATAGCTTGCCACTTCCACCAACATCACTGCCAGAATTTTTACTGGAAAATGAAAACCACTTGTACTAACACCATCAAGTGATATATCACAATTATTTAGTTCTTGCAAAAACATGTTTATATATATTAAAATCACAGACACGATTTTTTTTAAAAAGAGAGATTTTTACGGAAACAATTTTATTGAGTATATTAATATATTTTCACAACGATATTTTTCGAGCACTTATTTTGTATATCACACGAACTATGTTGATGTTAAATATGCAAATACTTTCACTATGAAGTCAAAAACCGTAATGCCTATAAGAAATAGGTTACAAGAAATGTAGACTCTCCAACCCATTTGCAAGATTTTTCAACAGGTAGATCAATTCCACAATATATGAATGAATGTAACCTTTCGCATAACAAATGTATGTATTTCCCATTAAAGTACCTACTATCGTGATTACAATTTTCGATACCTTATAGGAAGGATTATACAAGTTTTATGTGTAAGGTCACATTCATTCATATGTTGTAGAATTGATCTACCTGTATAAAAATCTTGCAAATGTCCAAAAACACGTGCAAGACATAAAAACTTTTATTGCTGATTTTTCCTCAAACATGAAAAATTGACCAATCGGAATATATTTATGATTGATCAGGTAAATTACATTGATCAAAATTTACGACCTTTGCCATTCACATTCCTCTGAATTTTCAAGAGCAATGAACTCAGAAGCGTTTAAGTCACAACACCAACCTTTTGTCTTCTGTACCTGTAACAATCGAGATGCAATTTGCAAACAGTAAGGTCATATTTGAATGTTATTATATGACTTTACCGGAAACACAAATGCATATTTTAAAAATTCCACATATTACAAAAGATATACTTTTTATACCTTCCACCATGCATGGTATGGAGGGTATATTAAGTTCATCATTCCGTTTGTAACTCATCGAAATAAAATTGCAGACCCAACAAAGTATATTTATTCCAGAGATGGGCATAATGCACTGTATTTTTAGTGCACTAATAATTTCACTATCACTGTTCGTTTAGTGGCAGTGCAATTTTTTATTCCACTACCACTAACCCTTTAAAATTAAATTGCACTAATACGAACCATTTAGTGATATTTAAAAAAAATTGCACTACCACTAAATTTTAGTGGTGGTGAAATTTCAATAGCACTACCACTAAATTTAGTGGTATTTAAAACAATTGCACTAAATTAGTGCTATTTAGAAAAGTATCAAATTGTATGAATATTTACTATATATTCTGGATTGTTGTTCGCTACTCACTTCAACAAACTTCATGATAGCTGGTATAATACTTATATACATAGTATTTTTTGGCTTCGATAAGATTTAGTGGTAGTGCAATTTTTTTTCTTGAAAAATCACTAAATTTTGAAATTTCACACAAGGAGTCCCTTGTGAGTACTTTACCCACTGAAAGAATTGTCTATATAGGTCCACGATATCGTATATCTCCCATATAACAGTACCCCCCGATAATCGGTATTTTGATGATTTTAGCCACATTTTTCAACGGAATTGTCTACACAAGGAGTTCTTTGTGGTTACTTTACCTCCAGACATAGATTTGACTAAAAAGTCCACAATATCGCATATCCCACATATATTTTCATGATTTTAGCCATAGCCGATATTCGGAATTTTATTGATTTAGCCACATTTTTCAATGAAATTATCTGAAAATCCACACAAGAAGTTCCTTGTAAGTATTTTATCCCTTAAAATACAATAATCATATAGTTCCACGATATCGTATAGCCCCATATAACGGTAGTCCCCGATATTCGGTATTTTGATGATTTAAGCCACATTTTTCAACGGAATTGTTGGAATTTTACATAAGGAGTTCTTTGTGAGTACTTTACCCCCAGATATAGATTTGTCTATATAGGTCCACAATATCACATATCCCCCATATATGGGCACCTTCCGATATATTTTTTATATTTTTTTTGAAAATTTTCTAATTTGTTCCTAATGGTGGAGGGCATTTAAAGTGCGGCCCGGCCGAACTTACTGCTTTTTTACTTGTTTGTACCCTTCACCATACATAGTATGGAGGGTATATTAAGTTCATCATTCCGTTTGTAACTCATCGAAATAATAAATTTAGACCCAACAAAGTATATATTTTCTTGATTAGCGTAAAATTTAACCCTGTTCGTCGGTCTGTCCTTCCGTTGGTGTAATCATGCTACAGTCAAAACAAGTACAGTCAAAAACAAGTAAGTAATGATATGAAGCTAAAATGTTGCACAGATTTGTCTTTTGCTGCAGGCAGGTCAAGTTCGAATATGGCCTATATCGGTTAACGATATAACGGTAGCCACAGTTTTCAATGGAATTTTCTGAAAATCCTCACACGGAAGAGTACTTCATTCCTAGAAGTTAATTATCTGTAAAGGTCTACGATATCGTATAGCCCCCATAAACCAGCACCCCCCGATATTCGGTATTTTGATAAAATTAGTTTTGCAGGGCAACGCCTTCGTATAGCCCCTACATAATGGTTTTCATTTGAGCGGTATTTTCTGACGGAATTTTTTGTGCTAGCTGAGCACAATTCAGCACAACTTGCAGATTTCAAAAATTCTACATATTACAAAAGTTATTCATTTTTTAATTTTTAGCGAGTAAAGAGTAAAGGTGGAAATTCGTTATGTATGGACGAAAAATTGTGCTAAGTGAGCACAACTCAGCACAATTTACCGCATCTCGATATTTGAATTTTTTGCAAAAATTACAGCAATTCTTCGTTATATATATATATATATATATATATATATATATATATATATATTTTTTTTTTCCAATTTTAACTAGTAACGAGCGGAAATACAAATTTTCAATGTATGGACGAAAAATTGTGCTAGGTTAGCACAAATCAGCACAACTTTTAGTTTTTCGATATCTTGTTTCTAAATATGTGATTGGATTTTTACGATTTTAACGAGTAACGAGTAGAGATACAAATTTCCAATGTATGGACGAAAAATTGTGCTAGGTGAGCACAATTCAGCACAAATTGCAGATTTCAAAAATTCCACATATTACAAAAGTTATTCATTTTTTTTATTTTTAGCGAGTAAAGGTGGAAATTCGTTATGTATGGACGAAAAATTGTGCTAAGTGAGCACAACTCAGCACAATTTACCGCATCTCGATATTTGAATTTTTACAAAAATTACAGCAATTTTTCGTTATATATGTATTTTTTCCAATTTTAACTAGTAACGAGTGGAAATACAAATTTTCAATGTATGGACGAAAAATTGTGCTAGGTTAGCACAAATCAGCACAACTTTTAGTTTTTCGATATCTTGTTTCTAAATATGCGATTTTGATTTTTACGATTTTAACGAGTAACGATTAGAGATACAAATTTCCAATGTATGGACGAAAAATTGTGCTAGGTGAGCACAATTCAGCACAAATTGCAGATTTCAAAAATTCCACATATTACAAAAGTTATTCATTTTTTTAATTTTTAGCGAGTAGCCAGTAAAGGTGGAAATTCGTTATGCATGGACGAAAATTTGTGCTAAGTGAGCACAACTCAGCACAATTTACCGCATCTCGATATTTGAATTTTTACAAAAATTACAGCAATTTTTCGTTATATATGTATTTTTTCAAATTTTAACTAGTAACGAGTGGAAATACAAATTTTCAATGTATGGACGAAAAATTGTGCTAGGTTGGCACAAATCAGCACAACTTTTAGTTTTTCGATATCTTGTTTCTAAACATGCGATTTTGATTTTTACGATTTTAAGGAGTAACGAGTAGAGATACAAGATTCCAATGTATGGACGAAAAATTGTGATAAGTGAGCACAACTCAGCACAATTTACCGCATCTCGATATTTGAATTTTACAAAAATTACAGCAATTTTTCGTTTTATACGTATTTTTTCCAATTTTAACTAGTAACGAGTGGAAATACAAATTTTCAATGTATGGACGAAAAATTGTGCTGGGTTAGCACAAATCAGCACAACTTTTAGTTTTTCGATATCTTGTTTCTAACTATGCGATTTTAATTTTTACGATTTTAACGAGTAGAGATACAAATTTCCAATGTATGGACGAACAATTGTGCTAATTGAGCACAATTCAGCACAATTTACCGCATCTCGATATTTGAATTTTTAAAATGTGCTAGGTTAGCACAAATCAGCACAACTTTTAGTTTTTCGATATCTTGTTTCTAAATATGCGATTTTAGAGATACAAATTTCCAATGTATGGACGAAAAATTGTGCTAATTGAGCACAACTCAGCACAATTTACCGCATCTCGATATTTGACAAAAATTACAGCAATTTTTCGTTATATATGTATTTTTCCCAATTTTAACTAGTAACGAGTAGAAATATGAGAAGAATGTTCTTTGTTCGGTAGTGTTATTGATTTTACTACACTTCCCGTTGCGTCTATAATAAGAGTTTCATAAAATTTAGAGAATAAAATCATTTGTTCTCTCGACCAATAAAAAACTGTAAATGGATTCAGTCCTATGTTGTGTATTTTTCCAGAATACTCTATAGTATATTTTAAGTAGTACACTCCCTCTATAGCGCTTGTTCCAGAAATTTTAAATAGTCTATCTGAAGCTTCTCTTTTAGCTTTTCCCAATATATAGTTTTTAAAAAGATTTAGCAAATTATTACCAATAGCTTTTCGCAAGGTACCGCGAAGGGACCTTTTTTAAATGCCTTACATCGCAATCAAAATTGGAAATGATACATTCCATTTTAAATGGTTCGTTGTCTAAAGGTTCCGTAAAATTTTACCCTCAAACCTTAATGGACACTCTGAACATTGACCATTTACTGTTACAAAAACACCGGATGAAGACACTTGCGAACTTTTAAAATTTAACGCGCACGGCATTTTAGTATAGTTATGAATTTCTTCATAAAGTACGTGGGTCCACGAATTACTTTTCAAAGATCTAATGACGCGAGAACCGGTTCGGAAATTATGTGCTTTGATTTCTGGTTTCATACTTGGCCAAATTTCTGTAAGATCTATTGTAAATCTGAAACAATTATTGGATGTGGAATCAAGAGAGGTATTTGTCGGGAACGATGAGTTGCTAGGAATCTCTATATTAAAAAAGTCCAATAATTCTGAATAAACATTGTATCGGTTCAATTTAAGTATAGTATATATATATATTTAGGTTCCAATTTATTGTCACAGTCTAGAGAATCACTTATATTTTATACATAACTGAAGATGGAGGCAAAACACTACCATCTTCACTAATAATATTTTTAAATTGAGGTTCACGAAGTACTTTATTCAAATTATTAATTTTTTGCTTCATTTCTTCGATAGCTTGCCACTTCCACCAACATCACTGCCAGAATTTTTTACTGGAAAATGAAAACCACTTGTACTAACACCATCAAGTGATATATCACAATTATTTAGTTCTTGCAAAAACATGTTTATATATATTAAAATCACAGACACGATTTTTTTAAAAAGAGAGATTTTTACGGAAACAATTTTATTGAGTATATTAATATATTTTCACAACGATATTTTTCGAGCACTTATTTTGTATATCACACGAACTATGTTGATGTTAAATATGCAAATACTTTCACTATGAAGTCAAAAACCGTAATGCCTATAAGAAATAGGTTACAAGAAATGTAGACTCTCCAACCCATTTGCAAGATTTTTCAACAGGTAGATCAATTCCACAATATATGAATGAATGTAACCTTTCGCATAACAAATGTATGTATTTCCCATTAAAGTACCTACTATCCTGATTACAATTTTCGATACCTTATAGGAAGGATTATACAAGTTTTATGTGTAAGGTCACATTCATTCATATGTTGTAGAATTGATCTACCTGTATAAAAATCTTGCAAATGTCCAAAAACACGTGCAAGACATAAAAACTTTTATTGCTGATTTTTCCTCAAACATGAAAAATTGACCAATCGGAATATATTTATGATTGATCAGGTAAATTACATTGATCAAAATTTACGACCTTTGCCATTCACATTCCTCTGAATTTTCAAGAGCAATGAACTCAGAAGCGTTTAGGTCACAACACCAACCTTTTGTCTTCTGTACCTGTAACAATCGAGATGCAATTTGCAAACAGTAAGGTCATATTTGAATGTTATTATATGACTTTACCGGAAACACAAATGCATATTTTAAAAATTCCACATATTACAAAAGATATACTTTTTATACCTTCCACCATGCATGGTATGGAGGGTATATTAAGTTCATCATTCCGTTTGTAACTCATCGAAATAAAAATTGCAGACCCAACAAAGTATATTTATTCCAGAGATGGGCATAATGCACTGTATTTTTAGTGCACTAATAATTTCACTATCACTGTTCGTTTAGTGGCAGTGCAATTTTTTATTCCACTACCACTAACCCTTTAAAATTAAATTGCACTAATACGAACCATTTAGTGATATTTAAAAAAAATTGCACTACCACTAAATTTTAGTGGTAGTGAAATTTCAATAGCACTACCACTAAATTTAGTGGTATTTAAAACAATTGCACTAAATTAGTGCTATTTAGAAAAGTATCAAATTGTATGAATATTTACTATATATTCTGGATTGTTGTTCGCTACTCACTTCAACAAACTTCATGATAGCTGGTATAATACTTATATACATAGTATTTTTTGGCTTCGATAAGATTTAGTGGTAGTGCAATTTTTTTCTTGAAAAATCACTAAATTTTGAAATTTCACACAAGGAGTCCCTTGTGAGTACTTTACCCACTGAAAGAATTGTCTATATAGGTCCAAGATATCGTATATCTCCCATATAACAGTACCCCCCGATAATCGGTATTTTGATGGTTTTAGCCACATTTTTCAACGGAATTGTCTACACAAGGAGTTCTTTGTGGTTACTTTACCTCCAGACATAAATTTGACTAAAAAGTCCACAATATCGCATATCCCACATATATTTTCATGATTTTAGCCATAGCCGATATTCGGAATTTTATTGATTTAGCCACATTTTTCAATGAAATTATCTGAAAATCCACACAAGAAGTTCCTTGTAAGTATTTTATCCCTTAAAATACAATAATCATATAGTTCCACGATATCGTATAGCCCCATATAACGGTAGTCCCCGATATTCGGTATTTTGATGATTTAAGCCACATTTTTCAACGGAATTGTTGGAATTTTACATAAGGAGTTCTTTGTGAGTACTTTACCCCCAGATATAGATTTGTCTATATAGGTCCACAATATCACATATCCCCCATATATGGGCACCTTCCGATATATTTTTTATATTTTTTTTGAAAATTTTCTAATTTGTTCCTAATGGTGGAGGGCATTTAAAGTGCGGCCCGGCCGAACTTACTGCTTTTTTACTTGTTTGTACCCTTCACCATACATAGTATGGAGGGTATATTAAGTTCATCATTCCGTTTGTAACTCATCGAAATAATAAATTTAGACCCAACAAAGTATATATTTTCTTGATTAGCGTAAAATTTAACCCTGTTCGTCGGTCTGTCCTTCCGTTGGTGTAATCATGCTACAGTCAAAACAAGTACAGTCAAAAACAAGTAAGTAATGATATGAAGCTAAAATGTTGCACAGATTTGTCTTTTGCTGCAGGCAGGTCAAGTTCGAATATGGCCTATATCGGTTAACGATATAACGGTAGCCACAGTTTTCAATGGAATTTTCTGAAAATCCTCACACGGAAGAGTACTTCATTCCTAGAAGTTAATTATCTGTAAAGGTCTACGATATCGTATAGCCCCCATAAACCAGCACCCCCCGATATTCGGTATTTTGATAAAATTAGTTTTGCAGGGCAACGCCTTCGTATAGCCCCTACATAATGGTTTTCATTTGAGCGGTATTTTCTGACGGAATTTTTTGTGCTAGCTGAGCACAATTCAGCACAACTTGCAGATTTCAAAAATTCTACATATTACAAAAGTTATTCATTTTTTAATTTTTAGCGAGTAAAGAGTAAAGGTGGAAATTCGTTATGTATGGACGAAAAATTGTGCTAAGTGAGCACAACTCAGCACAATTTACCGCATCTCGATATTTGAATTTTTTGCAAAAATTACAGCAATATATATATATATATATATATATATATATATATATATATATATATATATATATATATATATATATATATATATATATATATATATATATATATATATATATATATATATATATATATATATATATATATTTTTTTTTTTTTTTTTCCAATTTTAACTAGTAACGAGTGGAAATACAAATACAAATGTATGGACGAAAAATTGTGCTAGGTTAGCACAAATCAGCACAACTTTTAGTTTTTCGATATCTTGTTTCTAAATATGTGATTTGGATTTTTACGATTTTAACGAGTAACGAGTAGAGATACAAATTTCCAATGTATGGACGAAAAATTGTGCTAGGTGAGCACAATTCAGCACAACTTGCAGATTTCAAAAATTCCATATATTACAAAAGTTATTCATTTTTTTAATTTTTAGCGAGTAACGAGTAAAGGTGGAAATTCGTTATGTATGGACGAAAAATTGTGCTAAGTGAGCAAAACTCAGCACAATTTACCGCATCTCGATGTTTGAATTTTTACAAAAATTACAGCAATTTTTCGTTATATATGTATTTTTTCCAATTTTAAGTAGTAACGAGTGGAAATACAAATTTTCAATGTATGGACGAAAAATTGTGCTAGGTTAGCACAAATCAGCAGAACTTTTAGTTTTTCGATATCTTGTTTCTAAATATGCGATTTTGATTTTTACGATTTTAACGAGTAACGAGTAGAGATACAAATTTCCAATGTATGGACGAAAAATTGTGCTAGGTGAGCACAATTCAGCACAACTTGCAGATTTCAAAAATTCCACATATTACAAAAGTTATTTTTTTAATTTTTAGCGAGTAACGAGTGAAGGTGGAAATTCGTTATGTATGGACGAAAAATTGTGCTAAGTGAGCAAAACTCAGCAAAATTTACCGCATCTCGATATTTGAATTTTTACAAAAATTACAGCAATTTTTCGTTATATATGTATTTTTTATACCCTCCACCATACTATGGAGGGTATATTAACTTTGTCATTCCGTTTGTAACTCCTCGAAATACTCATGTCAGACCCAACAAAGTATATATATTCTTGATCAGCGTAAAATTCTAAGTCGATTTAGCGATGTCCGTCTGTCTGTCTGTCTGTCCGTCTGTCTGTCTGTCTGTCAGTCCGTCTGTCTGTCTGTTGTAATCACGCTATCTTTCGAATAAATTGAGATAGATGGCTAAAATTTTGCACACATGTTTATTTTTCCAGTAGGCAGGTTAAGTTCGTAAATGGGCCATGTAGGTCCACGTTTTCATATAGCTCCCATATAACGGTACCTCCGGATTTTCGGTATTTTGATGATTTTAGCGACGTTATTCACCGGAATTGATTCAAATTTGGTATTTTAAGTTCCAAATGGATACTACACCCTAAGATAGAAAATTATCTGTGCAAGTCTATGTCTTCGTATAGCCCCCATATAACGGTACCTCCCGATATTCGGTATTTTGATGATTTTAGCGACATTATTCACGGGAATTGTTTCAAATCTGGTATTTGAAGTTCCAAATGGATACTACACCCTAAGACAGAAAATTGTCTTTGCAGGTCCACGTCTTCGTATAGCCCCAATATAACGGTACCTCCCTATATTCGGTATTTTGATGATTTTAGCGACGTTATTCACCGGAATTGTTTCAAATTTGGTATTTGAAGTTCCAAATGGATACTACACCCTAAGATAGAAAATTGTCTGTGCAAGTCTATGTCTTCGTATAGCCCCCATATAACGGTACCTCCCGATATTCGGTATTTCGATGATTTTAGCGACATTATTCACGGGAATTGTTTCAAATCTGGTATTTGAAGTTCCAAATGGATACTACACCCTAAGACAGAAAATTGTCTTTGCAGGTCCACGTCCTCGTATAGCCCCAATATAACAGTACCTCCCTATATTCGGTATTTTGATGATTTTAGCGACATTATTCACTGGAATTGTTTCAAATTTGGTATTTTAAGTTCCATATGGATTCTACACCCTAAGACTGAAAATTGTCTGTGCAGGTCCACGTCTTCGTATTGCCCCCATATAACGGCACCTCGCTATGTTCGGTATTTTGATGATTTTAGCGACATTATTAACCGGAATTGTTTAAAATTTGATATTTGAAGTTCGTTATGGGAACTACAGTCTGTGACAGAAAATTGTCGGTGCGGGTCCAGTTTCGAATTTGAATATGGTAATGGCTTATGACAAACAATGCATATGTATGTCCACGTCGTATAGACCCCAACATAACGGCTATATTCGGTATTTTTAAAATTTTAACAGAATTTTTTAAGGATTTTATTTTTTGAAAATTTCCAAATTCGTTGTAAATGGTGGAGGGTATTAAAAGTTCGGCCCGGCCGAACTTACTGCTTTTTAACTTGTTCCAATTTTAAGTAGTAACGAGTGGAAACACAAATTTTCAATGTATGGACGAAAAATTGTGCTAGGTTAGCACAAATCAGCAGAACTTTTAGTTTTTCGATATCTTGTTTCTAAATATGCGATTTTGATTTTTACGATTTTAACGAGTAACGAGTAGAGTTACAAATTTCCAATGTATGGACGAAAAATTGTGTTAGGTGAGCACAATTCAGCACAACTTGCAGATTTCAAAAATTCCACATATTACAAAAGTTATTCATTTTTTTTAATTTTTAGCGAGTAACGAGTAAAGGTGGAAATTCGTTATGCATGGACGAAAATTTGTGCTAAGTGAGCACAACTCAGCACAATTTACCGCATCTCGATATTTGAATTTTTACAAAAATTACAGCAATTTTTCGTTATATATGTATTTTTTCCAATCTTAACTAGTAACGAGTGGAAATACAAATTTTCAATGTATGGACGAAAAATTGTGCTAGGTTGGCACAAATCAGCACAACTTTTAGTTTTTAAAAATTACAGCAATTTTTCTGAAAAATACTGGTTTTTCGAAATTGCCATATCTTGAAAACGGTTGAAAATATTGAGAAAAAATAAACGGCACAAGTTAGCACAAATCAAGCGCGACCCAGCACAACTTTTATTTTTTCGAAATTCGAAAATTGCAATTCTAACATACTTTCGAAATTATCGTTTTTTTCGAAATTGGTAAGAGATATCGAAAAAATTTTAACGGCACAAATGGGCACAAACCGAGTACGACTCAGCACAACTTTAATTTTTTCGAAATTCGAAAATTGCAATTCTCTCAGATTTTTTCGAAAAAAAATCTTTTTTCGAATATCTCAGAATTTTTTTCGAATTTCAAAAAAAAATTTTCGGCACAATTGAGCACAAACCTAGCACAATTCAGCACAACTTTCCTTTTTTCGAAATTCGAAAATTGCAATTCCAACGGACACCACATAATGAATTGGGTGATTTGAATGTGTTGGCATTAATTAACTTCTCTAGAATATAATGTTCTTAGAACAGCAAATACATATGATTGAATTATTGCAACTGCTGATTCTAAAACTAATAATGCAATTTGTGTAATAATTAAAAAACTAATTAATACTATAGATAAAGAAGGTCCTGTATTTCCTAAAAGAGCAAGAAGTAGATGTCCAGCAATTATATTAGCTGTTAATCGAACAGCTAAAGTTCCTGGTCGAATTACATTACTAATAGTTTCAATGCATACTATAAATGGTATTAAAATAGCTGGAGTTCCTTGATGAACTAAATGAGCAAATATATGTTGAGTATTGTTAATTCATCCATATAATATAAAACATAATCATAAAGGAAGAGCTAGAGATAGAGTTAAAGTTAAATGACTTGTACTTGTAAAAATATATGGAAACAATCCTATAAAATTATTAAATAAAATTATAGAAAATAATGAAACGAAAATAAATGTAGAACCGTTTGCTCCTATAGGACCAAGTAAAGTCTTAAATTCCTTATGAAGAGTTAATAAAATATTATTTAAAAAAATGTGATATCGAGATGGTATATAGTCAGTATATTGAAGGAATTATTAAAATTACTAAAAAAGTTCTTAATCAATTTAATGAAAGATTAAAAATACTTGATGAAGGGTCAAAAACAGAGAATAAATTTGTTATCATTTTCAATTTAATGACTTTGTTGAATGAGTTTTATTACTTAAATTTGATTTAGGTATTGAAGGAATATATAAATAGTAATTTATTACATTAAAAATTACAAATGTAATTGAAAAAATAATAAATAAGCTTAATCAACCAATTGGTGCTATTTGAAGGGGTTAAAAAATATTAATAAATTAATAATTTTAGTTTGACAAACTAATGTTATATTTTTAACTAATTTTTTCATTAGAAGTAAGTGCTAATTTACTATAAAATGGTTTAAGAGACCAGTACTTGCTTTCAGTCATCTAATGAAGAATTATTTTTAGAAATTCACTTAATAAAATAATTTACAGGAATACTTTCAATTACAATTGGTATAAAACTATTAGTTTGATTTAGACGACCAGGAGTACCATCAACCTTTACACCTAAAGCAGGAACAGTTCATGAATGAATTATATCAGCAGCAGTTACTAAAATTCGAATTTGAGAATTTATTGGTAAAACTACTCGATTATCTACATCTAATAAACGAAATCCGTCTACTGGTAATTCATTTGTAGGAATTATATAAGAATCAAATTCAACATTATTAAAATCTGAATATTCATAACTTCAGTATCATTGATGACCAATAGCCTTTAAAGTTACTGATGGTTCATTAATTTCATCTAATAAGTATAATAATCGTAAAGAAGGGAAAGCAATGAATAATAAAATAATTGCAGGTAAAATAGTTCAAATAATTTCAATTGTTTGTCCATGTAATAAATAACGATTAACATATTTGTTAAAAAATAATGTATTTGTATTACTAAAATTATTAATGCATGATCATGAAAAAAAATTAATTGTTCTATTAATGGAGAAGAACTATCTTGCAAACCTAAATTTGCTCATGTTGACATTAGTTTCTAATAAAAGTAAAATACTTTATATATGGAGCTTAAATCCATTGCACTAATCTGCCATATTAGAAATTAGTTAGTAAAGGCAATTCATTATATCTGTGTTCAGCAGGTGGAGTATTTTGTAATCATTCAATTGATGAATTTAATTGAATTGGGAAAATTACTTGTCGTTGAGATACTAAACTTTCTCAGAAAATATAGAATAAATATAAAATTCCTAATAATGAAATTGTTGAACCGATTGTTGCAGAATATCGTCGAGGCATTCCAGCTAATCCTTAGAAATGTTGAGGGAAGAATGTTAAATTTACTCCAATAAATATAATAACAAATTGACTTTTTAAAAGCTTATTATTTAGAGTTAATCCAGTAAATAGAGGATATCAATGTACAAATCCTGCTATAATAGCAAATACAGCTCCTATAGAAAGTACATAATGGAAATGAGCAACTACATAATATGTATCATGTAAGATAATATCAACAGATGAGTTAGCTAATACTACTCCTGTTAAACCTCCTACAGTAAATAAGAATACGAATCCTAAAGCTCATAAAATAGCTGGAGAATAAGTTAATTGGGTTCCGTATAATGTAGCTAATCAACTAAAAATCTTAATTCCAGTAGGTACAGCAATAATTATTGTAGCTGAAGTAAAGTAAGCTCGAGTATCAACGTCTATTCCAACTGTAAATATATGATGAGCTCATACAATAAATCCTAAAAGTCCAATTGCTAATATAGCATAAATTATTCCTAAAGAACCAAATGTTTCCTTCTTTCCTGATTCTTGACTAATAATATGAGAAAGTATTCCAAATCCAGGTAAAATTAAAATATAAACTTCTGGATGCCCAAAGAATCAGAATAAGTGTTGATAAGGAATTGGATAACCTCCTCCAGCTGGATCAAAGAATGAAGTATTTAAATTTCGATCAGTTAATAGTATAGTAATAGCTCCAGCAAGAACAGGAAGAGATAATAATAATAATAATAATGCAGTAATTACAACTGATCATACAAATAAAGGTATTCGATCAAATGTAATTCCTGTTGATCATATGTTAATTACAGTTGTAATAAAATTTACTGCTCCTAAAATTGAAGAAATTCCTGCTAAGTGAAGAGAGAAAATAGCTAAATCAACTGAAGCTCCACCATGAGCAATAATTTATGATAAAGGTGGATAAACAGTTCAACCTGTTCCAGCTCCCTTTTCTACTATACTTCTTACTAATAATAGAGTTAATGCAGGAGGTAATAATCAAAAACTTATATTATTCATTCGAGGGAATATCTGGAGCTCCTAATATTAAAGGAACTAATCAATTTCCAAACCCTCCAATTATAATAGGTATTACTATAAAGAAAATTATAATAAAAGCATGAGCTGTTACAATAACATTATAAATTTGATCATCTCCAATTAGAGCATCAGGGTGTCCTAATTCAGCTCGAATCAAAATTCTTAATGATGTTCCTACTATACCAGATCATGCTCCAAAGATAAAATATAAAGTACCAATATCTTTATGATTAGTAGAAAATAACCATTGTTGCGATTAAATGGCTGAAGTTTAGGCAATAGATTGTAAATTTATTTATGAGAATTTTTCTCTTTAATCAATTAGCTTTATAGTCAATAATGACATTAGACTGCAATTCTAAAGGAGTAATAAATTTACTAAGGCTTAAAAGATTATTCTTATATTGATAGCTTTGAAGGCTATTAGTTTATTTAACTTAAAGCCTTAAAAAAAGAAATATAAGGAAGAAGTTAAAAATAACCCAAAAGTTGAAATATAAGAAAAAGTTAATAAAAGCTTTATATTTGAAGATAATGTTATTCAACTATTTTCATAATAGTTTAATATAAAAGCACTATAACATAATGGGATATAAAAATATAAAGTAATTAATGTTATTATTACTATAAAAGTTAATAAAAATAATTGATTATTTATAGTTAAAGATTGAATTACAAATATTTTTGGTAAGAATCCTAAAAATGGGGGTAATCCTCCTAATGAAAGAAGATTAAAAAATAAGAAAAATTTAATTCTTTTTTCATGAAAAAATAAAGAAAATAATTGATTAATATAAGAAATTTTAAACATATTAAATATTAACACTATTGAAAATGTTAAAAATGTATAAAATAAAAAATATACTAATCAAATATTTCTATTATATATTGCAGCTAGTATTCATCCTAAATGATTAATTGAAGAATAAGCTATTAATTTACGTAAAGAAGTTTGATTTAAACCTCCTAATGCACCAATTAAACTTGATAAAATAATTATGATAATATTTAATGGCTTAAAAATTACATAAGAAATTAATATTAACGGAGCAATTTTTTGTCAAGTTATTAAAATTAATGCATTAATTCATGACAATCCTTCTATTACATTAGGAAATTAAAAATGGAAAGGAGCAGAACCTCTCTTTAATAATAAAGAAGAAAGAATAATTATTTCTATTAAATTTGCATTATTTTTACCAGTATTAAGTAAAAATAAAATTACTGCAAATAAAAATACAGAAGAAGCTAGTGCTTGAGTTAAAAAGTACTTTAAAGATGCTTCTGTAGGTATTAATTTATTGTCTCTTATTAGGGGGATAAAAACTAACAAATTAATTTCTAAACCTATTCAGGCTCCTATTCAAGAGTTTGCTGAAATTGCAATTAAAGATCCTATTATTAAAATAGTTAAGAATATAATTTTTGATGAATTATTAGCTTAATTAGCTTATCTTTTTAATAACCCTTATATATATATATATATATATATATATATATATATATATATATATATATATATATATATATATATATATATATATATATATATATATATATATATGCATAAATTAATTATCTAAATTAATTTTTTACATATTTTTAAAAAAAATAAAAATTATTATTTATTTATTTTATAAATATATTTCTCTATATAAAATTACATATTAATACAAATCTTATATCATAATAATAGGGAAGTATAATTATATAGGACCAAGTAAAGTCTTAAATTCCTTATGAAGAGTTAATAAAATATTATTTAAAAAAATGTGATATCGAGATGGTATATAGTCAGTATATTGAAGGAATTATTAAAATTACTAAAAAAGTTCTTAATCAATTTAATGAAAGATTAAAAATACTTGATGAAGGGTCAAAAACAGAGAATAAATTTGTTATCATTTTCAATTTAATGACTTTGTTGAATGAGTTTTATTACTTAAATTTGATTTAGGTATTGAAGGAATATATAAATAGTAATTTATTACATTAAAAATTACAAATGTAATTGAAAAAATAATAAATAAGCTTAATCAACCAATTGGTGCTATTTGAAGGGGTTAAAAAATATTAATAAATTAATAATTTTAGTTTGACAAACTAATGTTATATTTTTAACTAATTTTTTCATTAGAAGTAAGTGCTAATTTACTATAAAATGGTTTAAGAGACCAGTACTTGCTTTCAGTCATCTAATGAAGAATTATTTTTAGAAATTCACTTAATAAAATAATTTACAGGAATACTTTCAATTACAATTGGTATAAAACTATTAGTTTGATTTAGACGACCAGGAGTACCATCAACCTTTACACCTAAAGCAGGAACAGTTCATGAATGAATTATATCAGCAGCAGTTACTAAAATTCGAATTTGAGAATTTATTGGTAAAACTACTCGATTATCTACATCTAATAAACGAAATCCGTCTACTGGTAATTCATTTGTAGGAATTATATAAGAATCAAATTCAACATTATTAAAATCTGAATATTCATAACTTCAGTATCATTGATGACCAATAGCCTTTAAAGTTACTGATGGTTCATTAATTTCATCTAATAAGTATAATAATCGTAAAGAAGGGAAAGCAATGAATAATAAAATAATTGCAGGTAAAATAGTTCAAATAATTTCAATTGTTTGTCCATGTAATAAATAACGATTAACATATTTGTTAAAAAATAATGTATTTGTATTACTAAAATTATTAATGCATGATCATGAAAAAAAATTAATTGTTCTATTAATGGAGAAGAACTATCTTGCAAACCTAAATTTGCTCATGTTGACATTAGTTTCTAATAAAAGTAAAATACTTTATATATGGAGCTTAAATCCATTGCACTAATCTGCCATATTAGAAATTAGTTAGTAAAGGCAATTCATTATATCTGTGTTCAGCAGGTGGAGTATTTTGTAATCATTCAATTGATGAATTTAATTGAATTGGGAAAATTACTTGTCGTTGAGATACTAAACTTTCTCAGAAAATATAGAATAAATATAAAATTCCTAATAATGAAATTGTTGAACCGATTGTTGCAGAATATCGTCGAGGCATTCCAGCTAATCCTTAGAAATGTTGAGGGAAGAATGTTAAATTTACTCCAATAAATATAATAACAAATTGACTTTTTAAAAGCTTATTATTTAGAGTTAATCCAGTAAATAGAGGATATCAATGTACAAATCCTGCTATAATAGCAAATACAGCTCCTATAGAAAGTACATAATGGAAATGAGCAACTACATAATATGTATCATGTAAGATAATATCAACAGATGAGTTAGCTAATACTACTCCTGTTAAACCTCCTACAGTAAATAAGAATACGAATCCTAAAGCTCATAAAATAGCTGGAGAATAAGTTAATTGGGTTCCGTATAATGTAGCTAATCAACTAAAAATCTTAATTCCAGTAGGTACAGCAATAATTATTGTAGCTGAAGTAAAGTAAGCTCGAGTATCAACGTCTATTCCAACTGTAAATATATGATGAGCTCATACAATAAATCCTAAAAGTCCAATTGCTAATATAGCATAAATTATTCCTAAAGAACCAAATGTTTCCTTCTTTCCTGATTCTTGACTAATAATATGAGAAAGTATTCCAAATCCAGGTAAAATTAAAATATAAACTTCTGGATGCCCAAAGAATCAGAATAAGTGTTGATAAGGAATTGGATAACCTCCTCCAGCTGGATCAAAGAATGAAGTATTTAAATTTCGATCAGTTAATAGTATAGTAATAGCTCCAGCAAGAACAGGAAGAGATAATAATAATAATAATAATGCAGTAATTACAACTGATCATACAAATAAAGGTATTCGATCAAATGTAATTCCTGTTGATCATATGTTAATTACAGTTGTAATAAAATTTACTGCTCCTAAAATTGAAGAAATTCCTGCTAAGTGAAGAGAGAAAATAGCTAAATCAACTGAAGCTCCACCATGAGCAATAATTGATGATAAAGGTGGATAAACAGTTCAACCTGTTCCAGCTCCCTTTTCTACTATACTTCTTACTAATAATAGAGTTAATGCAGGAGGTAATAATCAAAAACTTATATTATTCATTCGAGGGAATATCTGGAGCTCCTAATATTAAAGGAACTAATCAATTTCCAAACCCTCCAATTATAATAGGTATTACTATAAAGAAAATTATAATAAAAGCATGAGCTGTTACAATAACATTATAAATTTGATCATCTCCAATTAGAGCATCAGGGTGTCCTAATTCAGCTCGAATCAAAATTCTTAATGATGTTCCTACTATACCAGATCATGCTCCAAAGATAAAATATAAAGTACCAATATCTTTATGATTAGTAGAAAATAACCATTGTTGCGATTAAATGGCTGAAGTTTAGGCAATAGATTGTAAATTTATTTATGAGAATTTTTCTCTTTAATCAATTAGCTTTATAGTCAATAATGACATTAGACTGCAATTCTAAAGGAGTAATAAATTTACTAAGGCTTAAAAGATTATTCTTATATTGATAGCTTTGAAGGCTATTAGTTTATTTAACTTAAAGCCTTAAAAAAAGAAATATAAGGAAGAAGTTAAAAATAACCCAAAAGTTGAAATATAAGAAAAAGTTAATAAAAGCTTTATATTTGAAGATAATGTTATTCAACTATTTTCATAATAGTTTAATATAAAAGCACTATAACATAATCGGATATAAAAATATAAAGTAATTAATGTTATTATTACTATAAAAGTTAATAAAAATAATTGATTATTTATAGTTAAAGATTGAATTACAAATATTTTTGGTAAGAATCCTAAAAATGGGGGTAATCCTCCTAATGAAAGAAGATTAAAAAATAAGAAAAATTTAATTCTTTTTTCATGAAAAAATAAAGAAAATAATTGATTAATATAAGAAATTTTAAACATATTAAATATTAACACTATTGAAAATGTTAAAAATGTATAAAATAAAAAATATACTAATCAAATATTTCTATTATATATTGCAGCTAGTATTCATCCTAAATGATTAATTGAAGAATAAGCTATTAATTTACGTAAAGAAGTTTGATTTAAACCTCCTAATGCACCAATTAAACTTGATAAAATAATTCTGATAATATTTAATGGCTTAAAAATTACATAAGAAATTAATATTAACGGAGCAATTTTTTGTCAAGTTATTAAAATTAATGCATTAATTCATGATAATCCTTCTATTACATTAGGAAATTAAAAATGGAAAGGAGCAGAACCTCTCTTTAATAATAAAGAAGAAAGAATAATTATTTCTATTAAATTTGCATTATTTTTACCAGTATTAAGTAAAAATAAAATTACTGCAAATAAAAATACAGAAGAAGCTAGTGCTTGAGTTAAAAAGTACTTTAAAGATGCTTCTGTAGGTATTAATTTATTGTCTCTTATTAGGGGGATAAAAACTAACAAATTAATTTCTAAACCTATTCAGGCTCCTATTCAAGAGTTTGCTGAAATTGCAATTAAAGATCCTATTATTAAAATAGTTAAGAATATAATTTTTGATGAATTATTAGCTTAATTAGCTTATCTTTTTAATAACCCTTATATATATATATATATATATATATATATATATATATATATATATATATATATGCATAAATTAATTATCTAAATTAATTTTTTACATATTTTAAAAAAAAAATAAAAATTATTATTTATTTATTTTATAAATATATTTCTCTATATAAAATTACATATTAATACAAATCTTATATCATAATAATAGGGAAGTATAATTATATAAATTATATAATAATATATATTTTGTTTATGTAATTACTTATTAATATATAAATTATTTATATAATGTATACTATATATTAGACATTAGATAACCATTAATAGATAAATATCTGAATAATCTAGATTAATCGTACTATTATGCTTAATTGAATGGTTGTGAAATTTTTTTTTTGATTTGGATTAATATTCATCTATTAATTAATTATATATTTATTAATATATATATAGATACCTAGATTAATATCTATCTATTAATCAATTAAATATTTATATATATATAGATGTATAACGAATATAGTATATAGACTAAATTTCAGATTTTGTAATGGTCAATATAAAAATAGAGACCTATTATTGTACAAATGATATATTATTAACATATAATAAATCAATTATAAAAAATAATTACATTAAAAAATATTTATAACTTTAAAAAAATTAAAAAAAAAAAAAAATTCGAGATTTTTTTAAAAAAAAAATTTAAAAATCTAAAAATTTAATTTTGATTTATTTTTATAAAAAAATTTTTTTTAAAATCTAAAAATTTAATTTTTTATTTTTATAAAATATAATTAAATTTATATTTATAAATTATTTGTTTACTATATTTAATTATTTATTAAACTATTATATTTAAATTTTTTTTTATTTTTTTTATAAAAAATTATTAAAATATAATTATATTAATGGATATAATTGTTTTTTTTTATGTTAAAAATAACATTTATTTTATATTATTAATATTTTATAAAATTATATAGGGGTATATTATGTAAAATATTAATGATAAATAAATTTATTAAGATTTATTATTTAATAAAATTATAAATATGATAATAAAATTATAAATATGATTAATTAATTGAGTCAAAATTTGCGTGAGTAATTACCAATTTTATATTATTTAATAATATTTATTATTAATAATTCTAATTTTTATGTTTTAATTTAAATTTTTAAATTTTAAATAATTTTAAAAATTTTTATAAATTAAGTTTAAAGTTTTATTTTAGCTTAAAAATTTATTATTAGTTTAATTTATATGTAAATTTTTGTATTTATTTTTATTTATTTTAATAATAAATAAAATAATTTATATTCGCAGTAATTAGTATTATTAATTAGAGAAATCTAGAAATAGTAATATTAAAGAGTATTGGCTAAATTTGTGCCAGCAGCCGCGGTTATACGAATAATGCAAATAAATTTTTTCAGTAAAAATTAAATTGTTTAATTAAAAATAAAATATAATTTATTAGGTGAAATTTTTAAATTATAAATTGTTTTTTAAATAATTAATTGAAGCTTAAAAATTTTAATAATAAACTAGGATTAGATACCCTATTATTTAAAATGTAAAAGGAATTACTTAGGTAGTAGTAGTTATGTTCTTGAAACTTAAAAAATTTGGCGGTATTTTAGTCTATTCAGAGGAACCTGTTCTGTAATCTATAATCCACGATGGACTTTACTTAAATTTGTTTAGTTTATATACCGTCGTTATTAGAATATTTTATAAGAATTTTAATTTTCAAAATTTTTTTAAAGAAAATATATCAGATCAAGGTGTAGCTTATATTTAAGTAGAAATGGGTTACAATAAATTTATTTAAACGAATATAAATTTGAAATGTTTATTAAAGGTGGATTTGATAGTAAAATTATAAAGATTAATAATTTGATTTTAGCTCTAAAATATGTACACATCGCCCGTCACTCTTATTACTACGATAAGATAAGTCGTAACATAGTAGATATACTGGAAAGTGTATCTAGAATGCAATTTAAAGCTTATTCAGTAAAGCATTTCATTTACATTGAAAAGACTTTTGTGCAAATCAATATAAATTGATTAAATTTTATTTATTAATTTTTATTGTTTTTCATCTATTTTATTAAAAATAATTATAAAGTGATTATGTTTTAGTATTTTATAAAGAAAAATAAATTTAATTATAGTGAATTAGTATTGTGAAAGAAAATTGAAATAATTTGAAAAATTATTATTTTAAAAGAAAATTTAATTTGTGTATTTTATTTTGTGTATCAGGGTTTATAAAATAAAAATTAAATATTTAATTTTCTCGATTTTAAAAGAGTTAATATAATATGAAAGTTAATGTCGCAAAATTATTTTTAATAATATATTAGAAATGAAATGTTATTCGTTTTTAAAGGTGTCTAGTTCCTTAAGAAATAAATTTAATTTAGAAATTTTATATTATTTAGTTAGTTAAATTAATTAAATAATTATTTAATTTTAATATTTTATGGGATAAGCTGTAAAATAAATTATTAAAAATATTTAAATAATATAATAAATATAGATTTAGAAATAGTTATTATTAGCAAAAGTGTTATAATTTATTTTATAAATGTTAATTATTTATTTAAATTTTAATTTTTTATTAAAGTATTCATTTTAATTTTAAACAAGTAAAAAAGCAGTAAGTTCGACCGGGCCGAACTTGGAATACCCTCCACCATTTGGATCGAATTAGAAAATTTTCAAAAAATAAAATCCAATAAAAATTCTTTTAAAATCTTTAAAATATCTAATATAGGAAGGTGCCGATATATGGGGGGATATACGATATTGTGGACCTTTAAAGACAAATCTATGTCTGCGTGTAAAGTACTCACAAGGAACTCCGTGTGTGGATTTTCAGACAATACGATTGGAAAATGTGGCTAAAATCATCAAAATACCGAATATCGCGGGGTACCGTTATATGGGAGCTATACGTTATCGTTAACCTATATAGAGAATTCTCTGTCGGTGGGTAAAGTGCTCACAAAGAACCCCTTGTGACCATTCCGTTGAAAAATATGGCTAAAACATCAAAATACCGAATATCGGGGGTACCGTTATATGAGGGCTATACAATATCGTGGATCTATATAGACAATTCTCTGCCGAGGTATAAAGTACCCACAACGAACTCCTTGTGTGGATTTTCAGACAATTCCGTTGATAAATGTGGGTAAAATCATCAAAATACCAAATATCGGGGGTACCGTTATATGGGGGCTATACGATATTGTGGATCTATATAGATAATACTCTTCTGAGGCATAAAGTACCCGCAAGGAACTCCTTGTGTGGATTTTCAGACAATTCCGTTGAAAAATGTGGGTAAAATCATCAAAATACCGAATATCGGGGGGTACCGTTATATGGGGGCTATACGATATTGTGGACCTATATAGATAATTCTCTGCCGAGGTATAAATTACCCACAAGGAACTCCTTGTGTGGATTTTCAGACAATTCCGTTGAAAAATGTGGGTAAAATCATCAAAATACCGAATATCGGGGGGTACCGTTATATGGGGGCTATACGATATTGTGGACCTATATAGATAATTCTCTGCGGAGTTATAAAGTGCCCACAATTAACTGTTTGTGTGGATTTTCAGACAATTCCGTTGAAAAATGTGGGTAAAATCATCAAAATCCCAACTATCGGGGGTATTGTTATATGGGGGCTATACGATATTGTGGACCTATACAGATAATTCTCTGCCGAGGTATAAAGTACCCACAAGGAACTCCTTGTGTGGATTTTCAGACAATTCCGTTCAAAAATGTGGGTAAAATCTTCCAAATACCGAATATCGGGGGGTACCGTTATATGGGGGCTATACGAGGTATAAAGTACCTACAAGGAACTCCTTGTGTGGATTTTCAGACAATTCCGTTGAAAAATGTGGGTAAAATCATTAAAATACCGAATATCGGGGGGTACCGTTACATGTGGGCTACACGATATCGTGGACCGATATAGCCCATCTTCGAACTTGACCTGCCTGCAGACAAAAGAGAGATCTGTGCAAAATTTTAGCTTCCTATCTTAATTCGTTTAGACTGTAGCGTCATTACAGCAGACGGACAGACGGACGGACAGGGCTAAATCGTCTTAGAATTTTACGCTGGTCAAGAATATATATACTTTGTTGGGTCTAAAATGATTATTTCGATGAGTTACAAACGGAATGACGAACTTAATATACCCTCCATACCTTTTTTGGTGGATGGTATAAAAAGAAGTAATAATGATAAAATTAGTATATATTTATGTATAAATAAGTTTATATGAAAAGTTTTTATAAAGAACTCGACAAAATTAATGTTCGCCTGTTTAACAAAAACATGTCTTTTTGAATTATTTGAAAAGTCTAACCTGCCCACTGAATTATTTTAAATGGCCGCAGTATCCTAACTGTGCAAAGGTAGCATAATCATTAGTCTTTTAATTGAAGGCTGGTATGAATGTTTGGACGAGATATTAACTGTTTCATAAAAATTTATAATAGAATTTTATTTTTTAGTCAAAAAGCTAAAATAAATTTAAAAGACGAGAAGACCCTATAAATCTTAATATTTAGATAATTACAATTTTGTGGATTTTTTTTTGTTGTGATTGTTGATAATATTTTATTGGGGTGATATTAAAATTTAAAAAACTTTTAATTAATTAAATCATTAATTTATGAATAATTGATCGGTTATTAACGATTAAAAATTTAAGTTACTTTAGGGATAACAGCGTAATTTTTTTGGAGAGTTCATATCGATAAAAAAGATTGCGACCTCGATGTTGGATTAAGAGATATATTTTGGTGTAGCTGCTAAAATGTTAAGTCTGTTCGACTTTTAAATTCTTACATGATCTGAGTTCAAACCGGTGTAAGCCAGGTTGGTTTCTATCTTTAAAAAATTAATATATTTCAGTACGAAAGGACCTAATATTTGATAAATTATTATTTTTATAATTGAATATAATTAATTTACTATTTTGGCAGATTAGTGCAATAAATTTAGAATTTATATATGTAATTTATATTACAAATAGTACATGTTTTATTTAGAAAATTTATTATTTATTATTGGTAGTTTATCATTAGTAATTTGTGTTTTAGTAAGAGTTGCATTTTTGACACTTTTAGAACGAAAGGTATTAGGTTATATTCAAATTCGTAAGGGACCTAATAAGGTAGGAATTATAGGAATTCCTCAACCTTTTTGTGATGCAATTAAATTATTTACTAAGGAACAAACTTATCCTTTATTATCAAATTACATTTCTTATTATTTTTCTCCTATTTTTTCATTATTTTCATCTCTATTGGTATGAATATGTATACCTTTATTTATTAAATTATTTTCTTTTAATTTAGGTTTATTATTTTTTTATGTTGTACAAGTTTAGGAGTATATACTGTAATAATTGCTGGTTGATCTTCAAATTCTAATTATGCTTTATAAGGAGGTTTGCGAGCTGTTGCTCAAACTATTTCTTATGAAGTAAGATTAGCTTTAGTATTATTAAGTTTTATTTTTTTAATTGGGGGTTATAATATATTAATATTTTATAAGTATCAATTATTTATTTGATTTTTATTTTTAATGCTTCCAATAGCATTAGTTTGACTTAGAATTTTATTAGCTGAAACAAATCGTACACCTTTTGATTTTGCTGAAGGTGAGTCGGAATTAGTTTCTGGATTTAATATTGAATATAGAAGAGGAGGATTTGCATTAATTTTTTTAGCTGAATATGCAAGTATTTTATTTATAATATATTATTTTTTTGTGTAATATTTTTAGGATGTGATGTGTTTTCTTTTTCATTTTATTTAAAGTTAACATTTGTTTCTTTTATATTTATTTGAGTTCGTGGAACTTTACCTCGATTCCGTTATGATAAATTAACATATTTAGCTTGAAAAAGATTTTTACCTTTTTCGTTAAATTTTTTATTATTTTTTGTAGGATTTAAGATTTTCTTATTATATTTATTATAGTGAATTTTATTTAGTAAAAGTTAATAGAAAATTAAATTTCTATCTTATGTTTTCAAAACATATACTTATTTCAAGCTCATTAACTAATTTAGTAAATTATCTCATCACTTTGTTACTAAAGGATTAAATAAGAAATAAGAGAAATAAACTACTGTTAAAATTTGACCAACTAAAACATAAGGAGCTTCAACTGGTCGAGCACCAATGCATGTTAATAAAATAACTGTAACTACTCTTGTTCAGAATATAATTTTATTAATTGGATAAAATTGGATTCCTCGGAACTTTCTTAAGTGATAGAAAGGTAGAATTCCTAAAATTGCAATTGATAGAACTAATGCAATTACTCCACCTAACTTATTTGGAATAGATCGAAGAATAGCATAAGCAAATAAAAAGTATCATTCAGGTTGAATATGAACAGGTGTAACTAAAGGATTAGCAGGGATAAAATTATCTGGGTCTCCTAATAAGTATGGGTTAATTAATACTAATAAAATTAAAATTATTGTTATAATAATAAATCCAACGATATCATTATAAGTAAAATAAGGATGGAAAGGAATTTTATCAATATTAGAATTTAAACCAATAGGATTATTTGAACCTGTTTCATGTAAAAATAATAAATGAATTATTGTTATTGCTAATACAATAAAAGGTAAAATAAAGTGGAAAGTGAAAAATCGAGTTAAAGTTGCATTGTCTACAGCAAATCCTCCTCAAACTCATTGTACTAAATCAATTCCTATATAAGGAATAGCTGATAATAAATTAGTAATAACTGTTGCCCCTCAGAAAGATATTTGTCCTCAAGGAAGAACATATCCTATAAAAGCTGTTCCTATAACTAGGAATGAAATAATTACTCCTACTAGTCAAGTTGGTGTATATAAATATGATCCGTAATATATTCCTCGTCCTACATGTAGATAAATGCAAATAAAGAAAAATGATGCACCATTAGCATGTAAAGTTCGTAATAATCAACCATAATTAACGTCTCGACAAATATGATTTACTCTATTAAATGCTAAATTAATATCTGCTGTATAATGTATAGCAAGAAATAATCCAGTTAAAATTTGAATAATTAAGCATAAACTTAATAATGATCCGAAATTTCATCATGATGAAATATTACTTGGAGCAGGTAGGTCTACTAGTGCATTATTTGCAATACTTAAAATTGGATGTTTAAGTCGTAAAGGTTTGTTCATTAGTTAATTAAATATGGGTCGTAAAGGTCCCTTAAATAAATTAGTAATTTTTACTACTGCAATTAATGTAATTAATAAATAATTTATTAATAGAATTGTTAATAAATTAGTTGGATAATTATATAATTTGTTTAAAGAAAGAGAATTTTCTGTTATGTATGAATTTAAATTAGAAATTGATTGAATTTCTATATTAGAATAATTTAATAGAATTCTTTTGTCAATAAAATATAATGAAATAATTATAATAAAAAAAATAGAAACTGATGAAATTAAAATTTTTGAAGAAAATGTAAATATTTCATTTGAAGCTAAAGAAGTTACATAAATGAATAGAACTAGTATTCCTCCTAAAAATACTAAAAATAAAATATAAGAAAATCAAAATGTTTTAGTTATTAATCCTGAAATTATTGAAACTAAAATAGTTTGAATAAGTAGGGTTAATCCTATAGCTAATGGATGTTTAATATTTATAATAATAAAATTAAAAATGAATAGAAGAGTTATTAAAATTCATTGTATAATATCAAGAAATAGTTTAATTAAAATATTAATTTTGGGGATTAATGATAAAGAAATTTCTTTTTTCTTGAAGTTTTAAAAGAGTAACTCTTATTTTTGGTTTACAAGACCAATGTTTTTATTAAACTATTAAAACTAATGTTAATAATTTTAAATTGATGTTTACCTAAAATTTTATTTATTATAGGAGTATTTACTTTTGTTTCTAATCGAAAGCATTTATTATCTATATTATTAAGATTAGAATATATTGTCTTAAGATTATTTCTTTTATTATTTGTATATTTAAATATATATAATTATGAAAATTTTTTTAGAATAATATTTTTAACTTTTAGAGTATATGAAGGTGCTTTAGGTCTTTCAATTTTCGTTTCAATAATTCGTACACATGGAAATGATTATTTTCAAAGATTTAATGTATTACAATGTTAAAAATTATTTTTATAGTTTTATTTTTATTTCCTTTATGTTTTATTAAAAATTCATATTGAATGGTTCAAAGTTTTTTATTTCTTTTATTTTTATTTTAATAAATATATATTCAAATTATTTTATATCAATTTCTTATATATTTGGTTCAAATATAATTTCTTATGGATTAATTTTATTAAGATTGTGAATTGTTTATTTAATATTAATAGCAAGAGAATCAGTCTTCAAATATAATAATTATGTAAATTTATTTTTATTTAATATTATTTTATTATTATTAATATTAGTATTAACTTTTAGAAGTATAAGTTTATTTATATTTTATTTATTGTTTGAAAGTAGTTTAATTCCTACTTTATTTTTAATTTTAGGTTGAGGTTATCAACCTGAACGGTTACAAGCGGGAGCATATTTATTATTTTATACATTGTTAGTTTCTTTACCAATATTAATTGGTATTTTTTATTTATATAAGGTAACAAATACTATAAATTTTTATTTATTAAATAATTATATATTTAATTATGAAATTTTATATTTTTCTTTAGTTATAGCATTTTCAGTAAAAATACCAATATTTTTAGTTCATTTGTGATTACCAAAGGCTCATGTTGAAGCTCCAGTTTCTGGTTCAATAATTTTAGCCGGAATTATATTACAGTTAGGGGGTTATGGTTTATTACGAGTATTTCCTTTTTTACAGTTATTAGGGCTTAAATTTAATTTTATTTGAATTAGAATTAGATTAGTTGGAGGAGTATTAGTAAGTTTAACATGTTTATGTCAAACTGATTTAAAGGTTTTAATTGCTTATTCTTCAGTTGCTCATATAGGAATTGTTTTAGCTGGGTTAATAACTATAACATATATAGGAATATGTGGTTCTTATACTTTAATAATTGCTCATGGATTGTGTTCTTCTGGATTATTTTGTTTAGCAAATATTTCTTATGAACGATTAGGAAGACGAAGTTTATTAATTAATAAGGGTTTATTAAATTTTATACCTTCAAATGCTTTATGATGATTTTTATTATGTTCTGCCAATATAGCAGCTCCTCCTACTTTAAATTTATTAGGAGAAATTTCATTAATTAAAAGAATTGTTAGTTGATCTTGATTAACAATATGAATGTTATCTTTATTGTCTTTTTTTAGAGCTGCTTATACATTATATTTACATGCTTATAGACAACATGGAAAGTTATTTTCTGGAGTTTATTCTTTTAGAGGAGGAAAGATTCGAGAATATTTATTATTATTTTTACATTGATTTCCTTTAAATTTATTAATTTTAAAGGGGGATATATGTATGTTATGATTATAATTATTTAAATAGTTTAATAAAAATATTGATAAGATAAAAATCTTTTTAAATCGTGAAATATTTATCAATTTGTTCAATTAGATTCATTAGTTTCTTTTTTTAGACATTTGTCATTTACTATAGGATTAATTTTTATTATAAATGATTTTACAATTTTTATTGAATGAGAAGTTGTTTCTATAAATTCTTTAATAATTGTAATAACAATTTTATTAGATTGAAAAAGATTAATTTTTATGTCTTTTGTATTAATAATTTCTTCTTTAGTTATTTATTATAGAAAGGAATATATAGAAAGAGATTATAAGATTAATCGATTCATTATATTAGTATTAATATTTGTAACTTCAATACTATTATTAATTATTAGTCCAAATTTAATTAGAATTTTATTGGGTTGAGATGGATTAGGATTAGTTTCTTATTGTTTAGTAATTTATTTTCAAAATATTAAGTCATATAATGCTGGTATATTAACTGCTTTATCAAATCGAATTGGAGATGTAGCTTTATTATTAGCAATTGCTTGAATATGCAATCTGATAGAGAAATGTTAATTGTTGGAATATTAGTAATATTAGCTGCAATAACAAAAAGTGCACAGATTCCATTTTCTTCTTGGTTACCAGCTGCAATAGCAGCTCCTACCCCAGTGTCTGCTTTAGTTCATTCTTCAACTTTAGTAACAGCTGGAGTTTATGTATTAATTCGATTTAATATTGTATTAAGAACAAGTTGAATGGGTAATTTAATTTAATTATCAGGTTTAACAATATTTATAGCTCGATTAGGTGCTAATTATTAAAGAAGATTATTGCTTTATCTACTTTAAGACAATTAGGTTTAATAATAAGAATTTTATCTATAGGTTATTATAAATTATATGTGCAGGAGCAATTATTCATAATATAAATAATAATCAAGATATTCGTTTAATGGGAAGTTTAAGATTAATAATACCATTAACTTCTTCTTGTTTTAATGTTGCAAATTTAGCATTGTGGTATACCATTTTTAGCAGGATTTTATTCAAAGGATTTAATTTTGGAAATAGTATCATTTTCTTATATTAATTTATTTTCTTTTTTTCTATATTTTTTTCAACAGGTTTAACAGTATGTTATTCATTTCGATTTGAATTTTTACAAAAATTACAGCAATTTTTCGTTATATATATATATATATTTTTTTTCAATTTTAACTAGTAACGAGTGGAAATACAAATTTTTAATGTATGGACGAAAAATTGTGCTAGGTTAGCACAAATCAGCACAACTTTTAGTTTTTCGATATCTTGTTTCTAAATATGCGATTTGGATTTCTACGATTTTAACGAGTAACGAGTAGAGATACAAATTTCCAATGTATGGACGAAAAATTGTGCTAAGTGAGCACAACTCAGCACAATTTACCGCATCTCGATATTTGAATTTTTACAAAAATTACAGCAATTTTTCTTTATATATGTATTTTTTCCAATTTTAACTAGTAACGAGTAGAAATACAAATTTTCAATGTATGGACGAAAAATTGTGCTAGGTTAGCACAACTTTTAGTTTTTCGATATCTTGTTTCTAAATATGCGATTTTGATTTTTACGATTTTAACGAGTAACGAGTAGAGATACAAATTTCCAATGTATGGACGAAAAATTGTGCTAGGTCAGCACAACTTAGCACAATTTACCGCATCTCGATATTTGACAAAAATTACAGCAATTTTTCGTTATATATGTATTTTTTCCAATTTTAACTAGTAACGAGTAGAAAAACAAATTTTCAATGTATGGACGAAAAATTGTGCTAGGTTAGCACAAATCAGCACAACTTTTAGTTTTTCGATATCTTGTTTCTAAATATGCGATTTAAATTTTTACCATTTTAACGAGTAACGAGTAGAGATACAAATTTCCAATGTATGGAGGAAAAATTGTGCTCGGTGAGCACAATTCAGCACAACTTACAGATTTCAAAAATTGCACATATTAAAAAAGTTATTCATTTTTTTAATTTTTAGTGAGTAACCAGTAAAGGTGGAAATTCGTTATGTATAGACGAAAAATTGTGCTAAGTGGGCACAACCTAGCACAATTCACCGCATCTCGATATTTCAATTTTTACAAAAATTACAGCAATTTTTCGTTTTATATGCATTTTTTCCAATTTTAACTAGTAACGAGTGGAAATACAAATTTTAATGTATGGACGAAAAATTGTGCTAGGTTAGCACAAATCAGCACAACTTTTAGTTTTTCGATATCTTGTTTCTAAATATGCGATTTTGACTTTTACGATTTTAACGAGTAACGAGTAGAGATACAAATTTCCAATGTATGGACGAAAAATTGTGCTAGGTGAGCACAATTCAGCACAACTTGCAGATTTCAAAAATTCCACATATTTTTTACAAAAAATTACAGCAATTTTTCTTTATATATGTATTTTTTCCAATTTTAACTAGTAACGAGTAGAAATACAAATTTTCAATGTATGGACGAAAAATTGTGCTAGGTTAGCACAACTTTTAGTTTTTCGATATCTTGTTGCTAAATATGCGATTTTGATTTTTACGATTTTAACGAGTAACGAGTAGAGATACAAATTTCCAATGTATGGACGAAAAATTGTGCTAAGTCAGCACAACTTAGCACAATTTACCGCATCTCGATATTTGACAAAAATTACAGCAATTTTTCGTTATATATGTATTTTTTCCAATTTTAACTAGTAACGAGTAGAAAAACAAATTTTCAATGTATGGACGAAAAATTGTGCTAGGTTAGCATAAATCAGCACAGCTTTTAGTTTTTCGATATCTTGTTTCTAAATATGCGATTTAAATTTTTACCATTTTAACGAGTAACGAGTAGAGATACAAATTTCCAATGTATGGACGAAAAATTGTGCTAGGTGAGCACAATTCAGCACAACTTACAGATTTCAAAAATTGCACATATTAAAAAAGTTATTCATTTTTTTAATTTTTAGCGAGTAACCAGTAAAGGTGGAAATTCGTTATGTATAGACGAAAAATTGTGCTAAGTGGGCACAACCTAGCACAATTCTCCGCATCTCGATATTTCAATTTTTACAAAAATTACAGCAATTTTTCGTTTTATATGCATTTTTTCAATTTTAACTAGTAAAGAGTGGAAACAAAATTTTCTGTATGGACGAAAAATTGTCCTAGGTTAGCACAAATCAGCACAACTTTTAGTTTTTCGATATCTTGTTTCTAAATATGCGACTTTGATTTTTACGATTTTAATGAGTAACGAGTAGAGATACAAGTTTCCAATGTATGGACGAAAAATTGTGCTAGGTGAGCACAATTCAGCACAACTTGCAGATTTCAAAAATTCCACATATTACAAAAGTTATTCATTTTTCTTAATTTTTAGCGAGTAACGAGTAAAGGTGGAAATTCGTTATGTATGGACGAAAAATTGTGCTAAGTGAGCACAACTCAGCACAATTTACCGCATCTCGATATTTGAATTTTTACAAAAATTACAGCAATTTTTCGTTATATATGTATTTTTTCCAATTTTAACTAGTAACGAGTGGAAATACAAATTTTCAATGTATGGACGAAAAATTGTGCTAGGTTAGCACAAATCAGCACAACTTTTAGTTTTTCGATATCTTGTTTCTAAATATGCGATTTGGATTTTTACGATTTTAACGAGTAACGAGTAGAGATACAAATTTCCAATGTATGGACGAAAAATTGTGCTAAGTGAGCACAACTCAGCACAATTTACCGCATCTCGATATTTGAATTTTTACAAAAATTACAGCAATTTTTCGTTATATATGTATTTTTTCAAATTTTAACTAGTAACGAGTAGAAATACAAATTTTCAATGTATGGACGAAAAATTGTGCTAGGTTAGCACAACTTTTAGTTTTTCGATATCTTGTTTCTAAATATGCGATTTTGATTTTTACGATTTTAACGAGTAACGAGTAGAGATACAAATTTCCAATGTATGGACGAAAAATTGTGCTAGGTCAGCACAACTTAGCACAATTTACCGCATCTCGATATTTGACAAAAATTACAGCAATTTTTCGTTATGTATGTATTTTTTCCAATTTTAACTGGTAACGAGTAGAAATACAAATTTTCAATGTATGGACGAAAAATTGTGCTAGGTTACCACAAATCAGCACAACTTTTAGTTTTTCGATATCTTGTTTCTAAATATGCGATTTTGGCTTTTACGATTTTAACGAGTAACGAGTAGAGATACAAATTTCCAATGTATGGACGAAAAATTGTGCTAGGTGAGCACAATTCAGCACAACTTACAGATTTCAAAAATTGCACATATTAAAAAAGTTATTCATTTTTTTAATTTTTAGCGAGTAACCAGTATAGGTGGAAATTCGTTATGTATAGACGAAAAATTGTGCTAAGTGAGCACAACCTAGCACAATTCTCCGCATCTCGATATTTCAATTTTTACAAAAATTACAGCAACATTTCGTTTTATATGTATTTTTTCCAATTTTAACTAGTAACGAGTGGAAATACAAATTTTAATGTATGGACGAAAAATTGTGCTAGGTTAGCACAAATCAGCACAACTTTTAGTTTTTCGATATCTTGTTTCTAAATATGCGATTTTGACTTTTACGATTTTAACGATGTATGGACGAAAAATTGTGCTAGGTGAGCACAATTCAGCACAACTTGCAGGTTTCAAAAATTCCACATATTACAAGAGTTATTAATTTTTTTAATTTTTAGCGAGTAAAGAGTAAAGGTGGAAATTCGTTATGTATGAACGAAAATTTGTGCTAAGTAAGCACAACTCAGCAAACTTTACCGCATCTCGATATTTGAATTTTTACAAAAATTACAGCAATTTTTCGTTATATATGTATTTTTTCCAATTTTAACTAGTAACGAGTGGAAATACAAATTTTCAATGTATGGACGAAAAATTGTGCTAGGTTAGCACAAATCAGCACAACTTTTAGTTTTTCGATATCTTGTTTCTAAATATGCGATTTTGATTTTTACGATTTTAACGAGTAACCAGTAGAGATACAAATTTCCAATGTATGGACGAAAAATTGTGCTAAGTGAGCACAACTCAGCAAAATTTACCGCATCTCGATACTTGACAAAAATTACAGCAATTTTTCGTTATATATGTATTTTTTCCAATTTTAACTAGTAGCGAGTAGAAATACAAATTTTCAATGTATGGACGAAAAATTGTGCTAGGTTAACACAAATCAAATTTTTCTTTATATATATATATACTTTTAGTTTTTCAATATCTTGTTTCTAAATATGCGATTTTGATTGTTACGACTTTAACGAGTAACGAGTAGAGATGTATGTACGAAAAATTGTGGTAAATGAGCACAACTCAGCACAATTTACCGCATCTCGATATACAAATTTCCAATGTATGGACGACAAATTGTGTTAGGTGAGCACAATTCAGCACAACTTGCAGATTTCAAAAATTCCATATATTACAAAAGTTATTCATTTTTTTTAATTTTTAGCGAGTAACGAGTAAAGGTGGAAATTCGTTATGTATGGACGAAAAATTGTGCTAAGTGAGCACAATTCAGCACAACTTGCAGATTTCAAAAATTCCACATATTACAAATATTATTCATTTTTTAAGTTTTAGCGAGTAACGAGTAAAGGTGGAAATTCGTTATGTATGGACGAAAAATTATGCTAAGTAAGCACAACTCAGCACAATTTACCGCATCTCAATATTTTAATTTTTACAGGAATTACAACAATTTTTTGTTATATATGTATTTTTTCCAATTTTAACTAGTAACGAGTGGAAATACAAATTTTCAATGTATGGACGAAAAATTGTGCTAGGTTAGCACAAATCTGCACAACTTTTAGTTTTTCGATATCTTGTTTCTAAATATGCGATTTTGATTTTTACGATTTTAACGAGTAACGAGTAGAGATACAAATTTCCAATCTATAGACGAAAAATTGTGCTAGGTTAGCACAATTCAGCACAACTTGCAAATTTCAAAAATTCCACATACTACAAAAGTTATTAATTTTTTTAATTTTTGGCGAGTAACCAGTAAAGGTGGAAATTCGTTATGTATGGACGAAAAATTGTGCTAAGTGAGCACAACTCAGCACTCTCGATATTTGAATTTTTACAAAAATTACAACAATTTTTCCTTATATATGTATTTTTTCCAATTTTAATTAGTAAAACAATTGTTTTATTTTATAAAACTGAATCTAATAGTATTACTACTATAGGATTGAACTATTTGTTAAAATGGAAAAAATTATCTACACTTTTAATTATAGACCATATGATTGGAAGTCCAATATACTTTTTAAACTACCTATATAGGTAATAAATTATCCTCCTCATCAGTAAATAGACACATAAAGGAATAATCAAACAATAAAGTCCAAAGTGGTGATTCTTGGAAAAGTGATTATTTAAATGTCGACCAAAACAAACAATTAATAATATTGTTCCAATTAACACATCAAGACAAAGAAATCCTGTTGCTATAAAGAAAATAGAACCGTAAGCTGAATCTGCAATTGTGAATGGAGCTTAAATGTATTCATAAGCTTGAAGAATTGTGAAATAAATTCCTAATAATACTGTAAATACAGGCTGTGGAGCTTTGGCAATATCAAAATCGTTACAGTAATAGTTTTACTGCTGAAACGATTGGCTTACTTCGCCTAGAGGTAGCAAATATAGACTGCTTTGCTTATTTTTCCAGTTTTAGTTTCGGATTGCTATTATATTAGTTATGCCAAGTAGATTGTCCTTTAACAATTTGTTTATCTGAGATTATAATGGACGATAACCAGTATGACATTGGATTCACTCTTTTCCAACTTTACCACCAAGTTCCACAGTCTCTATCCTGTGTCAGCGAGCCGAATATATATTTTTTTAAATAATTTTTTATGATCCTTGTGGCAAGAAAAACAATAAGTTCTTTTCTTTTTGTGACAAATTAATTAATACAAAGAAATTTAAAAAATAGACACTTGCTACTTAAGGCTTCCTAAAAATTAAAACAGTAAATGCTGGTTCGAGTTTTGCATTTCTCATTGCACATATTCCTTTATACTCGACGCTTGAATATGCCAATGTTAAAATATGTGTTAAGTCTACATCTCTCAATACTAGATCAAGGCGATCATTTATCTCTCTATCTTTTTTCTCACCTGTCCTAGGTCATCAGCTATGAGGTTGGGAATATTTACCTAAATTAAGTAATATAAAAATGCAATCACTGCCATATTTCCGATACTGTTAAATATTTTCTATTGTGATTCTAATTTTATTGTGATAACCCCTCAGCAGATTGAACATTAAGTGTCTTTTTTACCGGAACACACCATTCAACTATCAAACTCATTGAACTAAGTCAATTCCTAAATATGAAATAGCTGATAATAAATTAGTAATAACTGTTGCTCCCCAAATAGACATTTTTTCTCAAGAAAAAAATATCCCATCTATGTTGTCTCTATAACTAGGAATAAAATTATTACTCCTACTAGTCAAGTTGGTGCAGTTCGGGCGGGCCGAACTCTTAATACCCTCCACCTTTGGGTAATGGAAACATTAGAACCAATTATGACCCACAAATACCATTTTTTAGACATATTCATGGGAAAATGTGGCAAAAGTCATCAAAATACTAAGTATCGGGAACTACCGCTATATAGGGCTATACAAAAACGTGGACCTGTACATACAATGTTTCGCCAACGGAGCTAGACCCTATTATGACCAACTAATTAAAATTTTTAGACAAATCCTTGAACAAATGTGACAAAAACCATCAAAATACCGCACATCGGGAGATACCGTTATATGGGGGCTATGCCAAAGCGTAGACCTATACATACAATATTTTGCCACACGAACTAGGACCTAATATGAATTATAAATACCAATTCTCAGACAAAATGTGACAAAAACGATCAAAATAGCGAATATCGGGAGGTACCGTTACATGGGGGCTATACCAAAACGTGGACCTATACATGCAAGCGGTAATATGTTTTTTTCATTCTCATTTAAATTGAAAGCTAAATTCATCTTAATATTTCTTTCTAATAGAGCTAGCACCATATACATATATACCTACATTACATCAAACCTGCAAAAAAAAAGCAATTGCAATGTTCTTGCTAGGTTGGTTGCTGGTTTTTTCACCATCAAGCTGAGGTACGCACATGGAGATCAGCAAGAATAGCAATCATTTGACGACAATGTCTTTAGACCGGGTGCAAAATATGTGTGCGGACGTCTAATTGTTAATTAAGTTGTGTAACGAATCACAAAAGTGCCAGACCAAATTCATTACTATCAGGGAAAAGGAACATCATGTCCTTTTAGAAAAAATCCGCTGATTTAAAGGATTTAAGGAATTTTTTTAGAGATTCGTGGCCTTTCCATACAATATTCAAATAAAAAACGTGGAAAACAGCAGCAGCGAAAGCAACAGCCAAACTAAGATTTTGCCTAACCCCACTATTGTGTTTTTATTTATTTTATTGTGTATTGGTTTGCTTTGCAATTTCCCCCTTTCCCCGCATTGGCGCAAACATTGGTCACTTCGTACCGGATTACAAGCCCTTGGTAAAAAGAAGTTAATTGTTTCTTCTTTTTATACCCTCCACCAAAAAGGGTATGGAGGGTATATTAAGTTCGTCATTCCGTTTGTAACTCATCGAAATAATCATTTTAGACCCAACAAAGTATATATATTCTTGATCAGCGTAAAATTCTAAGACGATTTAGCCCTGTCCGTCCGTCTGTCCGTCTGTTGTAATCACGCTACAGTCTAAACGAATTAAGATAGGAAGCTAAAATTTTGCACAGATCTCTCTTTTATCTGCAGGCAGGTCAAGTTCGAAGATGGGCTATATCGGTCCACGATATCGTGTAGCCCCCATGTAACGGTACCCCCCGATATTCGGTATTTAAATGATTTTACCCACATTTTTCAACGGAATTGTCTGAAAATCCACACAAGGAGTTCCTTGTGGGTACTTTATACCTCGGCAGAGAATTATTTATATAGGTCCACAATATCGTATAGCCCCCATATAACGGTACCCCCCGATATTCGGTATTTTGAAGATTTTACCCACATTTTTGAACGGAATTGTCTGAAAATCCACACAAGGAGTTCCTTGTGGGTACTTTATACCTCGGCAGAGAATTATCTATATATAGGTCCACAATATCGTATAGCCCCCATATAACGGTACCCCCCGATAGTCGGGATTTTGATGATTTTACCCACATTTTTCAACGGAATTGTCTGAAAATCCACACAAAGAGTTCCTTGTGGGCACTTTATACCTCCGCAGAGAATTATCTATATAGGTCCACAATATCGTATAGCCCCCATATAACGGTACCCCCCGATATTCGGTATTTTGATGATTTTAGCCACATTTTTCAACGGAATTGTCTGAAAATCTACACAAGGAGTTCCTTGTGGGTAATTTATACCTCGGCAGAGAATTATCTATATAGGTCCACGATATCGTATAGCCCCCATATAACGGAACCTCCCGATATTCGGTATTTTGATGATTTTACCCACATTTTTCAACGGAATTGTCTGAAAATCCACAAAAGGAGTCCCTTGTGGGCATTTTACCTCCTCAAAATGAAGTGTCTATATAGGTCCACGATATCGTATATCCCCCATATAACTGTAACCCCCGATATTCGGTATATTGATGATGTTAGCCACGCTTTTCAATGGAATTGTCTTAAAATCAACACAAGTAGTTCCTTGTGAGTACTTCACCCCCTGAGAGAGAATTGTCCATACAGGTCCATGATATCGTATATCCCCCATATAACGATATTCGGTAATTTATGATTTGACCCACATTTTTCACAGGATTTGTCTGAAAATCCACACAAGGAGTTCGTTGTGGGTACATTATACCTCGGCAGAGAATTATCTATATAGATCCACGATATTGTATAGCCCTCATATAACGGTACCCCCGATATTCGGTATTTTGATGTTTTTAGCCATATTTTTCAACGGAATGGTCACAAGGGGTTCTTTGTGAGCACTTTACCCACCGACAGAGAATTCTCTATATAGGTTAACGATAACGTATAGCTCCCATATAACGGTACCCCGCAATATTCGGTATTTTGATGATTTTAGCCACATTTTCCAATCGTATTGTCTGAAAATCCACACACGGAGCTCCTTGTGAGTACTTTACACGCAGACATAGATTTGTCTTTAACGGTCCACAATATCGTATATCCCCCCATATATCGGCACCTTCCTATATTAGATATTTTAAAGATTTTAAAAGAATTTTTATTGGATTTTATTTTTTTGAAAATTTTCTAATTCGTTCCAAATGGTGGAGGGTATTCAAAGTTCGGCCCGGCCGAACTTACTGCTTTTTTATACCCTCCACCAAAAAAGGTATGGAGGGTATATTAAGTTCGTCATTCCGTTTGTAACTCATCGAAATAATCATTTTAGAGCCAACAAAGTATATATATTCTTGATCACTGTAAAATTCTAAGACGATTTAGCCCAGTCAGTCCGTCTGTCCGTCTGTTGTAATCACGCTACAGTCTAAACGAATAAAGATAGGAAGCTAAAATTTTGCACAGATCTCTCTTTTGTCTGCAGGCATGTCAAGTTCGAAGATGGGCTATATCGGTCCACGATATCGTGTAGCCCCCATGTAACGGTACCCCCCGATATTCGGTATTTAAATGATTTTACCCACATTTTTCAACGGAATTGTCTGAAAATCCACACAAGGAGTTCCTTGTTGGTACTTTATACCTCGGCAGAGAATTATTTATATAGGTCCACAATATCGTATAGCCCCCATATAACGGTACCCCCCGATATTCGGTATTTTGAAGATTTTACCCACATTTTTGAACGGAATTGTCTGAAAATCCACACAAGGAGTTCCTTGTGGGCACTTTATACCTCCGCAGAGAATTATCTATATAGGTCCACAATATCGTATAGCCCCCATATAACGGTACCCCCCGATATTCGGTATTTTGATGGTTTTACCCACATTTTTCAACGGAATTGTCTGAAAATCCACACAAAGAGTTGCTTGTGGGCACTTTATACCTCCGCAGAGAATTATCTATATAGGTCCACAATATCGTATAGCCCCCATATAACGGTACCCCCCGATATTCTGTATTTTGATGATTTTACCCACATTTTTCAACGGAATTGTCTGAAAATCCACACAAGGAGTTCCTTGTGGGTACTTTATACCTCGGCAGAGTATTATCTATATAGATCCACAATTTCGTATAGCTCCCATATAACGGTACCCCCGATATTTGGTATTTTGATGATTTTACCCACATTTTTCAACGGAATTGTCTGAAAATCCACAAAAGGAGTCCCTTGTGGGCATTTTACCTCCTCAAAATGAAGTGTCTATATAGGTCCACGATATCGTATATCCCCCATATAACTGTAACCTCCGATATTCGGTATTTTGATGATGTTAACCACGCTTTTCAATGGAATTGTCTTAAAATCAACACAAGTAGTTCCTTGTGAGTACTTCACCCCCTGAGAGAGAATTGTCTATACAGGTCCACGATATCGTATATCCCCCATATAACGATATTCGGTATTTTATGATTTGACCCACATTTTTCATCGGAATTGTCTGAAAACCCACACAAGGAGTTCGTTGTGGGTACATTATACCTCGGCAGAGAATTATCTATATAGATCCACGATATTGTATAGCCCTCATATAACGGTACCCCCGATATTCGGTATTTTGATGATTTTAGCCACATTTTCCAAACGTATTGTCTGAAAATCCACACACGGAGTTCCTTGTGAGTACTTTACACGCAGACATAGATTTGTCTTTAAAGGTTCACAATATCGTATATCAACTCATATATCGGCACCTTCCTATATTAGATATTTTAAAGATTTTGAAAGAATTTTTATTGGATTTTATTTTTTGAAAATTTTCTAATTCGTTCCAAATGGTGGAGGGTATTCAAAGTTCGGCCCGGCCGAACTTACTGCTTTTTTATACCCTCCACCAAAAAAGGTATGGAGGGTATATTAAGTTCGTCATTCCGTTTGTAACTCATCGAAATAATCATTTTAGACCCAACAAAGTATATATATTCTTGATCAGCGTAAAATTCTAAGACGATTTAGCCCTGTCCGTCCGTCTGTCCGTCTGTTGTAATCACGCTACAGTCTAAACGAATTAAGATAGGAAGCTAAAATTTTGCACAGATCTATCTTTTGTCTGCAGGCAGGTCAAGTTCGAAGATGGGCTTTATCGGTCCACGATATCGTGTAGCCCCCATGTAACGGTACCCCCCGATATTCGGTATTTTAATGATTTTACCCACATTTTTCAACGGAATTGTCTGAAAATCCACACAAGGAGTTCCTTGTGGGTACTTTATACCTCTGCAGAGAATTATTTATATTGATCCACAATATCGTATAGCCCCCATATAACGGTACCCCCCGATAGTCGGGATTTTGATGATTTTACCCACATTTTTCAACGGAATTGTCTGAAAATCCACACAAAGAGTTCCTTGTGGGCACTTTATACCTCCGCAGATAATTATCTATATAGGTCCACAATATCGTATAGCCCCCATATAACGGTACCCCCCGATATTCGGTATTTTGATGATTTTAGCCACATTTTTCAACGGAATTGTCTGAAAATCTACACAAGGAGTTCCTTGTGGGTAATTTATACCTCGGCAGAGAATTATCTATATAGGTCCACAATATCGTATAGCCCCCATATAACGGAACCTCCCGATATTCGGTATTTTGATGATTTTACCCACATTTTTCAACGGAATTGTCTGAAAATCCACACAAGGAGTTCCTTGTGGGTACCTTACACCTCGGCAGAGTATTATCTACATAGATCCACAATATCGTATAGCCCCCATTTAACGGTACCCCCGATATTTGGTATTTTGATGATTTTACCCACATTTTTCAACGGAATTGTCTGAAAATCCACAAAAGGAGTCCCTTGTGGGCATTTTACCTCCTCAAAATGAAGTGTCTATATAGGTCCACGATATCGTATATCCCCCATATAACTGTAACCCCCGATATTCGGTATTTTGATGATGTTAGCCACGCTTTTCAATGGAATTGTCTTAAAATCAACACAAGTAGTTCCTTGTGAGTACTTCACCCCCTGAGAGAGAATTGTCTATACAGGTCCACGATATCGTATATCCCCCATATAACGATATTCGGTAATTTATGATTTGACCCACATTTTTCACCGGATTTGTCTGAAAATCCACACAAGGAGTTCGTTGTGGGTACATTATACCTCGGCAGAGAATTATCTATATAGATCCACGATATTGTATAGCCCTCATATAACGGTACCCCCGATATTCGGTATTTTGATGTTTTTAGCCATATTTTTCAACGGAATGGTCACAAGGGGTTTTTTGTGAGCACTTTACCCACCGACAGAGAATTCTCTATATAGGTTAACGATAACGTATAGCTCCCATATAACGGTACCCCGCAATATTCGGTATTTTGATGATTTTAGCCACATTTTCCAATCGTATTGTCTGAAAATCCACACACGGAGCTCCTTGTGAGTACTTTACACGCAGACATAGATTTGTCTTTAACGGTCCACAATATCGTATATCCCCTCATATATCGGCACCTTCCTATATTAGATATTTTAAAGATTTTAAAAGAATTTTTATTGGATTTTATTTTTTTGAAAATTTTCTAATTCGTTCCAAATGGTGGAGGGTATTCAAAGTTCGGCCCGGCCGAACTTACTGCTTTTTTATACCCTCCACCAAAAAAGGTATGGAGGGTATATTAAGTTCGTCATTCCGTTTGTAACTCATCGAAATAATCATTTTAGACCCAACAAAGTATATATATTCTTGATCAGCGTAAAATTCTAAGACGATTTAGCCCTGTCCGTCCGTCTATCCGTCTGTTGTAATCACGCTACAGTCTAAACGAATAAAGATAGGAAGCTAAAATTTTGCACAGATCTCTCTTTTATCTGCAGGCATGTCAAGTTCGAAGATGGGCTATATCGGTCCACGATATCGTGTAGCCCCCATGTAACGGTACCCCCCGATATTCGGTATTTAAATGATTTTCCCACATTTTTCAACGGAATTGTCTGAAAATCCACACAAGGAGTTCCTTGTTGGTACTTTATACCTCGGCAGAGAATTATTTATATTGATCCACAATATCGTATAGCCCCCATATAACGGTACCCCCCGATATTCGGTATTTTGAAGATTTTACCCACATTTTTGAACGGAATTGTCTGAAAATCCACACAAGGAGTTCCTTTCCTCGGCAGAGAATTATCTATATATAGGTCCACAATGTCGTATAGCCCCCATATAACGGTACCCCCCAATAGTCGGGATTTTGATGATTTTACCCACATTTTTCAACGGAATTGTCTGAAAATCCACACAAAGAGTTCCTTGTGGGCACTTTATACCTCCGCAGAGAATTATCTATATAGGTCCACAATATCGTATAGCCCCCATATATCGGTACCCCCCAATAGTCGGGATTTTGATGATTTTACCCACATTTTTCAACGGAATTGTCTGAAAATCCACACAAAGAGTTCCTTGTGGGCACTTTATACCTCCGCAGAGAATTATCTATATAGGTCTACAATATCGTATAGCCCCCATATAACGGTACCCCCCGATATTCTGTATTTTGATGATTTTACCCACATTTTTCAACGGAATTGTCTGAAAATCCACACAAGGAGTTCCTTGTGGGTACTTTATACCTCGGCAGAGTATTATCTATATAGGTCCACAATATCGTATAGCCCCCATATAACGGTACCCCCCGATATTCTGTATTTTGATGATTTTACCCACATTTTTCAACGGAATTGTCTGAAAATCCACACAAGGAGTTCCTTGTGGGTACCTTATACCTCGGCAGAGTATTATCTACATAGATCCACAATATCGTATAGCCCCCATATAACGGTACCCCCGATATTTGGTATTTTGATGATTTTACCCACATTTTTCAACGGAATTGTCTGAAAATCCACAAAAGGAGTCCCTTGTGGGCATTTTACCTCCTCAAAATGAAGTGTCTATATAGGTCCACGATATCGTATATCCCCCATATAACTGTAACCCCCGATATTCGGTATTTTGATGATGTTAGCCACGCTTTTCAATGGAATTGTCTTAAAATCAACACAAGTAGTTCCTTGTGAGTACCTTACACCTCGGCAGAGTATTATCTATATAGATCCACGATATTGTATAGCCCTCATATAACGGTACCTCCCGATATTGAGAGTATTGTCTATACAGGTCCACGATATCATGTATCCCCCATATAACGGTACCTCCCGGTATTCGATATTTTATGATTTGCCCCACATTTTTCATCGGAATTGTCTGAAAATCCACACAAGGAGTTCGTTGTGGGTACATTATACCTCGGCAGAGAATTATCTATATAGATCCACGATATTGTATAGCCCTCATATAACGGTACCCCCGATATTCGGTATTTTGATGATTTTAGCCACATTTTCCAAACGTATTGTCTGAAAATCCACACACGGAGTTCCTTGTGAGTACTTTACACGCAGACATAGATTTGTCTTTAAAGGCCCACAATATCGTATATCCCCTCATATATCGGCACCTTCCTATATTAGATATTTTAAAGATTTTGAAAGAATTTTTATTGGATTTTGTTTTTTGAAAATTTTCTAATTCGTTCCAAATGGTGGAGGGTATTAAAAGTTCGGCCCGGCCGAACTTACTGCTTTTTTATACCCTCCACCAAAAAAGGTATGGAGGGTATATTAAGTTCGTCATTCCGTTTGTAACTCATCGAAATAATCATTTTAGACCCAACAAAGTATATATATTCTTGATCAGCGTAAAATTCTAAGACGATTTAGCCCTGTCCGTCCGTCTGTCCGTCTGTTGTAATCACGCTACAGTCTAAACGAATTAAGATAGGAAGCTAAAATTTAGCACAGATCTCTCTTTTGTCTGCAGGCAGGTCAAGTTCGAAGATGGGCTATATCGGTCCACGATATCGTGTAGCCCCCATGTAACGGTACTCCCCGATATTCGGTATTTTAATGATTTTACCCACATTTTTCAACGGAATTGTCTGAAAATCCACACAAGGAGTTCCTTGTGGGTACTTTATACCTCTGCAGAGAATTATTTATATTGATCCACAATATCGTATAGCCCCCATATAACGGTACCCCCCGATTTTCGGTATTTTGAAGATTTTACCCACATTTTTCAACGGAATTGTCTGAAAATCCACACAAGGAGTTCCTTGTGGGTACTTTATACCTCGGCAGAGAATTATCTATATAGTTCCACAATATCGTATAGCCCCCATATAACGGTACCCCCCGATAGTCGGGATTTTGATGATTTTACCCACATTTTTCAACGGAATTGTCTGAAAATCCACACAAAGAGTTCCTTGTGGGCACTTTATACCTCCGCACAGAATTATCTATATAGAACCACAATATCGTATAGCCCCCATATAACGGTACCCCCCGATATTCGGTATTTTGATGATTTTACCCACATTTTTCAACGGAATTGTCTGAAAATCCACACAAGGAGTTCCTTGTGGGTACTTTATACCTCGGCAGAGTATTATCTATATAGATACACAATATCGTATAGCCCCCATATAACGGTACCCCCGATATTTGGTATTTTGATGATTTTACCCACATTTTTCAACGGAATTGTCTGAAAATCCACAAAAGGAGTCCCTTGTGGGCATTTTACCTCCTCAAAATGAAGTGTCTATATAGGTCCACGATATCGTATATCCCCCATATAACTGTAACCTCCGATATTCGGTATTTTGATTATGTTAGCCACGCTTTTCAATGGAATTGTCTTAAAATCAACACAAGTAGTTCCTTGTGAGTACTTCACCCCCCTGAGAGAGAATTGTCTATACAGGTCCACGATATCGTATATCCCCCATATAACGGTACCTTCATCGGAATTCTCTGAAAATCCACACAAGGAGTTCGTTGTGGGTACTTTATACCTCGGCAGAGAATTATCTATATAGATCCACGATATTGTATAGCCCTCATAAAACGGTACCCCCGATATTCGGTATTTTGATGTTTTTAGCCATATTTTTCAACGGAATGGTCACAAGGGGTTCTTTGTGAGCACTTTACCCACCCGGCCCGGCCGAACTTACTGCTTTTTTACTTGTTTTATTTACAAAGCAAACTTCATCATCGCTATCAGCAAAAATACAGTCCACACATTCATCGTCATCATCATTATCCTCATCATAATCGTGTTTCCATTAAAAACAACCAGGTACGTACAGTGAAAAAGTGCCTTGTGTAAAAATACTATTCTTTAAGAAAGAATTTTCGAACCCCGTTCCCCCGCCGTCTAGTTTTGCAAATATTGTTTTGCCGTCGGCATTCGACAAAAAATCATAGAAAACAAATAAACCAAAATAATTGTGAAAACAGTGTATTTTTTGGCTTTTCTAGTGAAAATAAAATATTGTTGTCGGGTGTCATTTTAATGTACTAACGTATTTCCTTTCCATCGGTATAGTTGAAATTAAAAAATTGTTAAATGTTTTGCAAATTTGCATTTTTGCTAATTAAAATATTCATTAAAAATCACCCCCAAAAAATACACGCAGCAATTACATTGGTTTGTTTGGTTGTTCGCTAACGATCGATATACAAACATACAAACGCAGTGATAGGCACACGGCTGATGATCACTGCTTGGTCGGTCAGCCACACATAAGCGTATACATATATACGTTTGGTGCAGACGTTTGATATTTTTCTATCGTTTGTTGCATTACAGGTGAACCGTGATAAAACAACCTGTAATATAATATATGATTTTTTTTTTTTTGTTTGATTTTTGTTTGGAATAATTATTAATGGTAATTGGGTGTAATAAAACAACGTTTTTGGAAAAATTAAATAACGCGTGCACCCTAAGATCGGTCAATACGACGTTTTGAGTAAAAAGTGTTAAAATTGATATTTTTCGTTCGCAATTTAAATTGTTTGATTAATATTGGAGATTTTATTCGAAAATTTTATATTTGGCCAATTTTTTTTGGAAAATTACGCTACATTCGGTAGTTTAGTTGCCTAAATTGTAGGTAACTTTTGATATAAAATTGAAATAATCTCTATATTTTCGTTAGAAAATAGCAAAAATTAAAATATTTTGAATTTTTGTGCGCGAAAATACGTTTTTTTGGAAAATTACCGGTAAAATATACAATTTTTAGAAAATTTGATAAGTTGTATACATATATATTTATCGATAAATTTTTTGAATATTTTATATTCACTTATTGATTTTCACACTTTTTTCGTGGTACCTTATTATCGGTTGCTAAATATCTCATTGGAGATTATAATTTGGAAATTTATAGTTCAAATTTAATTTTTCACTATAGAGTGAGAGGTTCAAGGCAATTATTTCGCGAAAGTTTTCAAGTTTTTGGCCCTATAGTGCGGTTTTAGTAAATTCGTGGAATCTTTTCGGCACGTTCCTTGAGCATTTAACAAATTTGGACGATTTTTTGATTTTTTGACGAATTTTTGAGTTTGTTGATAATTTTGCGTTGTTACTCCTTCGTATATTGTGCGAAGTCGAATTTGGTTTTTGGTTAATTTTTTATAGCAAATCGTGCTTTAGTTGTTTTTCCCTTACTTATTGTAGTAGAGACTTGGTAAAAAACTTTCAAAATTCCTTTGACCCCAATTGATATGTTTATTAGAGCTTCGGATGCTCTCGTAAAGTTTAACGCTAGTTTTGAATCTATGCGTGATGAGGAATTAGACTTCCAGACTTTAAAATCCCAAATTAATGGATTAGAAAACTTGTGGGAAAGAGTGCAGCAAAAGTTTGAAAAAGGCTGTGATTTCATGATGATGTCGGTAGAGACATCTAAAGAAGAAATAGATGCGGTCGATCAGAAGTATAATGCATCTTTTCAACTCTATCTGGGATGCCAGGCTGCAATTAATAGGAAGTTATATCAGTTTAAAAGTACCCGTTCTTCTTCTATTAATTCAAGCGTTAGAGGTTCTGTAGCGTCGTTGTTAGAAACCCCGAGTGAAACCCCAGAAAATCACTGAATCCAATTATGCCGAAAACGTCGGTTGAAACGCGAAACCAATTGAAAATTTCGAAGCAGGCTTCGCTCGAAAATCCTTCCCAAGTTCAGACTCCACTTACCTCTATTGTGGGGAATAGTTGTGCGAGTTTTCCAACTTTAGATTTTGTTTCAAATTCAGATGTTGTACATAATCTAGATCTGCCGCCTTGTGACACAGATGTTTTTGAAGGCGATTTCCACTCATGGCCAACCTTTAGGGATTTGTTTACCGCTGTGTACATTAATAATGCTCGTCTAAGTGACATTGAAAGGCTTTGTCATTTGGTCCGGAAGACGACAGGGGAAGCTCGCGAGATAGTGTCAAAGTTTCCACTAACTAATTGTAGTTTCGCGCCGGCTTGGAAGGCTTTGATCGAAATTTATGACAATCCTCGACTTCTTGTTCATAACCAGTTGAAGGTTTTATTCGATATTCCTGTTCTCTATAGTGAGACTAGTTAAGGATTAAAGACGATCCAACGCGGTATAAATGGTTGTTTAACTTCGATGGCAATTTATGATGTTAAAACTGAAAATTGGGATCCGATTCTTGTGTTTTTGTGTCTCCAACGACTGCCAAAACTTACTCACACCCTTTGGGAGCAAAGTGTAAAGGATAAATCATCTCTTTCGTCTTGGAAAGACTTGGATGCTTTTCTCATTGAGAGAATTCGTACGTTATGTGTCTTCATGACATGCGTGGCACCGATCAGTCTAAACGGTTTTATAATAGACAAGTTCAAGCGCATCATTCGCATATTAATGTTTTAGGATCGCCTTCTTCTCCCCGCGCTTCGAAAAATTATAATTGCGTCATTTGTCGAAATCAACGTCATAAATTGTATGACTGTCCCCGTTTTAAGAGCTTAAAATCCGCTGATAGGTATAAAGTTATGAAACGACATCACCTTTGTATAAATCGTCTTCGTTATGGTCACGAAGTGAAGAATTGTGATAGTAAACGTCGGTGTTCGAAGTGCAATAAGGCACATCATACACTGTTACATCGGGAAGATATCACATTGGGTAATTCGTCTCAAACTTCTACTGGGACTTCTAACGTATCCCCAAATTCGAGCTCTAGGCAATCCAATTCGGGAAACTGTGTAGCATCCACATCAGCTGGATGTGTACCCCGTCAAGTGTTTCACGCCGCACAAAACAAATCTGTACTTCTAGGTACGGCGGTGGTGAATATCGTTCACCAAGGTGTTTTGTATCCTGCTAGGGCGCTGATAGATCCTACGTCAGAGTCCTCTTTTATTTCAGAGCGACTCCAAAATCGATTGAAGCTTCCCGCATCCCCTGCTAATGCTGTTGTATCAGGAGTTAGTGGTTCGCTTTCGGCTACTGCTAATAAAAGTTGTCGTATACAAATTAGCAGTCCACTCGATAATTCTCTAACATTAGAAACAAGTGTGTTAGTGTTGCCTACTATTTCAGAAAACCTTCCGTCATTTGTGGCCAATTCAGACTTGAGAACCCAAATCCCCGACATTCGCTTGGCAGATGTCAATTTTTTTGAGCATCGTCCTGTAGATCTGTTGTTAGGAGCCGATCTTTACCCCAATATTGTTTTAGATGGTTGTCGTTCGATTTTGTCTGGAGCTTTACTGGCTCAAAACTCAGTGTTCGGCTGGCTTGTCACGGGTCCTATACCAGCAGCACAGGACCGCCAATAATAGATCATTTGTGGATCGATCCCCCCTGAGCTTTTGGTTGACGCTCAATTATTACCGTATGTTGGAGCCAGTAGTCACAAACTTGTGGACGTTGGGTGATATTTACGGATCGATTTTTTTGTTTACTATGCATTTAACTCTACAGTTAATAACCCCAGTTAAACTAAGAGGGAAGTTCTTTCGACCTTTGTGAAGTTGTTTGAATCCCCAATGATTGTTACAGCGAAGATGATTAACTTTGAACAGCTACTGAGGCTGATTGGAAAAGTTTTTGTCCAATGTCGGACAGTTCTGACGAAATAGTCACGTCGACCCCAAGACCTTTCCTTATTTGGACCCCCTGTGCTAGCACCGCCTGAACATCTTATCACAGAGCAACCATTAAGCTTTGTTAATCGGTGTAGGAAAGTTCAGGCCCTCGCCCACCCGTTTAGTTTCAGGTGGAAGGAGGAATATTTGAAACATTTCCACATGAGGTATAAATGGAAATTTCCAGAGCGCGAGATAGCCATAGACGATCTAGTTGTTGTTCGTCATGACCAGCTTCCGCCAACGTCGTGGAAATTAGGCCGTGTCGTAAATGTTCATCCGGGAACTGACGGTCACGTTCGAGTCGCGGACGTCCGAACCGAGAACGGCGTTGTTAGACGGCCCATCGCCAAGTTGGTCGTTCTGGCCGACGACCCTTCGATAAGTAATTAAAATGGTTCTCTTCTCGTTGAGACGAACTCTTGAATGTTGATGACGTCAACGTATTGTCCCCCAACTGATACTACTTTGTCCTCTGCTGCTGTAGAAACAGCCCTGGTGGAGCCAATTGCTGCTGTGACAATATCTGAGCCTGGGTCCGAATCCAAACGGGATTCATCTGCGGCCCTCGCATCTGATATACCGATGCAAACCGAGTCCGAGTCCATCTGCGGCTCCGGTCCCTGCTAACCCCAGAATTGAAAATTCGCGAACCGAGTCCGTATCTTTGGGACCATCTGCGACTCCGGTTGCCACTCCTCATTCGTTAGAGGAGTCGGCCAAATTTAATAGGTTCGAATCCCCTCGGGATTCATCTGCGGCCTCCCATAAATGTCGCCTTTGTGACCGCATGCACCCTTTGGATAGATGTAGCGACTTCCGCGTCATGAATGTTGACATGCGTCGTAGAGTTGTTGTTAAACTTAAAGATTGCATACGGTGTTTAGCGAAATCCCACCAAGCCAGGGACTGTCAAAGTAAAAGAAAGTATGCCGTATGCAACGAAGATCACCACACTCTTCTTCACGTTGATTCGAAGACCGTGGTTTAACCAAGTAATAGTCGGCGTCGTCTGCATACGGATTATAGGTACCGTTCGCGTCATAGTCCTTACTATCGTCCGACTGAAAATGCTTCCCCCTCGCAGGTAGGACTGGCCGGCTTGTTGTCCCTCCAGTTTGGTATCTGCATTTCCCCGACTTTGTTATTCAAAGTTGATGCTTTTGGCCGTCCCTCTATCGTGAGGGCGGTATTGGACCAATGTAGTAGGCAGAGTCAGATATGCTCCTCTCTGGTGCATAGTCTTCGTATCCCTACTTCTAAAATCGATCTTAGACAAATATGTAGGCTTAATCTCACCTCGATATACGACCGAAGCCAGTCCTTGTCAATTGTGTCAGTGGTGACCCATTTGGACCATGCGCGTACGTCTATAGCGGCAATCCCAGAGCGCATAAAAGACTCCTTTCTTGGTCTTCCTTTGGCAGATACTGATTTTAATAGGCCTGGTCGGGTGGCCCTGGTACTCGGGCCGGAAGTCTATGCCAGGGTCGTAACACATCGGGTGCATGCGACGCCAGGGTGGGTATTGTCGGGCATATGTAACATATAGTGTTACACAATGTTTTTGGAAGAAAATGATGAACTGAAAAATAAAGAAACAAAGAATTGAATTGGAAAAAAAGAAAAAAAAAAAAAAAGAAATGGAATTATGTATTGTATTTTAGTTACAACATCCCAATATGTTGCAAGGTGGGCGGCATGTTTAATTTAGATTGAAAATTATTGTTTTGCAACGTTAACAATGGGTTAACATCTAATTATTTGTAAACGATTAACATTGACAGATTTCAACGAGCGGCGAATGGCGCCAACGCCGACTTACTTCATGTTGGGATCGTTGTTTGGTTGAAACACTCTCTCTTCTTCTATCGCCCGATACTAACGAAGGCTTTCCTCCGCTATCTTGCAAATTAAGGTAATATTGTTTACCAAAATCATTCTTATTTATTATTAATAAAGCCTCGCTTTTGCATTTATTTTATACTTAAACTAACCCCACTATTGTGTTTTTATTTATTTTATTTTGTATTGGTTTGCTTTGCAATTCCCCCCTTTTCCCCGCATTGGCGCAAACACCAAGATATGCGGTATATATTGTTTATTGAATTTTTCTTAATAGTTTATAGTTCAAGTGCCAGTATTTAGTTGCACTGTGTAAATGTTTAAAATATTTCTTATACTACATCTCTTTTCTTTAATAAAAACATAAATTTTTAATAAAACATTTTACTCAAAGGATTTAATTTTAGAAATAGTATCGTTTTCTTATATTAATTTGTTTTCATTTGTTCACATATTTTTTCAACTGGTTTAACACCATGTTATTCTTTTGAATTAGTTAATTATTCAATAATCCGAGATTCAAATTTTTCTTCTTGAAATACACTTAATGATGAAGATTGAGTTATATTAAAACGTATAATAGGTTTATTAATTTTAAGAATTGTAGGAGTTGATTAATTTTTTCTACTCCGGATGAAAAGGCTTTAAAAAATTATAGTTTCTCTTATTTTTAGGATCAATATGTTTTATGCATAATATTTCTACTTATAGACTTATAAATTTTCTTTAATTTTAGGAATGTTAAGAATTAAGTCTTTTCATCAATATTGATATGAATATTTTATAATAAATAGGTAATATTTTATGCGAAAACTACCTTTTAATTATTTCTAAAGCTTGGCTTTTGCTTAATGTATATGTATATCAACGCCCTGAAACTAGATTCTTGAAATGTGGTCAATGTTATTGTGCAGGGGTGATATAAGACTGGGTTTTTGGAAATTCAGATAGAAGTGTACTAAATGTACTGATCCGCACTTGTGGGTATTTGTGAACGGATACAGCTTAATCCCCATATAACGGTACCCCCGATATTCGGTATTTGGATGATTTTAGCGACATTATTTACCGGAATTATTTCAAATTTGGTATTTGAAGTTCGTAATGGATACTACAGTGTAGGATAGAAAATCGGTCACGTAGGTCCACCCCATATAACGGTACCCTCCGATATTCGCTATTTGAATGACTTTAGCGACTTTATTATATTACGTTTACATTTGGTAACAATTTGGTAACAATCCAAATGGATATCCAGTGACGATATGTTGATCGATTAAATACCCTTACGCCATCTATACGCATAGTTTCTGCTGTTATATCGGGCTATTTATCAGCCAGTTGGTAGCTACAACATATTTATTGGTTATTGCTTTTAGTAAAATCATTTGACCGCTTGGTGGACGCAAAAGTTTTATTTCTCGGTCATTTTGCCGTCGTAACGTTGTACAGTCTAGTTCGGAGTGTCTTGAAAAGTTTTATAACAATTATTTTTTATCAGAACTTTGTATAAAGTGATTATTTATTTCTTCGTGTCCATAGTCGGGAATTGGTAAGTTTATTACCGTAAACATACACCATAAAAGCTTTTCTTCCTACTTTGCATCTCAATTTTTTGTCGAGTGTCATATACCTTTTTTCCAGTGAACAACAATTATTTATGAGTTTGCGTTGAATTGATCGCCTTAAATCCTCCACCATTTGGAGCGAATTAGAAAATTTTCAAAAAAAAATAAAATCCAATAAAAATTCTTTTAAAATCTTTAAAATATCTAATATAGGAAGGTGCCGATATATGAGGGGATATACGATATTGTGGACCTTTAAAGACAAATCTATGTCTGCGTGTAAAGTACTCACAAGGAACTCCGTGTGTTGATTTCAAATCATAAAATACCGAATATCGGGAGGTAACGTTATATGGGGGATATACGATATCGTGGACCTGTATAGACAATTCTCTCTCAGGGGGTGAAGTACTCACAAGGAACTACTTCTGTTGATTTTAAGACAATTCCATTGAAAAGCGTGGCTAACATCATCAAAATACCGAATATCGGAGGTTACAGTTATATGGGGGATATACGATATCGTGGACCTATATAGACACTTCATTTTGAGGAGGTAAAATGCCCACAAGGGACTCCTTTTGTGGATTTTCAGACAATTCCGTTGAAAAATGTGTGTAAAATCATCAAAATACCAAATATCGGGGGTACCGTTATATGGGGGCTATACGATATTGTGGACCTATATAAATAATTCTCTGTCGAGGTATAAAGTACCCACAAGGAACTCCTTGTGTGGATTTTAAGACAATTCCGTTGAAAAATGTGGGTAAAATCATTAAAATACCGAATATCGGGGGGTACCGTTACATGGGGGCTACACGATATCGTGGACCGATATAGCCCATCTTCGAACTTGACCTGCCTGCAGACAAAAGAGAGATCTGTGCAAAATTTTAGCTTCCTATCTTAATTCGTTTAGACTGTAGCGTGATTACAACAGACGGACAGACGGACGGACAGGGCTAAATCGTCTTAGAATTTTACGCTGATCAAGAATATATATACTTTGTTGGGTCTAAAATGATTATTTCGATGAGTTACAAACGGAATGACGAACTTAATATACCCTCCATACCTTTTTTGGTGGAGGGTATAAAAATTACAAGTTAAAAAGCACTAAGTTCGGCCGGGCCGAACTTTTAATACCCTCCACCATTTGCAACGAATTTGGAAATTTTTAAAAAATAAAATACTTGAAAAATTCTGTTAAAATTTTAAAAATACCGAATATAGCCGTCATTAGCCATATTCAAATTGGAAACTTGAAATAAACGGTAAATAATGTAGCTAAAATCATCAAAATATCGTATATAAGGAGGTGCCGTCAAATTGGAGCTGTGCAAAGACCTGGACCAGCATAGACAGTTTTCTGTCACAGGCTGTAGCATCCATTACGAACTACAAATACCACATTTCAAACAATTTCGGTGGGTATTGTACCTAAAATCGTCAAAATACCGAATATGGGGAGGTACTGATATATTGGGCCTATACGAAGACCTGGACCCGCACAGACAATTTTCTGTCACAGACTGTAGTATTCATTACGAACTTCAAATACCAATTTTCAAACAATTCCGGTGAATAATGTCGCTAAAATCATCAAAATACCGAATATAGGGAGGTACCGTTATATGGGGGCTATATGAAAACGTGAACCTACATGGCCCATTTAAGAACTTAACCTGCCTACTGGAAAAATAAACATGTGTGCAAAATTTTAGCCATCTATCTCAATTCATTCGAAAGATAGCGTGATTACAACAGACAGATAGACGGACAGACAGACAAACAGACGGACATCGCTAAATCGACTTAGAATTTTACGCTGATCAAGAATATATATACTTTGTTGGGTCTGACATGAGTATTTCGAGGAGTTACAAACGGAATGACAAAGTTAATATACCCTCCATAGTTTGGTGGAGGGTATAAAAAAGAGAGAAGTCTGGATTGTGTTCCAACTTAGTTTGATTGAAACAATCTATATATTAAAGAGATAAGCAATATGAATTGTAAGCGTGTTGCCAGTGCTGAGTTGCAGACGGTTATCAACATTGTTGGGGAAAAGAACATGTGTACTTACACGTAAGTACATTTGTACGTGCTCCAGGTAATATTTCATCATGATGATATTTTGGATCATTAGGTTTTAATTATAATTACTCAAATTTTAACTGGATTAATCGAGATATTATTTATGGTTGATTATTACGAACTTTACATGCTAATGGTGCATCAGTTTTTCCCTCCATCATAGTATGGAGGGTATATTAACTTAGTCATTCCGTTTGTAACTCCTCGAAACATTCATAATAGACCCTACAAAGTATATATATTCTTTATCAGCGTAAAGTTCTATGACGATCTAGCAATGTCCGTCTGTCTGTTGTAATCACGCTATATTCCGAACGAATTGGGATAGAAGGCTAAAATTTTGTCTTCATGCTTAGTTTACCAGTAGGCCGGTTAAGTAATATAATTATTATACTTTAATATTGATTTTGTTGCTATTAGTATGAAAGAAACAATTCATAATCTTAATAAAGTTAATTCTTAAGGAATTATATCTGAGCCAAATATGTAAGAAATTGATATAAAATAATGTGAATACATATTTATTAAAAGAAAACCAGTAAAGAAAGTCTTAAAGTCGGGCGGGGCCGACTTTATGATACCCTACACCACTTTGCTAATTTAGTAGAGCTCCACATAACAAATAAAAGTTTTTATGGGAGAATTCAAACATACACGCTATGATTATAATTATAATTTAAAGTTCAAAGGACTAAATATGCCGAAGCATTTGTATCTTTTAAATTCGGAATTGTATTGCCCATTTGGTGCACAATTAATTTGAAATCGGATAAAGATATATATGGGAGCTATATGCAAATCTGAACCGATCTCGATAAAATTTGGCAAATATATTTCTGAGCTGTATTTGATATATTTCCCCGAATATCGTTGTTACGGAGTGCATACTACGGCTGTGGGTAACAAATATGACAAATCGGATGAACAATATATATGGGAGCTATAGCTATATCTGAACCGATCTTCACCAAATTTGACATACTACCTTCTAGACCCGATTCGGTCGTAAGTGCCAAATTCCATCCCATTTGGACAAATATTAGACGTCTGGTGCACAATAAAATGTAAATCGGACGAAGTTATATTTGGGAGCTATATCCAAATCTGAACCGATCCCGATAAAATTTAGCAAGTGTATTTCTGAGCTGCATTTGATATATTTCCCCAAATATTCTTGTTGCAGAGTGCATATTACGGCGGCGGTGGACAAAAATAACAAATCGGATGAACAATATATATGGGAGCTATAGCTATATCTGAACCGATTTCAACCAAATTTGGCATACATATTTTCAGACCTAATTTGGGTGTATATGCAAAATTCCATACAATTCGGGCTGATATTACACGTTTGGTGCACAATAAAAGGCAAATCGGACGAAGATATATATGGGAGCTATATCTAAATTTTGACCGATTATTTCCAATTTCAATAGGGTTCGTCCTTGGGCCAAACAAATGATCTGTGCAAAATGACATCTAGATCGGGCAATAAATGCGGCCTGTACTTTGTTTACAAAAATACATGGACAGACGGACGGACGGACGGACGAACGGACGAACGGACGGACATGCATAAATCGACTCTGAATGTGATTCTATGCAGATCATCAAAAGGAACTATGGGTCTATCTCGTTTCCTCCTGCCTGTTACAAACAAATGCACAAAGACATAATACCCTGACCACCTTGTGGTGTAGGGTATAAAAAGTTTGAACAATTCAATATGAATTTTTAATAAAACATAAATTTGTAATAAAACATTTTACTCAAAGGATTTAATTTTAGAAATAGTATCGTTTTCTTATATTAATTTGTTTTTATTGGTTCATATATTTTTTCAACTGGTTTAACACCATGTTATTCTTTTGAATTAGTTAAATATTCAATAACCCGAGATTCAAATTTTTCTTTTTGAAATACACTTAATGATGAAGATTGAGCTATATTAAAACGTATAATAGGTGTATTAATTTTAAGAATTGTAGGAGTTGATTAATTTTTTCTACTCCGGAGGAAAAGGCTTTAAAAAATTATAGTTTCTCTTATTTTTAGGATCTATATGATTTATGCATAATATTTCTACTTATGGACATATAAATTATCTTTAATTTTAGGAATGTTAAGAATTAATTAAGAATTAAGTCTTTTCATCAATATTGATATGAATATTTTATAATAAATAGGTAATTAATAAAAACAATTATTTGAGCTTGAGGTCAAACTTTTTGGTTTTTTTTTTTTAATTATTTATTTTTCTTTTTCCGATATTTCGAAGCTCTTTGAGTTTCATCTTCAGGGTGATCTACAAATTAAATAACAAAACATACAACATATTAACATTATCACAGAACAGGACATAAACATGTAAAAAAAAAACGCTTACTTGCAAATAATTAAAATAATAAACTTAAAACTAGCGTAGTGTGACTACTACCGTCAAGTGTTATTATTGCACTGATAATTATTTGCATATTGCACGATCTCTTTTTGTTAAATGCCTGTAGCAGTAAGCTGTGTTGTCCCCCGCTAGCAACATGAACTAGTTCGGCATCGGAAACCCGTCGATTCTCAGAGTTACAGTAACTAGTTCCACTTAAGACCCCTCACAGTGCAAACAACTGTAAACTTTAACATGGGGATGTCATACGAAGTAACCAATTGGCTCCCTTTGCATTACCTGTAGATGGTACTTTACTAGTTCCAGGTTTACAGTCATATACCAGTGACAAAAGACTAACCCTTACCAAGTTCCAAGTACACAGCCACAGACTAGTGTCAGCAGACTACCTTTTAACTAGTTCTATGTATACAGTTATGTACTAGTGTCATTTGACTATCCCTTATCTAGTATAAGCAGACCAATTTTAAACTGGTTTCCCATGAACTAGTTCAGTACCAATTATTGTTAGTGAAATTCTAATTTTTAGTTTTAATTCATTTTTTTATTGCAAACAAATGAATACAAATATACCTTACTCTATAAAACTTAAACAAAAATAAATTAAATTTAATATTTATAAAAGCACTTGTATTGCTTTTCGCAGTTGTGTTTCAGGGGTGTCCGAATATTCTGTAACTGGTATTGAATCTGCAAAAAATAATGTTTAATGTATCAAAATGTAGAATATAAAAATAATGTTTATATACACCTTACCTAAAATAACTCTATATATATTACTTAGGGACTTCAAACTTTTTTCCATGGTTTCCCTCAATATTATACACGTAGTAATATTTGAACCGATAACATTTTTAAACATTTCGATATTTCTTCTCCTTTTATAATTCATGCTATAATCTTTACCTAAAAATTAACAAAAATTGTATATAATCTATGTTTGTTCAGCAATACATTTAAAAAATACTTACATATATGTATTGATTCTCAATATTTTTCATAAGTGATGGGGAACCTATTCGATAATGGTATCTCATCACTTTGAGATCGTAGCACCATCACCTTTAACTCAGCTTAATCATCAGCTAAAATTTTGATTTGACCTATAGTGAAAACAAACAAATTAATAATTTGTAACAATTCTGAGAAGAATGCTATAATTTTACCTTGAATTACTTTTATTATTATTTTATTACTATTATTACTTTTACTACTCATTCTTACCTTTTTATTTGTTATTTTCAACACTTTATAACTTATTTGCACAGAAAAATGATACTTCACTTCACAACGATCAGAATAAGAATGCTTTTTCCAAACAAAACGCACTTGCATTCCTCAAGAATAACGGTGCATTGTTTTTTTATTGGTAATCTAAAAAAAAACTATTCAAAGTGGTTCTTGTTCGTAGAGATCTCATTCAAATGTTCGTTTGGTTTTTTCGAGGTGGTTTTTATTTATGCACAATTGTCGCTTCTTTGCATTACTTGGGGACGAAAAGGTGTCAATTGGTTACCTTTGCATTACTTGGGGACACATTTGGCATTAGTCCGGCTTATATCTAGTATAGGACTGGTGAAATTGAGTTAAATGGAATTTTCATTGCCAGCGGGCCGTGTCTGCTTTGCTGTTTATTCTCTTTGTTGTTGATAAACTATTGATGTGAAGCATCTCTATCGTTAGTCTCTTGTTGTAATGATGTTCCGTTTGTAACACTCTCACGTCATCGATCTTAGGTGTATGGTTGTACTGTTTACAGTGTTCGGCTAACGCTGTTTTTTGTATCGAATTATTGTTTCTTAATTTGATGTCTGATTTGTGTGCTGACATCCTAGTTTTTAGTTTGTTTTTTGTTGTGCCAACGTAAAGTTTTCCGCAACTTTCTTCCTTGTTACCACCACATTCAATTTTGTAAACTACATTATGTTTGTCCATTTTTGGAATTTTACTTTTCATGTTTGTAAATAAAGATTTTGTTGTGTTATGTGAGCTATGTGCTATTGTGTATTTATTTTTGTCATATATTTCTGACTTTTCCAATCTTTCTGATATATTTGGTAAATATATCAGGGATTTGTATATCTTCGGCGGGTCTGTTTTCTGCGAATCTCGACTTGAATGTTTATTCTTATAATAATTTTCAATTAGGGATTTGGTTATATGTAATGGGAAGTTATTATTAATTAGAATGTCTTTTATTTTTAATTTGTTTTGGAAATGAAATTGTTCGTCGCTTATTGTTAGTACTCTATTTATTAAGTTTTTCGCTGTATTGATAATTGTTCGTTTTGTGTGTTTAGAGTAGTAATTTATTATTCTACCTGACGCTGTAGGTTTTTGATACCAATTTATATTTATCGTATTATCTGCATTTCTTATTACTAATGTGTCCAAATATGGGATTTTTCCGTCGCATTCTTCTTCCAACGTAAATTTAATGTTTTTGTTGAAACTATTTAGTACTGTCAGCGTTTCTTGTATTGCATCTTCCCTTATAATTAAAAACAAATCATCCACGTATTTCGTCAGTATCTTTGGTTTTGATTGTAATCTTTGCAAGCTTTCGTTGAGCAGTGATTCCATAACCAAATCTGCAATTATGGGTGATGCTGGAGATCCCATCGGTAGCCCTGCTTTTTGTTTGTATATTTAGTCATCAAACTTGAAGTATCTGTTGTCCTTTATGCAAAATTTTACAATATTCAGAAACATGTCTTTGGTTATGTTTGTATATTGTTCTATTTCTTCCCATCTTTCTTCAATTATATTTAGTCCTAATTCTACTGGAATACTTGGGAACAGTGAGACCACGTCGAATGAAACCATTTTTTCATTATTATTAACTGTCAGGTTCTTTATCTTATCCCTAAATTGCACAGAATCCCTTACGTTGTAAACTGATTTTGTCGTCAAATTATTTAATATGTTTACTATGTATTTGCACAGTTTTATTGACGGGGAATTTATAGACGAACATATGGGTCTTAATGGATAGCCGTCTTTGTGGATCTTTGGCAAGCCATATATTCTTGGGGCAATCGCAATTTCTGTTTGAGTCTTTTCTTCTCTATTGTCGAAATTATATTATTTTTGAAAAGTTCTTCAACGATATCATTATTTTTCTTTTGAAGGTTTGACGTAGGGTCCTTATTGATACGTTGATACGTCATCATGTCTGAGAGCACATTGGACATTCTTTCTTTGTAATCATTTTTGTTCATGGCTACAGTCACGTTGCCTTTGTCTGCATTTAGTATTAATATGTCTTTATTTTGGTTTAGAAATTTTCGGGTTCGTTCCACTGTGCCTATCACGTATTTGTCTCTATTGCTCTCTCTGCTTCTATTCATATGTGTTTCCAGCATATTTGTTAATTTTGTTCTTCCCATTTCTTGTTGTTCTTTGTCATTGTTTGTTTGTATGAGATCTTCCGCGTCCGCAATATATTTGAATAAAGGGAAATGTGTTCTTCTTGTTGGTAAGCAGTGTTTGTCTCCTAAGGAGAGTAACCATTTTATGTCATCTGGGAAAGTTTTGTTCGTTTTGTTGACAAACCAATTATCATTGTGCTTTATGTTGAGTTCCTTAGTCAGTTCTTCTTGTAGTTTGTTGAATTTATTTTTGTGTATTTCGTCATGTTTTTTCTGCGTTCCTGTTATTATGATATTTTCGTTAAACTGAAATTGTTGTCTTTCTTCGTGTGAAAGATTATCGTTTAACTTGTTTTCTATGTCACTTAAAATTTTGTTATTGTATTTCAATTCTTCGTGTTTTTGTTTTATAACTAAGTTTAATATTTTACCTTCAAAATTTTCTATGTATGATTTTAATGTAGATTGAATGTGGTGATGATGACATAAAATGGTTACTCTCCTTAGGAGACAAACACTGCTTACCAACAAGAAGAACACATTTCCCTTTATTCAAATATATTGCGGACGCGGAAGATCTCATACAAACAAACAATGACAAAGAACAACAAGAAATGGGAAGAACAAAATTAACAAATATGCTGGAAACACATATGAATAGAAGCAGAGAGAGCAATAGAGACAAATACGTGATAGGCACAGTGGAACGAACCCGAAAATTTCTAAACCAAAATAAAGACATATTAATACTAAATGCAGACAAAGGCAACGTGACTGTAGCCATGAACAAAAATGATTACAAAGAAAGAATGTCCAATGTGCTCTCAGACATGATGACGTATCAACGTATCAATAAGGACCCTACGTCAAACCTTCAAAAGAAAAATAATGATATCGTTGAAGAACTTTTCAAAAATAATATAATTTCGACAATAGAGAAGAAAAGACTCAAAACAGAAATTGCGATTGCCCCAAGAATATATGGCTTGCCAAAGATCCACAAAGACGGCTATCCATTAAGACCCATATGTTCGTCTATAAATTCCCCGTCAATAAAACTGTGCAAATACATAGTAAACATATTAAATAATTTGACGACAAAATCAGTTTACAACGTAAGGGATTCTGTGCAATTTAGGGATAAGATAAAGAACCTGACAGTTAATAATAATGAAAAAATGGTTTCATTCGACGTGGTCTCACTGTTCCCAAGTATTCCAGTAGAATTAGGACTAAATATAATTGAAGAAAGATGGGAAGAAATAGAACAATATACAAACATAACCAAAGACATGTTTCTGAATATTGTAAAATTTTGCATAAAGGACAACAGATACTTCAAGTTTGATGACAAAATATACAAACAAAAAGCAGGGCTACCGATGGGATCTCCAGCATCACCCATAATTGCAGATTTGGTTATGGAATCACTGCTCAACGAAAGCTTGCAAAGATTACAATCAAAACCAAAGATACTGACGAAATACGTGGATGATTTGTTTTTAATTATAAGGGAAGATGCAATACAAGAAACGCTGACAGAACTAAATAGTTTCAACAAAAACATTAAATTTACGTTGGAAGAAGAATGCGACGGAAAAATCCCATATTTGGACACATTAGTAATAAGAAATGCAGATAATACGATAAATATAAATTGGTATCAAAAACCTACAGCGTCAGGTAGAATAATAAATTACTACTCTAAACACACAAAACGAACAATTATCAATACAGCGAAAAACTTAATAAATAGAGTACTAACAATAAGCGACGAACAATTTCATTTCCAAAACAAATTAAAAATAAAAGACATTCTAATTAATAATAACTTCCCATTACATATAACCAAATCCCTAATTGAAAATTATTATAAGAATAAACATTCAAGTCGAGATTCGCAGAAAACAGACCCGCCGAAGATATACAAATCCCTGATATATTTACCAAATATATCAGAAAGATTGGAAAAGTCAGAAATATATGACAAAAATAAATACACAATAGCACATAGCTCACATAACACAACAAAATCTTTATTTACAAACATGAAAAGTAAAATTCCAAAAATGGACAAACATAATGTAGTTTACAAAATTGAATGTGGTGGTAACAAGGAAGAAAGTTGCGGAAAACTTTACGTTGGCACAACAAAAAACAAACTAAAAACTAGGATGTCAGCACACAAATCAGACATCAAATTAAGAAACAATAATTTGATACAAAAAACAGCGTTAGCCGAACACTGTAAACAGTACAACCATACACCTAAGATCGATGACGTGAGAGTGTTACAAACGGAACATCATTACAACAAGAGACTAACGATAGAGATGCTTCACATCAATAGTTTATCAACAACAAAGAGAATAAACAGCAAAGCAGACACGGACAACACAGCTTACTGCTACAGGCATTTAACAAAAAGAGATCGTGCAATATGCAAATAATTATCAGTGCAATAATAACACTTGACGGTAGTAGTCACACTACGCTAGTTTTAAGTTTATTATTTTAATTATTTGCAAGTAAGCGTTTTTTTTTTACATGTTTATGTCCTGTTCTGTGATAATGTTAATATGTTGTATGTTTTGTTATTTAATTTGTAGATCACCCTGAAGATGAAACTCAAAGAGCTTCGAAATATCGGAAAAAGAAAAATAAATAATTAAAAAAAAAAAAAACCAAAAAGTTTGACCTCAAGCTCAAATAATTGTTTTTATTAACTATCGAAAAAGGTCGAAAAACCAGAGAAAATATTTATAAATAGGTAATAATTTTTGCGAAAACTACTTTATTATTATTTCTAAAGCTTGGCTTTTGCTTAATGTATATGTATATCAACGCCCTGAAACTAGATTCTTGAAATGTGGTCAATGTTATTGTGCAGGGGTGAGATAAGGCTGGGTTTTTGGAAATTCAGATAAAAGTGTACTAAATGTACTGATCCGCACCTGTGGGTATTTGTGAACGGATACAGCATAACCCCCATATAACGGTACCCCCGATATTCGGTATTTGGATGATTTTAGCGACATTATTTACCGGAATTATTTCAAATTTGATATTTGAAGTTCGTAATGGATACTACAGCATATGAAATGAGATTGTCTGTGCAGATTCACGTCTTCGTATAGCCCCATATAACGGTACCCCCAATATTCGGTATTTTAATAAATTTAGCGACATTATTTACCGGAATTGTTTCAAATTTGGTATTCGAAGTTCGTAATGGATACTACAGTGTAGGATAGAAATTCGGTCACGTAGGTCCACATTTTCGTATAGCCCCCATATAACGGTACCCTCCGATATTCGCTATTTGAATGACTTTAGCGACTTTATTATATTACGTTTACATTTGGTAACAATCCAAATGGATATCCAGTGACGATATGTTGATCGATTAAATACCCTTACGCCATCTATACGCATAGTTTCTGCTGTTATATCGGGCTATTTATCAGCCAGTTGGCAGCTACAACATATTTATTGGTTATTGCTCTTAGTAAAATCATTTGACCGCTTGGTGGACGCAAAAGTTTTATTTCTCGGTCAAAAAGTTTTATAACAATTATTTTTTATCAGAACTTTGTATAAAGTGATTATTTATTTCTTCGTGTCCATAGTAGGGAATTGGTAAGTTTATTACCGTAAACATACACCATAAAAGATTTTCTTCCTACTTTACATCTCAATTTTTTGTCGAGTGTCATATACCTTTTTTTCCAGTGAACAACAAATATTTATAAGTTTGCGTTTAATTGATCGCCTTAAATCCCCAAATTGTTCCATCTTTATTTTACTCTGGTGCCATTTTGCAAAAAGCGGTAATATGTTTTTTTTTATTCTCATTTAAATTGAGAGCTAAATTCATCTTAATATTTCTTTCTAATAGAACTGGCACCATGTGCATATATACCTACATTACATCAAACCTACAAAAAAAGCAATTGCAATGTTCTTGCTAGCTATGTAGCTCCATAAAAATACTGTGTTTTTCACCATCAAGCTGAGGTACGCACATGGAGATCAACAAGAATAGCAATCATTTGACGACAATGTCTTTAGACCGGGTGCAAAATTTGTGTGAGGACGTCTAATTGATAATTAAGTTGTGTAACGAATCACAAAAGTGCCAGACGAAATCCATTACTATCAGGGAAAAGGAACATCCTGTCCTTTTGGAAAGAAATCCTCTAATTTAAAGGATTTAAGGACATTTTTTGAGAGATTCGTTTCCTTTCCATACAATATTGAAATAAAAAACGTGGAAAACAGCAGCAGCGAAAGCAACAGCCAAACTAAGATTTTACCTTTTAAACACTGTAAAATTTTGTCAGAAGGAGCTTCAAGTATTTTTTTATTTAGTAGTGGCAAGTGAAGCGTAATTTCTTATACTACATCTCTTTTCTTTACCCCTGGTTTCATGAAACTTGTCAAACGCAACCCAAATACACCACTCACCATACAAATATATAAGTTTGTGACATACCGACATTGCAATAGATAAAAAGAAAAATAAACAAGTAAAATAGCAGTAAGTTCGGCCGGGCCGAACTTTGCATACCTTCCACCATTTGTAACGAATTAGAAAAATTTCAAAAAAATAAAATACAGTGTTTGGCTTGCTTGTTTGGGATACCATAGTATTTTGTTGTTGCAAAATCGTCAGGCAAAATCCCAGTATTGTTGTTTTTAAAAAAACAACGTTTGTTTATGAGTGGAGAACGATGGTAATGTTTACCAGGGGGTAAGGCAGGGAATACCTAGGTTTCGGAAAGAGCCACCAATCCTCATCAGTTCCCTTGTTTCTTGTCTGGGATATTCTCCCCAGAAGTTATTTTAAAAAATAACTTCTATGACAAAAAACATTTTTTACCCAAGTGACGAGATCGTAAGCTCAATAGAAGAGGAACAAAAAAATTACATAAAACTAAAATTCTTTTGGAAGAAACAAGGGAACTGATGAGGATTGGTGGCTCTTTCCGAAACCTAGGTATTCCCTGCCTTACCCCTGGTAAACATTACCATCGTTCTCCACTCATAAACAAACGTTGTTTTTATAAAAACAACAATAATGGGATTTTGCCTGACGATTTTGCAACAACAAAAAAATAAAATACAATAAAAATTCTTTTAACATCTTTAAAATATCTAATATGGGAAGGTGCCGATATATGGGGGGATATACGATATTGTGGACCTATAAAGACAAATCTATGTCTGCGTGTAAAGTACTCACAAGGAACACCTTGTATGGATTTTCAGATAATTCCAGACAAGAAACGAGGGAACTGATGAGGATTGGTGGCTCTTTCCGAAACCTAGGTATTCCCTGCCTTACCCCCTGGTAAACATTACCATCGTTCTCCACTCATAAACAAACGTTGTTTTTATAAAAACAACAATAATGGGGTTTTTCCTGACGATTTTGCAACAACAAAATACTATGGTATCCCAAACAAGCAAGCCAAACACTGTTCTATTAATAGACACAGGCACGGTCGACGAAGGGGTTTTTGTTGTAACAGACAAAACAAACTTACATGGTTATGTTACTTCGTTCAGGTTGAACGAAAGCATAACAAGTGGAGAAAGATGTAAATGTTTATAAGTGCGGTTGTAAGATTTAGAAGATTTTCCAAAAGAATTTTAGTTTTATGTAATTCTTTTGTTCCTCTTCTATTGAGCTTACGATCTCGTCACTTGGGTAAAAAATATTTTTTGTCATAGAAGTTATTTTTTAAAATAACTTCTGGGGAGAATATCCCAGACAAGAAACAAGGGAACTGATGAGGATTGGTGGCTCTTTCCGAAACCTAGGTATTCTCTGCCTTACCCCCTGGTAAACATTACCATCGTTCTCCACTCATAAACAAACGTTGTTTTTATAAAAACAACAATAATGGGATTTTGCCTGACGATTTTGCAACAACAAAAAAATAAAATACAATAAAAATTCTTTTAACATCTTTAAAATATCTAATATGGGAAGGTGCCGATATATGGGGGGATATACGATATTGTGGACCTATAAAGACAAATCTATGTCTGCGTGTAAAGTACTCACAAGGAACACCTTGTATGGATTTTCAGATAATTCCATTGGAAAAAGTGGCTAAAATCATCAAAATACCGAATATAGGGGAGTACCGTTATATGGGGGATATACGATATTGTGGACCTATATAGACAATTCCGTTTCAGGGGTAAAGTGCTCACAAAGAACTCCGTGTGTGGATTTTCAGACAATACGATTGGAAAATGTGGCTAAAATCATCAATATACCGAATATCGCGGGGTACGGTTATATGGGAGCTATACGTTATCGTTAACCTACATAGAGAATTCTCTGTCGGGGGGTAAAGTGCTCACAAAGAACCCCTTGTGTACAAATAACCCCTTGTGACCATTCCGTTGAAAAATACGGCTAAAAACATCAAAATACCGAATATCGGGGGTACCGTTATATGAGGGCTATACGATATCGTGGATCTATATAGATAATTCTCTGCCGAGGTATAAAGTACCCACAAGGAACTCCTTGTGTGGATTTTCAGACAATTCCGATGAAAAATGTGGGTCAAATCATAAAATATCGAATACCGGGAGGTACCGTTATATGGGGGATACATGATATCGTGGACCTGTATAGACAATACTCTCAATATCGGGAGGTACCGTTATATGGGGGATACACAATATCGTGGACCTGTATAGACAATTCTCTCTCAGGGGGTGAAGTACTCACAAGGAACTACTTGTGTTGATTTTAAGACAATTCCATTGAAAAGCGTGGCTAACATCATCAAAATACCGAATATCGGGGGTTACAGTTATATGGGGGATATACGATATCGTGGACCTATATAGACAATTCTTTTTGAGGAGGTAAAATGCCCAAAAGGGACTCCTTTTGTGGAATTTCAATTTGTTCTATTAATAGACACAGGCACGGTCGACGAAGGAGTTTTTGTTGTAACAGACAAAACAAACTTACATGGTTATGTTACTTCGTTCAGGTTGAACGAAAGCACAACAAGTGGAGAAAGATGTAAATGTTTATAAGTGCGGTTGTAAGATTTAGAAGATTTTCCAAAAGAATTTTAGTTTTATGTAATTCTTTTGTTCCTCTTCTATTGAGCTTACGATCTCGTCACTTGGGTAAAAAATATTTTTTGTCATAGAAGTTATTTTTTAAAATAACTTCTGGGGAGAATATCCCAGACAAGAAACAAGGGAACTGATGAGGATTGGTGGCTCTTTCCGAAACCTAGGTATTCCCTGCCTTACCCCCTGGTAAACATTACCATCGTTCTCCACTCATAAACAAACGTTGTTTTTATAAAAACAACAATAATGGGATTTTGCCTGACGATTTTGCAACAACAAAAAAATAAAATACAATAAAAATTCTTTTAACATCTTTAAAATATCTAATATGGGAAGGTGCCGATATATGGGGGGATATACGATATTGTGGACCTATAAAGACAAATCTATGTCTGCGTGTAAAGTACTCACAAGGAACACCTTGTATGGACTTTCAGATAATTCCATTGGAAAAAGTGGCTAAAATCATCAAAATACCGAATATGGGGGAGTACCGTTATATGGGGGATATACGATATTGTGGACCTATATAGACAATTCCGTTTCAGGGGTAAAGTGCTCACAAAGAACTCCGTGTGTGGATTTTCAGACAATACGATTGGAAAATGTGGCTAAAATTATCAATATACCGAATATCGCGGGGTACCGTTATATGGGAGCTATACGTTATCGTTAACCTACATAGAGAATTCTCTGTCGGGGGGTAAAGTGCTCACAAAGAACCCCTTGTGACCATTCCGTTGAAAAATACGGCTAAAAACATCAAAATACCGAATATCGGGGGTACCGTTATATGAGGGCTATACGATATCGTGGATCTATATAGATAATTCTTTGCCGAGGTATAAAGTACCCACAAGGAACTCCTTGTATGGATTTTCAGACAATTCCGATGAAAAATGTGGGTCAAATCATAAAATATCGAATACCGGGAGGTACCGTTATATGGGGGATACATGATATCGTGGACCTGTATAGACAATACTCTCAATATCGGGAGGTACCGTTATATGGGGGATACACAATATCGTGGACCTGTATAGACAATTCTCTCTCAGGGGGTGAAGTACTCACAAGGAACTACTTGTGTTGATTTTAAGACAATTCCATTGAAAAGCGTGGCTAACATCATCAAAATACCGAATATCGGGGGTTACAGTTATATGGGGGATATACGATATCGTGGACCTATATAGACAATTCTTTTTGAGGAGGTAAAATGCCCACAAGGGACTCCTTTTGTGGAATTTCAGAAAATTCCATTGAAAAATATGGGTAAAATCATCAAAATACCGCATATCGGGGGTACCGTTACATGGGGGCTATACGATATTGTGGACCTATATAGATAATTCTCTACCGAGGTATAAAGTACCCACAAGAAACTCCTTGTGTGGATTTTCAGACAATTCCGTTGAAAAATGTGGGTAAAATCATCAAAATACCGAATATAGGGGGGTACCGTTATATGGGGGATGTACGATATTGTGGACCTATATAGATAATTCTCTGCCGAGGTATAAAGTACCCACAAGGAACTCCTTGTGTGGATTTTCAGACAATTCCGATGAAAAATGTGGGTCAAATCATAAAATATCGAATACCGGGAGGTACCGTTACATGGGGGCTATACGATGTCGTGGACCTGCATGGACATCTCTCTACCGAGGAATAAAGTACCCACAAGGAACTCCTTGAGTGAATTTTCAGACAATTCCGATGAAAAATGTGGGTAAAATCATCAAAATACCGCATATCGGGGGTACCGTTACATGGGGGCTATACGATATTGTGGACCTATATAGATAATTCTCTACCGAGGTATAAAGTACCCACAAGAAACTCCTTGTGTGGATTTTCAGACAATTCCGTTGAAAAATGTGGGTAAAATCATCAAAATACCGAATATAGGGGGGTACCGTTATATGGGGGATGTACGATATTGTGGACCTATATAGATAATTCTCTGTCGAGGCATAAAGTACCCACAAGGAACTACTTGTGTGGATTTTCAGAAAATTCCGTTGAAAAATGTGGGTAAAATCATCAAAATACCGAATATAGGGGGGTACCGTTATATGGGGGATGTACGATATTGTGGACCTATATAGATAATTCTCTACCGAGGTATAAAGTACCCACAAGAAACTCCTTGTGTGGATTTTCAGACAATTCCGTTGAAAAATGTGGGTAAAATCATCAAAATACCGAATATAGGGGGGTACCGTTATATGGGGGATGTACGATATTGTGGACCTATATAGATAATTCTCTGTCGAGGCATAAAGTACCCACAAGGAACTACTTGTGTGGATTTTCAGAAAATTCCGTTGAAAAATGTGGGTTAAATCATCAAAATACCGAATATAGGGGGGTACCGTTATATGGGGGATGTACGATATTGTGGACCTATATAGATAATTCTCTGTCGAGGCATAAAGTACCCACAAGGAACTACTTGTGTGGATTTTCAGAAAATTCCGTTGAAAAATGTGGGTAAAATCATCAAAATACCGAATATAGGGGGGTACCGTTATATGGGGGATGTACGATATTGTGGACCTATATAGATAATTCTCTACCGAGGTATAAAGTACCCACAAGAAACTCCTTGTGTGGATTTTCAGACAATTCCGTTGAAAAATGTGGGTAAAATCATCAAAATACCGAATATAGGGGGGTACCGTTATATGGGGGATGTACGATATTGTGGACCTATATAGATAATTCTCTGTCGAGGCATAAAGTACCCACAAGGAACTACTTGTGTGGATTTTCAGAAAATTCCGTTGAAAAATGTGGGTTAAATCATCAAAATACCGAATATAGGGGGGTACCGTTATATGGGGGATGTACGATATTGTGGACCTATATAGATAATTCTCTGTCGAGGTATAAAGTACCCACAAGGAACTACTTGTGTGGATTTTCAGACAATTCCGTTGAAAAATGTGGGTTAAATCATCAAAATACCGAATATAGGGGGGTAGCGTTATATGGGGGATGTACGATATTGTGGACCTATATAGATAATTCTCTGTAGAGGTATAAAGTACCCACAAGGAACTACTTGTGTGGATTTTCAGACAATTCCATTGAAAAATGTGGGTTAAATCATCAAAATACCGAATATAGGGGGGTACCGTTATATGGGGGATGTACGATATTGTGGACCTATATAGATAATTCTCTACCGAGATATAAAGTACCCACAAGGAACTCCTTGTGTGGATTTTCAGACAATTCCATGGAAAAATGTGGCCAACATCTTCAAAATACCGAATATTGGGGGTACCGTTATATGGGGGCTATACGATATCGTGGACCGATATAGCCCATCTTCGAACTTGACCTGCCTGCAGACAAAAGAGAGATCTGTGCAAATTTTTTTTAATTCGTTTAGACTGTAGCGTGATTACAACAGACGGACGGACAGGGCTAAATCGTCTTAGAATTTTACGCTGATCAAGAATATACGTACTTTGTTGGGTCTAAAATGAATATTTCGATGAGTTACAAACGGAATGACGAACTTAATATACCCTCTATACCTTTTTTGGTGGAGGGTATAACAATTAAAAAAGCAGTAAGTTCGGCCGGGCCGAACTTTGAATACCCTCCATCATTTGTAACGAATTAGAAAATTTTCAAAAAAATAAAATCCAATAAAAATTCTTTTAAAATCTTTAAACTATCTAATACAGGAAGGTGCCGATATATGGGGGATATACGATATTGTGGACCTATAAATACAAATCTATGTCTGCGTGTAAAGTACTCACAAGGAACACCTTGTATGGATTTTCAGATAATTCCATTGGAAAAAGTGGCAAAAATCATCAAAATACCGAATATAGGGGAGTACCGTTATATGGGGGATATACGATATTGTGGACCTATATAGACAATTCCGTTTCAGGGGTAAAGTGCTCACAAAGAACTCCGTGTGTGGATTTTCAGACAATACGATTGGAAAATGTGGCTAAAATCATCAATATACCGAATATCGCGGGGTACCGTTATATGGGAGCTATACGTTATCGTTAACCTATATAGAGAATTCTCTGTCGGGGGGTAAAGTGCTCACAAAGAACCCCTTGTGTACAAAGAACCCCTTGTGACCATTCCGTTGAAAAATATGGCTAAAAACATCAAAATACCGAATATCGGGGGTACCGTTATATGAGGGCTATACGATATCGTGGATCTATATAGATAATTCTCTGCCGAGGTATAAAGTACCCACAAGGAACTCCTTGTGTGGATTTTCAGACAATTCCTATGAAAAATGTGGGTCAAATCATAAAATATCGAATACCGGGAGGTACCGTTATATGGGGGATACATGATATCGTGGACCTGTATAGACAATACTCTCAATATCGGGAGGTACCGTTATATGGGGGATACACAATATCGTGGACCTGTATAGACAATTCTCTCTCAGGGGGTGAAGTACTCACAAGGAACTACTTGTGTTCATTTTAAGACAATTCCATTGAAAAGCGTGGCTAACATCATCAAAATACCGAATATCGGGGGTTACAGTTATATGGGGGATATACGATATCGTGGACCTATATAGACAATTCTTTTTGAGGAGGTAAAATGCCCACAAGGGACTCCTTTTGTGGAATTTCAAACTGTTCTATTAATAGACACAGGCACGGTCGACGAAGGGGTTTTTGTTGTAACAGACAAAACAAACTTACATGGTTATGTTACTTCGTTCAGGTTGAACGAAAGCATAACAAGTGGAGAAAGATGTAAATGTTTATAAGTGCGGTTGTAAGATTTAGAAGATTTTCCAAAAGAATTTTAGTTTTATGTAATTCTTTTGTTCCTCTTCTATTGAGCTTACGATCTCGTCACTTGGGTAAAAAATATTTTTTGTCATAGAAGTTATTTTTTAAAATAACTTCTGGGGAGAATATCCCAGACAAGAAACAAGGGAACTGATGAGGATTGGTGGCTCTTTCCGAAACCTAGGTATTCCCTGCCTTACCCCCTGGTAAACATTACCATCGTTCTCAACTCATAAACAAACGTTGTTTTTATAAAAACAACAATAATGGGATTTTGCCTGACGATTTTGCAACAACAAAAAAATAAAATACAATAAAAATTCTTTTAACATCTTTAAAATATCTAATATGGGAAGGTGCCGATATATGGGGGGATATACGATATTGTGGACCTATAAAGACAAATCTATGTCTGCGTGTAAAGTACTCACAAGGAACACCTTGTATGGATTTTCAGATAATTCCATTGGAAAAAGTGGCTAAAATCATCAAAATACCGAATATAGGGGAGTACCGTTATATGGGGGATATACGATATTGTGGACCTATATAGACAATTCCGTTTCAGGGGTAAAGTGCTCACAAAGAACTCCGTGTGTGGATTTTCAGACAATACGATTGGAAAATGTGGCTAAAATCATCAATATACCGAATATCGCGGGGTACGGTTATATGGGAGCTATACGTTATCGTTAACCTACATAGAGAATTCTCTGTCGGGGGGTAAAGTGCTCACAAAGAACCCCTTGTGTACAAATAACCCCTTGTGACCATTCCGTTGAAAAATACGGCTAAAAACATCAAAATACCGAATATCGGGGGTACCGTTATATGAGGGCTATACGATATCGTGGATCTATATAGATAATTCTCTGCCGAGGTATAAAGTACCCACAAGGAACTCCTTGTGTGGATTTTCAGACAATTCCGATGAAAAATGTGGGGCAAATCATAAAATATCGAATACCGGGAGGTACCGTTATATGGGGGATACATGATATCGTGGACCTGTATAGACAATACTCTCAATATCGGGAGGTACCGTTATATGGGGGATACACAATATCGTGGACCTGTATAGACAATTCTCTCTCAGGGGGTGAAGTACTCACAAGGAACTACTTGTGTTGATTTTAAGACAATTCCATTGAAAAGCGTGGCTAACATCATCAAAATACCGAATATCGGGGGTTACAGTTATATGGGGGATATACGATATCGTGGACCTATATAGACAATTCTTTTTGAGGAGGTAAAATGCCCACAAGGGACTCCTTGTGTGGATTTTCAGACAATTCCATTGAAAAATGTGGGTTAAATCATCAAAATACCGAATATAGGGGTGTACCGTTATATGGGGGATGTACGATATTGTGGACCTATATAGATAATTCTCTACCGAGATATAAAGTACCCGCAAGGAACTCCTTGTGTGGATTTTCAGACAATTCCATGGAAAAATGTGGCCAACATCTTCAAAATACCGAATATTGGGGGTACCGTTATATGGGGGCTATACGATATCGTGGACCGATATAGCCCATCTTCGAACTTGACCTGCCTGCAGACAAAAGAGAGATCTGGGCAAATTTTTTTTAATTCGTTTAGACTGTAGCGTGATTACAATAGACGGACGGACAGGGCTAAATCGTCTTAGAATTTTACGCTGATCAAGAATATACATACTTTGTTGGGTCTAAAATGTATATTGCGATGAGTTACAAACGGAATGACGAACTTAATATACCCTCCATACCTTTTTTGGTGGAGGGTATAACAATTAAAAAAGCAGTAAGTTCGGCCGGGCCGAACTTTGAATACCCTCCATCATTTGTAACGAATTAGAAAATTTTCAAAAAAATAAAATCCAATAAAAATTCTTTTAAAATCTTTAAACTATACCGTTATATGAGGGCTATACGATATCGTGGATCTATATAGATAATTCTCTGCCGAGGTATAAAGTACCCACAAGGAACTCCTTGTGTGGATTTTCAGACAATTCCTATGAAAAATGTGGGTCAAATCATAAAATATCGAATACCGGGAGGTACCGTTATATGGGGGATACATGATATCGTGGACCTGTATAGACAATACTCTCAATATCGGGAGGTACCGTTATATGGGGGATACACAATATCGTGGACCTGTATAGACAATTCTCTCTCAGGGGGTGAAGTACTCACAAGGAACTACTTGTGTTCATTTTAAGACAATTCCATTGAAAAGCGTGGCTAACATCATCAAAATACCGAATATCGGGGGTTACAGTTATATGGGGGATATACGATATCGTGGACCTATATAGACAATTCTTTTTGAGGAGGTAAAATGCCCACAAGGGACTCCTTTTGTGGAATTTCAAACTGTTCTATTAATAGACACAGGCACGGTCGACGAAGGGGTTTTTGTTGTAACAGACAAAACAAACTTACATGGTTATGTTACTTCGTTCAGGTTGAACGAAAGCATAACAAGTGGAGAAAGATGTAATGTTTATAAGTGCGGTTGTAAGATTTAGAAGATTTTCCAAAAGAATTTTAGTTTTATGTAATTCTTTTGTTCCTCTTCTATTGAGCTTACGATCTCGTCACTTGGGTAAAAAATATTTTTGTCATAGAAGTTATTTTTTAAAATAACTTCTGGGGAGAATATCCCAGACAAGAAACAAGGGAACTGATGAGGATTGGTGGCTCTTTCCGAAACCTAGGTATTCCCTGCCTTACCCCCTGGTAAACATTACCATCGTTCTCAACTCATAAACAAACGTTGTTTTTATAAAAACAACAATAATGGGATTTTGCCTGACGATTTTGCAACAACAAAAAAATAAAATACAATAAAAATTCTTTTAACATCTTTAAAATATCTAATATGGGAAGGTGCCGATATATGGGGGGATATACGATATTGTGGACCTATAAAGACAAATCTATGTCTGCGTGTAAAGTACTCACAAGGAACACCTTGTATGGATTTTCAGATAATTCCATTGGAAAAAGTGGCTAAAATCATCAAAATACCGAATATAGGGGAGTACCGTTATATGGGGGATATACGATATTGTGGACCTATATAGACAATTCCGTTTCAGGGGTAAAGTGCTCACAAAGAACTCCGTGTGTGGATTTTCAGACAATACGATTGGAAAATGTGGCTAAAATCATCAATATACCGAATATCGCGGGGTACGGTTATATGGGAGCTATACGTTATCGTTAACCTACATAGAGAATTCTCTGTCGGGGGGTAAAGTGCTCACAAAGAACCCCTTGTGTACAAATAACCCCTTGTGACCATTCCGTTGAAAAATACGGCTAAAAACATCAAAATACCGAATATCGGGGGTACCGTTATATGAGGGCTATACGATATCGTGGATCTATATAGATAATTCTCTGCCGAGGTATAAAGTACCCACAAGGAACTCCTTGTGTGGATTTTCAGACAATTCCGATGAAAAATGTGGGGCAAATCATAAAATATCGAATACCGGGAGGTACCGTTATATGGGGGATACATGATATCGTGGACCTGTATAGACAATACTCTCAATATCGGGAGGTACCGTTATATGGGGGATACACAATATCGTGGACCTGTATAGACAATTCTCTCTCAGGGGGTGAAGTACTCACAAGGAACTACTTGTGTTGATTTTAAGACAATTCCATTGAAAAGCGTGGCTAACATCATCAAAATACCGAATATCGGGGGTTACAGTTATATGGGGGATATACGATATCGTGGACCTATATAGACAATTCTTTTTGAGGAGGTAAAATGCCCACAAGGGACTCCTTGTGTGGATTTTCAGACAATTCCATTGAAAAATGTGGGTTAAATCATCAAAATACCGAATATAGGGGTGTACCGTTATATGGGGGATGTACGATATTGTGGACCTATATAGATAATTCTCTACCGAGATATAAAGTACCCGCAAGGAACTCCTTGTGTGGATTTTCAGACAATTCCATGGAAAAATGTGGCCAACATCTTCAAAATACCGAATATTGGGGGTACCGTTATATGGGGGCTATACGATATCGTGGACCGATATAGCCCATCTTCGAACTTGACCTGCCTGCAGACAAAAGAGAGATCTGGGCAAATTTTTTTAATTCGTTTAGACTGTAGCGTGATTACAATAGACGGACGGACAGGGCTAAATCGTCTTAGAATTTTACGCTGATCAAGAATATACATACTTTGTTGGGTCTAAAATGTATATTGCGATGAGTTACAAACGGAATGACGAACTTAATATACCCTCCATACCTTTTTTGGTGGAGGGTATAACAATTAAAAAAGCAGTAAGTTCGGCCGGGCCGAACTTTGAATACCCTCCATCATTTGTAACGAATTAGAAAATTTTCAAAAAAATAAAATCCAATAAAAATTCTTTTAAAATCTTTAAACTATACCGTTATATGAGGGCTATACGATATCGTGGATCTATATAGATAATTCTCTGCCGAGGTATAAAGTACCCACAAGGAACTCCTTGTGTGGATTTTCAGACAATTCCGATGAAAAATGTGGGGCAAATCATAAAATATCGAATACCGGGAGGTACCGTTATATGGGGGATACATGATATCGTGGACCTGTATCGACAATACTCTCAATATCGGGAGGTACCGTTATATGGGGGATACACAATATTGTGGACCTGTATAGACAATTCTCTCTCAGGGGGTGAAGTACTCACAAGGAACTACTTGTGTTGATTTTAAGACAATTCCATTGAAAAGCGTGGCTAACATCATCAAAATACCGAATATCGGGGGTTACAGTTATATGGGGGATATACGATATCGTGGACCTATATAGACAATTCTTTTGAGGAGGTAAAATGCCCACAAGGGACTCCTTTTGTGGAATTTCAGACAATTCCATTGAAAAATGTGGGTAAAATCATCAAAATAGCGAATATCGGGGGTACCGTTACATGGGGGCTATACGATATTGTGGACCTATATAGATAATTCTCTGCCAAAGTACAAAGTACCCACAAGGAGCTCCTTATGTGGATTTTCAGATAATTCCATTGAAAAATGTGGCTAACATCATCAAAATACCGAATATCGGGGGTACCGTTATATGGGGGCTATACGATATTGTGGACCTATATAGATAATTCTCTGCCAAGGCACAAAGTACCCACAAGGAACTCCTTATGTGGATTATTAGACAATTCCGTTGAAAAATGTGGGTAAAATCATCAAAATACCGAATATCGGGGGTACCGTTACGTGGGGGCTATACGATATTGTGGACGTATATAGATAATTCTCTACCGAGGTATAAAGTACCCACAAGGAACTACTTGTGTGGATTTTCAGACAATTCCGTTGAAAAATGTGGGTAAAATCATCAAAATACCGAATATCGGGGATACAGTTACATGGGGGCTATACGATATTGTGGACCTATATAGATAATTATTTTTGAGGTGGTAAAATGCCCACAAGGGACTCCTTTTGTGGAATTTCAGACAATTCCATTGAAAAATGTGGCAAAAATCATCAAAATACCGAATACCGTGGGGGTACCGTTACATGGGGGCTATACGATGTCGT